>NC_133665.1:1036635-1382180 GCF_037893015.1 Macrotis lagotis | reverse complement strand
TCACCTAACCCAAAGCAAAACAATGGCAGGAACATAGAGTTGACCAATCACCAAAGCATGGTGATCTCCACTGTGATGCTGGCTGCAAAGTTAGAAAGGCAAAGACAACAATAGTAGCCATGGTAGTATGTAAAATAATCCAAGGGTTCAAATCCCAGGTCTTATACTTATCTTCTACATGATTATGGACAAGTAGTCCAATTCATTACAAGGGCCTAGGGACTTTAAAGGGACCTTGGTAGAAAAGCTAGACAAGCCAATATATGCTGAAAGCAATTGACCACCATTTGTCTCCTTTAATTTATACAAGGGAAGGCTACATATCTGGTTTATCTTGAAACACCCAAGGATGGGAGCATAAAGGAAGAGAGCAACACAACCAGGGAAGAATTTTAGAATGGAATTTTCCCTATAGATGGGAGCACTTCATATGTCTAAAGCAAAAGGGAAAAAGGTATGAAAGGATACAAATGAGGATTACCATTGCTTCCATGATGCTGGTATTCAGGTTTTGGCAAGTGGAAGATGGAGTAATTCTAAGAGAGTTTGCCTTTGAACCTTGCCTCATGCTCTTCCTATTCCTTCCCTAGCTCAACTTGCCAATATAGGAATCCTCATTCCTACATTCAATAAATCAGGTTACTTCAGAGATATAGAGAAAGGGGCTTACTGGTATAGGCAATCCCTAGCTGGCACATAAGATTGACTTAGGCAAGGAGTTACTAAGGAAACTTGAAGATTCCAATCAGAGAGAGCTCAGATATGGAATTTTCCAAGCAGAAATATCTATGTCTTGAGCAGAAAGCCTACTGACTGAACTCAAGGACCTGTGTCCAAATCCCACTTCTTATACTTAGCATCTGTATGAATATGGACAACTTCACTTGTCCCTAGACATCAGCTTCTTCAAATAAATAATGTGGGGGTAGATTATGATGTCCTTTCCCACTTTAGAGTTATGATTCTATGCAGTCTATTACACGAAAGGCTGGGCAACCAGAGGGGTATATTTAGAGTTTAAAAGACAGTGAGAAGGTGCAGTGGATATAGAATTGAACCTAGAGTCAAGAAGGCATGAGTTTAAAACCAGCCTTAGATACCTCTTAATTGTGGAACCCTGGACAAGTCACTCAACCTCTGTTTGCCTCAGTTCTTCATCTATAAAATGAAAATGATGATAATAACCCACTATTTTCCAAGGTTGCTATGAGAATCAAATGAGTTAATACTCACAAATAAGTTCAAAGTGATTAATATAGTTAATGGCCCTTAGTAGATGAATAAAAGCTTGTTTCTTTTCCTTCCTTTCTGTACTCTGGTTACTCTGATCTCTGTACTGATCAGTAAAATAGGAGCTCCTAATGTTGGCAGCTAGGTGAGATGGTGAATAAAGCACTGGCCTGGAGTTAGGAAGATTCCTCTTCCAGAGTTAAAATCTGACCTCAGACACTTACTAGCTTTGTGACCCTGGACAAGTCACTTAACTTGTCTGCCTCAGTTTTCTCATCTGTAAAATGAGATGGAGAAAGAAATGGCAAATCACTCCAGTATTTCTGCCAATAAAACTCACAAAGAATCAGACAGGAATAAACAAAAGCACAGTCAGAATATCTCACAGAATCAGATTTAGAGTGAGAAAGGAGGACAACTAGTCCAGCATTCTCATTTTTGCACATGCAAAAAAAGGAAAATGAGGTCTAGAACAGTTAAATGATTTGTCCAAGACCGCCCAAGATGTTAACTGAAAGAACCAAGATCTGAATTAAAGTCTCCTGACTCCAAATACAAAGCTTTTTTTTTCATTACACCATGCAGAAAGTGATTTGTAAAGTTTAGAGTACTCTTATATTAGATTATTTGCTATCCTAGAGTAGAGGGAGGAAAGAGTGGGAGGGAGAAAGCTTTACCAAAATGAATGTCAAAAACTATCTTTAAATGTAATTGAAAAAATAAATGAAAATTAAAGTTTGAGGTACTATAGAAATATGAATTGTTATCATTCTTGTTTTGACTCATATCTGAATCCTGACCAGTAGCAGCGTGTTGCCTATGACCCAAGTAGTGATAAGACTAACTCTTCCCTTAGGTAAAACTCAAGATTCTTCATCTTAATCAGCACCTCACCCCAGTCTAGGTCTAGTGAACATGGTAAGCCCTGAAGTTCATTCTTCCCAATTCACAACAAGGATGCTCTTGATGGAGCCTTGCCAAGCTCTTTGACAGCAAACAAAGAAGACAGGATGCAATGAATGATGGGAAAGTTCCAGAAATGGGAGGTAAACACATACCTAGAAATAGCCTCAGGGTGAAATATAGTTGAACTGATGATGTTAGGACTATGACTTGTACCACATATTTTATCTTGTTTTCTTCTCTTCCTGTCAGACCACATACAAGAGTGTCCCAGAGAAATGTGATTCTTTCTAAGGCCTGAAATGCCAGATTGAAGAGGGTGAAAGCTATGCTGTAATGAACTTTGAAAATGTCGAGTCCTTGATGGTCATATCTTGATGGGGGCCCCAAGAGAAGGAGAGAGAGGAGCAAGAGGGTAGTAAAAAGAGCATTGGATTTCAAAGACCTGGCTTCTACTACTCAATAGCTGTGTGACCTTGAACAAGTCACCTAATTTATCTAGGCATCAGTCTCTTCATCCATCAAATAAGGAAGAGGAACTAATGGATCTCTAAGGCCTATTCCTGTAGAAACTATCAGATGATAGAAACTGGTTTAGTCAGTTTAATTTTGGCTGCAGAAAGCACCAGATAGTAATGGCACCAGCAGAGACCTGAACCACAAATTCATCTGCTTCAGTTAAAAAGTTGTACAGAAGGGCATTTTAGGAAAGGGTTTGCCTCATTTACCAGTTTATAAAATGATCAAAAAAACTCAGATAAAGATTTTGGAATTTAGAAAATGCCACTGCCTTCCTCACTTTACACAATTGAGATGATCATGAAAATAAGTTTAGATTAATTAAATTTTATTTTTCCATTGACATTTTTAATTTGGAAGATAGTTGATCTTATCAAAATATTATTTATAGCTAACATTTACAAAGCACTTTCAGATTTATGAAGCACTTTACATATATTATCTAATTTAATCCTCACAATAATCCTATGAGGTGGCTGTTGTTATTATCCTCACTTTTGAAATGAGGAAACTGAAGCTGAGGGAAACTAAGCAATTTAACCAGTATCACATATCTAGTAAGTATCTGAGGCAAGGATTCAAACTCAGTTCTTTCTAACTCCAAGTTCAGTGCTCTCTATCTACTAACTACTTAATTTTTCATTGTTTTTATAAACCTTCCTCTGTGGTCAGACATTCAATTTAACCAGATAATTAATAATTAAGTGTCTACCATATGCAAGGTAAAGAGTCAGGCTAATGTAGCTGATAGGGTCCTGGGCTTGAAGTCAGTGAGTTATGGGTTCATATCTGACCTTTGGCTCCTCTAGTTGTGGAAACCTAGGCAAGTCCCTTAACCTCTGCATGTCTCAAATAACTCCTTAGGCCTTGGTGGTAGGAGTTTGTCACATTAAAAAACCATATTTAAAAAACATAGTGGAAGTAGAACAATAAAAACAAATGGGTCAAACATATCCTGATCTCCAGGACTTTACTAGGAAAAATGGAGGAGGATTCAACACATACTTTTGTTGTTATTCAATCATGTCTGACTCTCCGTAACTCTATTGGGGGGGGGGGGGGGTGTTTATTTTTTTTTTAATTTTACAATTTTTCCCCCAATCTTGCTTCCTTCCCTCCCATACCCCACAGAAGGCTATCTGATGGTCTTTACATAGTTTCCATGCTATACACTGATCAAAATTGAATGTGTTGAGAGAAAAATCATATCCTTAAAGAAAAAATAAAATGTAAGAGATAGCTAACTTACATAATACATAAGATAACTATTTTTTAAAAATTAAAGGTGATAGTCTTTAGTATTTGTTTAAACTCCACAGTTCTTCTCTGGATACAGATGGTATCTTTCATCTAGTATACCCTAAAATTGTCCCTGATTATTGCACATATGAACTGAGCAAGAATGGTCATCAACTCCATGTTGCTGTTAGGGCATACAAATGTTCTTCTGGTTCTACTCATCTTGCTCAGCATCAGTTCATACAAATCCTTCCAGACTTCTCTGAATTCCCATCCCTTGAAGGATTTTTTTGACAAAGATACTGGAGTAGTTGGCCATTTCCTTCTCCAGCTCATTTTGCAGATGAGAAAACTGAGGCAAACAGGGATTAAGTAACTTGCCCAGGAGAGTCTGAGGCCAAATTTGAACTCAGGAAATGGCATCTTCCTGACTTCAACACATCAAAGATAAATTAAACACAAGGTAGACGGTTAGATGGGCAAAGGCAAGATCAGAAAGAGTGTTCTAGGAATATGTGAAGCTTGACAGAAACTCCTGGCAAGTCCCAGAATGAATGATTACATACTTGGATGATTAAGTATATAGTGTGAGAATGGTTGGAAAAGGAAACAATCATACAAGTTTAGTTAGAGCAAACTATGATAGCCTAGTCTCATTTCTTTCTTGAAAGGGTCACTGTATCCATAAAGCAAATATAGATCACCTTGATTATGACAAAATATATGGCAAATTCTTCCGTATCTTAATGGACAAGACAGAGAAATATAGTTATGATGACCATATAGTTAAATAGATATGCCCCTGTTTGACCAATTGAATGTGTTGTCTGATCTGAATCAATTCAAGAACCATTAAGGAACAGAATTTCTACCCATAGAGGACAGTGGGTATCTTCCAGGAGCACAGTGAACCAGAAAGTGAAAACTGGAGAAGGTTCAGGCCAAGTCTTCTCAATGACTGAGGACAATCCAGAAACAGGAACAAGAGGGCTTTTCAAGACCATTTGAAAAGATCAGTACTAAAACTACCCCCTTCCTCATTTCAAAAAACAGGATAGCATTTCAGGTTCTTTTCTTATTCAGTAAATCCCTTTTAAAAAAAAAAAAGCCACATTTGTGACTTCTTTCAGTCAACACTGACCTTAAAATCTGGAAAACTGGATTCAAGCTGGGCTCTGGCACTGATTAGCTATGTGACCATATAATCACACACACACACATATGAATACATACATATATATGGATGTATGTATACATATATGTATACATGTCTCTTAACTTCCCTGAACCTCATTTCCTCACCTGTAAAATGAGTGCAATATTACTCTTAATACCTACCTCACAGGTTGGTTTTGAGGAAAGTGAATGAATCTAATAGTGATGACTCCTTATCTATAACATGGGGGCCACACAGTTAATATAGAATGGACACAGAAGTCATCTCACCTCATTTATAAATGAAGGAAGCAAGGCCCAGGCTATAGTCATATGGATAGTTTTAGAGACAACAGGAGATTTGAACTCAAATCTTCTGACTTCAGAACCCATGCTGTTTCATTATATCGTACTGCCTTTACATAATGATACCTGGAAAATCTTCCTCCTTGGGTTGAGATGGGGATCAAATGAGATAATATATGTAACATAATTTACAAGTATATAAAAATGATTAGCTCTTTTGGATATAATCCATTTGGCCATGAGATTAAAATTCTTTTAAAATAGCTAAATGAGCTCTTACTACCTCCTTATATATTGCAAGTTGTAGTTCCTTCAGCATCATTTGCCATATGCTTTTGAAGAGAGCATTCTCTTGAAATCTTTTCAAAGATGAAAGCAAAATGAAGTATAAAAACTCTGCCTTCTATCTGTCATTTCACTATCATTCCTTAGAAATGGTCCCTTCTCTTCTTGCTTTAAACAAATTTCAATATACTTTCTTATTGTCTTTGGTATTTTCCATAAGCTTTCTATGACAATTAACAACCTTAAAATTATTATCATTGTTCAATGCTGTTCTTTAGTATTTGTCCTTGGTTTTTATGATCCTTTTAGTATATATATGTGTGTGTGTGTGTGTGTGTGTGTGTGTGTGTGTATGTGTATATATATATATATATATATATATATATATATATATATATATTTAATCTGACAGCACCCTGTACAACTACATTGTTTACCTTAGATGCTTTGCCTTTTGTTATCATTAACATTGTTCACAATGGTGTAGCCAGGTTTTCAATTTTTTATAATTTCCTATACCTTATGAGCTATCTTCCATTTTAGAATCTTCAACTATAGGCTCACTTCTATTTTTTCCTGAAACATTTGGAATTAACTTACTTAAAAACTATTCCCAGACTTACTATTGCTAACAGGCTTGTTATTTTACTCTAAGATGCCATGGTCATTTTTTCCCAACTTCCCTTTCATTTCCATTTCACTAATGATTTCCTCTTTGTTGCCATTCAGAGTAGTTCCCTTATTTCTTCTTCAATCTTCTGAGAGATGAAATCACTAGAAAGCTAGGTCAAGGCTTTATCCTATAATCTGCCTTTTACAGAATGAGGTACAGGAAATAGCTGAGCTGCTGGTGTTCCTAATCATTATTTAATCTTGCCTCTTGTTTTATAATCTCTGTTAGGTAAGCATCATCCATAGTTTCCTTCTGTATAAACATTATATATGTAACAATTTGATTCAACAAGCATTTATTATGACACACTTTGTGTTTCTAAGAGCAGGGATCATTTCATTTATATCTTTGTAACCCAGTATACTTAATAAATGCTTGTTTATTGATTGATTCAGGCTTCATTTATCTTCACTTAAATTCTTTTCACTCTGTTTTCACTCTCTGCTTCAGAGATTTTTGCATAGATTATGTGCCTTCTTTGTATATACTTTTAAATAAAGAACCAATTGCAGCAAATCCTTAGAAATAGAAATGGTTTGTTGTAGACTTGCCTGTGTTTATGCTCCAAAATCATATCCATTTATTGAAAATCACCCTGCTATAGATTTTTTGCTTTTGGTTTGTAGTTGGAGTTTTGGAACACAACATTCCAACTACAAACCAAAAGCAAAAATCTATAAATAGACCTCAACACAAAGTTTTTCCATCAAGTAAAAATGATTGCTGACGAGGGGGGAAAAGTTAAAGCTATACATTTAATTGTGTAATAGAATAGTTAAGATTGCAAATGCAATAAACAGTGCGCCATAAATGTCGCTGGGGATTCTCATGTGATGCCCAGTGAAATGAGAAACTAACTGATTGGATATATTGTTGCCTCTGTTTTAATGACAATATGGCACTTATAAAATTATTCATAGATATATTAACTATATCATTTTTAAAGTGCTGTGTCCTTTTTTTAGGTCATTATTGCAACAAGTCTGATTTTTGAAAAATGTTTTGCTTGGTTCTTTTTCATTCTGCAGGAGAAAAGAACACGCAGCCTAATCTTTAAATAATTGTGTTGTGTGTTAGATTTGCTAATCTACAGAGACTATATTTATTTCGCATATGCATGCTCCATGCCACTGAATAAGGTTGAGCAGGGAAAAAAAGTATGAATAACACATGCTAATAATTCTCATTCTTCAGCCCATTAAAGGTAGCTTCATTCACAATGAGCCTGGTTTAGGATCTTTTTTTTTTCCCTAAGGCACCTCCCAGAATGCAATTAAGGACCTAAGCATAGGGAGGTGAAATACATACACTTTACATTATAGGTCATGCTAGAGAATATTTATGGAAAGTCATATACTCTCACTGTAGGATCTCTGAGTTTGCTTTGGAAGAAATGTAGAAGTTAGCCAAGGATCTGTTTAGGGAACAATTGCAACCGTGTTCAACCAATGACAAAAATCAAAAGCTCAGCTGGATAATTAGTACTCAAAGTTACAAAATCGCAATTCTGTTCACAATTCATGAGTTTGGATATGGGATACTGGATGTTAGAGGGAAGGGGAAGGGAGAAAGGAGGACTCGTGAGTATTCACTATAGGGTTATGGGGAAAGTCCTAGGCTTAGAGTCCAGAGACCTTGTTTTTAAACCTAGGCATTACCACTTCATATTAATAACAATAATAGTTATCATTTGTATTGTAGCTTTTATGTGCTAGGTACTTTGTCAAGTTCTTTACAAATATTATTTCATTTGATCCTCACAACAACTCTGAGTCATAGGTGCTATTATCTCCATTTTACAATTGAGGAAACTAAGGCAAAGGTTAAATGACTTGTCTTGCCCATGTTTACAAAGCTAGTAAGTGTATGAGGCTGAATTTTAATTTGGTTTTTCTTGACTTCAGAACCACTACTCCATCATGCACCTAACTATCCACTACACTTATTAGATTCAAGTGAGCCTCAATTTCTTCATCTGTAAAATTAGAACACTAATGTTGGGGTCCCATAGGACAACAGGGTTGTCTACTTCACCCTCTCTCCAGTGTTGCTAAAAGACATTCTCTGAGTTATATGTAACTAAATGTGCTCAAAAAAGTAATGGTTGGGCACTATTTCTGTAACTAAATGCACTCAGAAAAATAATGGTTGGGCACTATTTGTTCCCATGATGTTTAATATTCTAGAGGCCTAGATGTTGAAACTTATATGTGGACACACAGTTTAAGAAATTGCGGGGAGGAAGCAGTGTGAAAAAGGGAAGGAATCAAGGAGGTGTCTATGGGCTTGGACTGATGAGTCTAGAGCTCACTTGTTTTTTGTTTCTGTTTTTTAGGTTTGGGTTTTTTTTTATTTTCATCCATTTGTACATGCATATTTCCAAGTAACAAAATTTCCCTCCACCCTTTTTTTCCATCCCCTCCCCTCAGTAGGGAACAGTCAGGTTAGCATTTTACATACATATTTTGTTAAACATATTTACAAATTAGTAGTTTTTGGCATGAGGAATTAGGATTAAGGGAAAGAGATACGTGAGAGATACTTTTTATAAAGTGTTTGTCTGATTCGGTAGGGGTGTTTATTTTTCTGTGTGTTTTGTTTTGTTTTGTATTGTTTTTCTTCCTCTGGTTGGGGATAATATAGTCCATAACCAGTCTAATACAATTGTCCAGACTCTCTGGACTGTCGAGAGATGTTGCATCCATCAAAGTTGTTCATCTCATAATGTTGTTGATGTGTACATTGTTCTCTTGATTCTGCTCCGTTCGCTCAGCGTCAGATCCTGTAAGTCATTCCATGCTTCTCTAGAGTCCAACCATTTATGGTTTCTTATAGAACAATAATATTCCATAGTATTCATGTACCATAACTTGCTTAGCAATTTCCCAATCGATGGGCATCCCCTCAATTTCCAATTCTTCGCCATTACAAAAAAAAAAGAGCTGCTATGAATATTTTGGAACATGTAGGACTTTTCCCATTTTTTACAGTTTCTTCTGGATATAGTCCTAGAATTGGAATTGCTAGGTCAAAGGGTATGAACAGTTTTATTGCTCTTTGAGCATAGTTCCATAATGCTCTCCAGAAAGGTAGGATCTGTTTACAACTCCACCAGCAATGCATCAATGTCCCAATCCTCCAACTTCTCCAATATTAATCATCTTCCCATTTTCACATCTAGGCTAATTTGGTATCACTGGTTGAAGGTTCACATCCTCACTCTGAGCCTTATTACCTTTAAGAGCTTGGAAAGCCACTTACCCTGTCTGAATCTATTTCTTCATCTATATAATGAGGTTCTTATGCTATTTCCTCATTGTTGTTTTAATTTGCATTTCTCTAATCAATGGTGATTTGGAGCATTTTTTCATATGTTTATATATAATTTTAATTTCTTCATTTGAAAACTGACCATATCCTTTGACCATTTATCAATTAGGGAATGACTTGTGACCTTATAAATTTGATGCAATTCTCTATATATTTTAGAAATGAAATTTTTTATCAGAACTCCTAGTTGTGAATATTGTTTCCCAGGTTTCTGCTTTTCTTCTAATTTTGGCAGCATTTATTTTATTAGTGTGAAAACTTTTTAATTTAATAGTTAAAATCATTCATTTTGCAATTTATAGTGTACTCTAATTCTTGTTTTTTCATAAATTTATCCCTTTTCCATAGATCAGACAGAATATTTTTTGGTCTATTAATTTATCTATGGTATCACTCTTTATGTCTATAGAATTCAATTGTGAACCATTAGTTCAGGTGAGTAGTATGGCTTTAATCAACTGGAGGTCACAAGTTCCAACCCCATAGTGACAAACTAGCTTTGCTTTCCTCTGTGGTCAACAATTAACCCTGAAAATTATCCAAAATAAGATAAACTATAGGTGCTGAGCTTTCTAGAATTACTGATCTTATTAGTGCCTTATGTATCTGCTGTGACCCACTTCATTTGTGATTTTACTGATGTACTAATTTCTATTTATAGAAGTAAGACTAAGTAATGGACTAAGCTCTTGTATAAACTGGGATTCTTTTTTTTGCTCATTGAGTACTTAAACCCCAAGTTCAGCTATGTACTGGAGGAATATATAAAAGAGAGTCTGATCCTCTCTGAGTTCTGAAAATAACCTCTTGGACCTAGGATAATTGATGATTAAAGTTAGGGAAAAAAGTTAGCAGATAACTAGGGTGCCAGGACAGGGCAATTCTTGGAGGGCTTGGGTACATAGAGAGAGGAATGATCATCAAAGCTGCAGGAAGTGGGGTCAATGCAAGCTGAAAAAGGGTGAAAGAAATCCAATTGGCACCAGAACAACCTAAAATCAAGCACCTCCCTAGATGGAGCAGTGTGACAGAAGTTGAAGAAAGGTCACCATTACAGAACCAGCTAGAACATTACTTACCACTCTACAGTCAAATACAACATCTGGAAGCACCATGAAAAGGGCTGGCTAATATCCATGGAGGTTCTATGGAAAGTAGAGAACTAAGTAGGGAAGCCTGGTCTCCCTCTAAAGTGGATGATCTGCCTTGATCTCAAAGAAACTCCATGGAAATTAAGTATTGTTAAATTATTTGCTTTAGTTCTTTTGCCTCAAGTATCTTCAAAGTCTGAGAGAATGTAGAGAAGTAGAGAGAGAATGAGAATTGAAAAGTCTGAGTCTCCTTTTATATGACATTCTTTGCACATTTCCACTGCCTGTATCATATACTGTCCTGGAGGTCTTTTATGAGATTGGAATCTCAGATCCTGTCACAAAATTAATTGATTAAAATAAATATTTAATTAGAAATTCTAGAACATAGGACACAGTTTTTTTCTTGAGGCAAATGGGATTAAATGGCTTGCCCAGGGTCATACGGTAGTAAGTATCTAAGATCAAATTTGAACTCAGGTTCTCCTGACTTTAGCACCATGCCACCTAGCTGCCCCTGGGAGCCTTTCTTTATAGATGAAGGGTATTCATTTTGAACTGTTTTTCCAGCTGTGGGGATGATTTTCCCTAAGCTACCTATCTTCTAAAGATCTTTTTCAGTCATGTATAATTCTTTTTTTGGAAAAAAAAAAACACAGCACCCAGAGTACTACTTCAAGTCTAAGCAAATAAATCAAACATAAGGTCAAATATCCTGGTTATATGCCCTCCACCCCTTTTGGTAGAGACAGTTGGTTGCTTGGTAAACACCTTAGAAAGTTTTTTTTTTTTATTCTATGGTCTATGCAAAATCCCATGGGGAGTTACAGAGGATATTTCTGTCTACTTAGAGGAAATGACAAATTTGAAGTGTCTTCTAGAAAGGTAGAATCTGGTTCATTATTATATTTTTATTTTCTTCCAACACAATAACAAAACAGTGTTGTTCTGTACCTTTAAGTAAGGTGTCGAACATGCTGAAAACAGTCCCCAGTGTCACCAAAACCAGAAGAAAATGTAATTGGGAAATATTTAATTTACTAAATAAAAATACAATAAAAATTAGATAATATTGCATTTTAAAACTAAATCAAAATACATTCCATGAGGATACTTCTGTAAGGCTTATTGGCCCCCATTTCTATTTGTGTTCGACACCAATGCCTTACGTAATGCAAAGCTACTACTGAAATAAGACTGATATAATGGGAAGAGCACTGAATTTGCTATCACTAGTTGAAGGTTCACATCCTCACTCTGAGCTTTATTACCTTTAAGACCTTGGAAAGCCACTTCCCCTCTCTAGGTCTATTTCCTCATTTATATAATGAGGCTCTTATGCTATTTCCAAGTCAAAAATCTATGATCTTTCATTTTCTAATTCCCAGAAGAAGATACATTTAATGGAAAATATATAGAATAGGCATTTTCTGGTAACTAAAATGTAGATAATGTTCAGTTGAATACTATGGCTCTGAGCAAGCTAAAAGAGGAAAAAAACTATGAGATCTTGGTTTCTACCAATTCTGATTCTCTGTGCCCTCCCTCTCAGCCCCTGCATGTGAGAATTTAAGAAAATTCTGAGTTTAATAGATGAGATGTAATAATTGCCTTCTAGAATTGATGAAATATTTTACGTAAAGAATGGCATGGGGAGGCTGAATGATGAAATAGTGAAAGTTCTAGATCTTATCTAAAGGATTTTCAAATGAATCTGAACTTAAAGAAAAAGTCCTGTGACAACATAAAAAGAATATTGAATCTGGAATCATTTGGATTTGAATCCTCTTTCTCCCTAACAACTATGTAACTTTCCATAAAGAATTTCTTCTCTCTTGATTTCATTTTCCTCATCTATAAAATGACAACATATCCCTTCCAGTTCTTTTAAAAAAATACTACTACTTTTTAGGCCAGTTGACTGCTCAATGAAAAAAATCCTCCACCCATCCAGAAATGCACCAGGGTTCATTCAAATTTTGTCTAACTAGCCAGTTCCAACAAATATTAGGGACCAGAGCCTTATTCATTGAATAAAGACATTCTTTTCACTTTACAGCAGCACCTGGTACTTGCAGCAGTGCCCCCTTTCCTTCTCCTCCTTTCCATCTTTTCTCCTTTATTCTTTTCCCTTCTTCTTTTCCATCTCTTTCCTTCTTCCTCCCATGACTTCTCCACACACTTATGGACACATAATTTGTTCTTTTCATTTTAATTCCTATTGGGATGAAAAAGGTGACAGATCCTAGCAGAAATCTAGGTAAAAATAAGCTACACTCTACATCAAACATACTCAAAATTAACACATTAACACACAGCTTGGGGTATTTAAATCAGACAGACCCTAAAATCTCAACCAATCAGAATTTGGATGGGAATGATGACTACAGATCTCAGCACTGACACTGCTTTTTCCTTCTTAGCTTCATAGGATTCTAAATTTAGAACTGGAAGTTATCTTAGAGGTCAATCTAATCCAACCCTTATTTTATAGATGAAATGCAGAGGTTAAGTAACTTGTCAACGATTACAGGTAGCAAAAGACAGGATCAGAATTCCAACCCAGCAGCCCCAAGGTTATTTCCACTGCACCAAGAAGTTTGTCACCTAAGATCAGGAAAAGGGAAGGATGAAGTAGTCAGGGAATTTGTTTTGAAATCACAGACATATTTACTGAGCATCATCTTGGTTGTTTTCCAGTCCTACCAATATTCACTTTTTTTTTCCAATTTCAACAGACACTCTCCTCCAGACTTGCTGTCAGAGAGGAACCTGGCAAATGGCAGAAATGTGTATATATTTTTTAAAATTCAAGAGTCAAGTCATCATTAGACCTCATACTGATCAACTGGGGCCCCCATTGCTTTAAAGTCAAACCCTGGTTTGAATAGCAAGGGAATGGCCAATGAATTCTTGTCAGTTTAACTCCACTGGGCCATTCACATCAAGGCCCAAAACAAAGGAAGGACATTTGCACTATACTTTCCAAGCCAATAAAAAGAAAGAACTCCAAGTATTGGCAGCCCTAATGAAGTTTAAACGAATGATCCTCCCTGATTGCCTGCTGCCACTGGCGGGGTTTGATGGATCATTCATTAATACACATGAAGCCCTTGGCTGTTGCTCTCTATTGGCAGCTCTTCTCTTACACATCCCCTGGAGTCCCAGGATGATCATCCATCTCTAAGCTACCCCTCCTTATACAAAACCTAGCCAGTTCACACTGCTGAGCCTGTCTAATGACCCTTGATTTAATACTTATTGATCACAAAAGGCCATAATAGGACAAAATGTTCCAGGCACTGAGGGATAGCTAACTGGGCCAGATTCATTCAGACCAGGGGTCAGTATTTTTAAAAGATCAGCCAGATCCAGAGAAAGACTTTCAGTTCAGAAAAATACAATGGGAATTAAAATGAAAGAAGCCAATGCAGTGGGTCATAACTGGGACTCAGTTAGCAACAGAATGAGTCTAACCATAGAAGGATGGAACCAGAAATCCAGACAGATAGACTAAGGAATTTTAAGGGTAAGCAGAAGATAGTAGTTCCAAAAGTAGAGAGATGAATTCATTGAGTGGTACTGCTTTTGTTGTTGTTGTACAGTTGTTTCAGTCATGCCAGACTCTTTGTGACCCTATTTGGGGTTTTCTTGGCAAAGATACTGGAGTAGCTTGCCATTTCCTTCTCATTTTACAGATGAGAAAATAGAGGCAAGAAGAGCTAATGACTTGCCCAGGGTTACTCAGCCAGAAAGTGTCTGAGGCTAGATTTAAACTGAGTTCCTCCTTTCTCCAAGGTTAGCAATAGTCTATCCATTGCATCACCTAGCTGCCCCATTTAATGCAATAAATATTTTAATTAAAAATTTTTAATAAAATTAAATAAAAATAAATTTTAAATTTAAAAAATTTAATTAAAATTCAAAAAAAATTTAAATGTCCTTGCCTTCTTGTAACTTACATTCTACCAGTTACATGAGAAGCATGAAATCAGTGAATCATAAATTTTAGGGCTAAAAAACATTTTAAAAGCTATCTAGCCTAACCCATTTGTTTTATAGATGAGGAAACTGAGAAAAAGAAAAGTTAACTGATATACCCAAGGACATACAGGTAATAATTGACAATCAGTATTTAAATCTGATCTTCTGACTCCCCCAAACCAATGAATGATCTTTCTACATAGTCATATTGCCCTATTCATTAGCCAGTTTTATTGGAGTCCAAAATCTGAAGTCTTATGGAAATAGGGCTAGAATGGATCATCAGGGGATTTCAGAAAAAGAGGGGGTCAGGAATGCAAATTTAAAAGCTGGGGTTCAGGAGCAGGAAAAACCCACCCCTGGGGAAAAAAAAGGAATATATCTTAGAAAATCCAGTCCCTGGGAAATGGGGTGCCTGAGCAAGATGACCATTGATTTAACTAAATGCTAGATAAATGAGGAATTATAATAGCCTCCATCTTCCTAAACAAGATTGATTCCAGTATTTAAGGACAGGGTTGAGTCAACTGTTGAGGACTAAGCTTGCCCAAATGCCCTCTGAGTCAACTGTTGAGGACTAAGCTTACCAAAAGGCGGGCCATGCCACTAAAATATAGACCTCATTTTTGTCTCCCCAATTATCTTGGATTCTGGTCCAGGACCAATTAAGTCAGTTTCACAGATTCCATAAGATTCAATAAACATTTAATTATCTTCTTTGTATAGAGCACTGGTTACACCTGGGGAAGAAGCAAAGTTTAAATAAAGTAGGAACCTTGCTTTCATGAAGCTTCTAGTTTATAGTACCAGAACTTAAAACACATACAAAGATGACTATGATACATAAAAATATATAAGTGCATTAAGAAGGTGCAAGATTATGTACTATCGGGGTGGCTAGGTGTCACAGTGGATAGAGCACCGGCCCTAGAGTCAGGAGTGCCTGAGTTCAAATCCAACCTCAGACACTTAATTACCTGTGTGGCCTTGGGCAAGCCACTTAACTCCATTGCCTTGCAAAAACTAAAAAAAAAAAAAAAAAAGATTATGTACTATCTATAAGAAATGACAAACAAAAGACATCAGAGAAACTTGAGAAGACCTGCATGAACTGATATAGAGAAAGATGAAAAAAGCCAAGAGAAAACCTCATACAAGAATCATAAAATTATAAAGAAAAACAATTTTGAATCACTTAAGATCTCTGATCAGTACAATGATCACAACTCAAAAAGACTAATGAGAAAACTTGCTACTCATTCCCTGACCAAAGGGTAATAGATTCTAGATGCAGGATGAGTTGCATATCTTTGGATATGTCAAATGTATGGATATGTTTTTTTCAAATGTATTTTTTGCTTGAAAATGTATATTTGTTGCAAGGATTATATTTTTCTTGGGGGCAGGTATAATTCAAGAATGGAGGCAGAGTAGTTAATTAACAATAGATGTAGTCAAATGAAAATTTAAAAAGGAGACTGAAGTATTTTTAATGCTCAGAATAAAAGAAGCAAAGACAAGCAGGTAAACTTTGAAAATTCTATGTTGAATTTATTTATGACCTGTTTTTAAAGCAAGCTATAAAGTCAGGCATGACAGCAAATGCCAATAATTCCTGCTGCCAAGGGTGTTATGGCTGGAGGATTTCTTGAGCTCAGGGTTTCCAAGTTACATTGTTATACCAATCTGATGTCAGGTTAGCATCTGTGTGGTGAATCAATCAGAGAGGAGACCACCAGATTGCCTAGGGAAGAGCAGGTCATCCCTATGTCAAAAAGGGAATTGGCCAAAGATCCTGTGTTAATTAGTGGTGGATTCGACCTAGGAGTAACCCCTGCAATTCCAATCTGGTCAAGAGAGGAAGACCCAATCTTTTCCCCAAAATGAATAAATGAATGAATAAATAAATGATTGAATAAATAATAAATTAATGAATAAGTAGATAAATGAATGAATATAAAGAACTACATCTAAGTTCTCTTTCTCCTTAAGATTTTATCACTTGATAATGTCATGAGTTATTGTCATCCATTGCTAAAAATCTAAATACTATCTCTTGATCTGGATACTATACTTCTGAAGTCACTTTTTATATAGACAATGAAGGAAGTCAATATAAGCTCCCAGACATATCTAAGGTTTTTGGTTGCAGGTTCCCTTTTGACCTTCCCTCCCTTGTGTGATTCACTCCTTATTAGAACAATTCTCAGAATGCAACAAACACGGCTTATCTTTATCTGGAGACAAAACCTATTGTAAAAGAACAGACATCAAATAAATAAATATTTAAATATAGTAGGAAAATCTTGGAAAGTAATTATGCCAATTGGCCAGGCAAGGACATGACAGATACCCAAATAACTTCAAGGCAAAATAATGCATGATTTGAGAATAAGGAAAATACAAACTCCATGCCATGAAATATCCATCAATGACTGGTAGGATCAAGAAAGGCTCTTCACCTTCACCATCCCCTTGAGCTGTCTAAGCCTTCTCAGAATCAGAGTTGGAAGGGTTTTAATGCTCATCAGGTCCCATTCATGCCTGAACAAGAATTGCATTACTGTACTCCCATTAACTGATCTTAGTTTTTGAAGAACTCCAGGAAATGAAAAGAGAGCTCTCCAGGAATTCAAATTTTGAGGAAGTTTTTGCTCACTTTGAGCCAAAATTTATCTAGATGAGATTTCTATTCATTACTTTTAGTTTTGTCCTCTGGGAAGTCATTCTTCTCTCTCCTTCTCCACTCCCAAGTATTCTCTCCTCCTACAGAGTTAAAATTTTCCAGTTCCTTCAATTAATCTTAACATAGTATGGATTCAGGGACCTTCTTCTTTCTGGTCACCCTCCTCTGAATATGTTGCGGTTTATTCATAATTTAAAGATACTCCCAATATAGTCTGACCAAGTGTTGTAGGAACAATATCATAAACACTTCCCCCATATAAGTAGACTAGTTATTACTTAAATATAATGCTTATATTATATATGTATACCATATTCCCCCATGTATAAGATTTTCCCATGTATAGGATGCACTTTAATTTTGGGGTCCAAAATTTGAAAAAAAAATGTATTACATAAAGTTCTTGAACTCAAGTTGTATTCATCCTGAAATTCAAGGACTTTCTGCTCATAGCTTTCAGGTGTCTTTTGGGCAAGTCTAGTGCATGGACGCATGCTTAGTTCATTCTGTTTCATGAACCTGAAGCACCAACTCTGTCCTTTGAAATCAGTAACTTCTTTTTCATCATCAATTCTTCTTGCCTCATGCTGAACCATCTTTGTGGACACTCTTCTATCCATCTCTTTAATCCCCTCTCTAATCAGGCCATTGGCTGACTTACTTCTCATAGCCAGTCTCAGATTGTTTTTTCAGTTGGTGGAGGACCAAACTGACACTCAGCAGCACAATTTCCATTCAGTTTTGCAAACTGGATCACTTTTAACTTGAATTCAGCACTGTATGAAAATCTTTTCTGAGCCATTTCTAGGCAGAACATGGCAATATGTAAACCTAATATACCAGTAACAAATGCAAAACAATGAGCACAAAGACAAGTGCAAAAAAGCAAAAAATGCAAGTAAAAAAATCTACAACCACCTGTATAAGATGCTCCCAGTTTTTAGACCTCAAATTTTTCAGAAAAGGGTGTATCTTATACATGAGGAAATATGGCATATAATTTCATATGTACATTATAAATATATATATATATTAAATGTAAAAATAAAATACAGTGAGAAACAATCTGGTACAAAGAAATACAGTGGTGGATCAGTGGAACAGGTTAGGTACACAGTAAATTATAGCAAATGACTGTACTAATTTAGTGTTTGATAAACTCAAAGATCTAAGCTTTTGGGATAAAAACTCACTATTTAAGAAAAACTGCTGAGAAAACTGGAAAATAGTATGGCAGAAACTAGGTATAGACCATTATCTAACACTATAATGCCATGATAAGGACAAAATGAGTACATGACTTAGAAATAAAAAAAGTGATATCAAAAGCAAATTAGAAAGAGCAAGGAATACTTTACCTAACAGATCCTTGGATAAGGAAAGAATTTATAGCCAAATAAGATACAGAGAGCATTATAAAATGGATAATTTTGATTATCAAAAATTTAAAGGAATGACCAAACAAGTTATAGTTTGCGATTTTAATGGAATATTATTGTGCTATAAGAAACAATGAGTAGGCTGATCTCAGAAAAACTTGGAAACACTCATGAACCGATGCATAATGGAGAGAGCAAAACTAGGAGAACATTGTACACATTAAAAACAATTTTGTACAATGAACAACTGTGAATGACTTAGTTATTCTCTGTAATACAATGATCCAAGAAAACTCCCCAAAGGACTCATGATTAAAGGTGCTATCTGGCTCCAGAGAAAGCATCTGAATACAAACCAAAACATACTATTTTTCACTTTCTTTGTTTTATTTGGTTTGAATTTTCTTCTACAAATTGACTAATATGGAAAGTTTTTTATGTGATTGCACATATATAATCTCTAGCAGATTGATTACCACCTCAGAAAGGGGTTGGGGGGAGAAATATATTAAAAATTATTTTACTTAAAATTGGGGGTAAATAGCTATTTTTAAAAAGGTATTGAAGCATTCCATAGACATGGTAGATTCAAGGGACAGGAAAAGATTAAGGCTATTGATGTCATTTCCTCATTGCTTAAATTCTTACTAAAGAAGGCAAGGAGGTAGATGGGGGCTATGTTATTTACTAGTAGAGCCCAAAGGGAGCTTCTGCAAAAGCAACTTAAAATATGTATGGCTATCCGAGTTGAACATCCTTCTCCTGCTTAGAGTATCACATGTTGTTCCAATATTTAATCTAAATTACTAGGATACTATCCTGAGTCAGGCTCAGACCCAGAAAAAAAATCACCAAAGCAAAGGATATCAGGAATATCACCATTTTATACTTAGAGATTTTCTCTCTGTGTCTTTCTGTCCCTGTCTCTTTCTCTGTCTTTCTGTCTCTGTTTCTCTCTCTCTCTCTCTCTCTCTCTCTCTCTCTCTCTCTCTCTCTCTCTCTCTGTGTGTGTGTCTCTGTCTCTCTCTGTTTGAACAATTTTTTTTTAAATTTTGAGTTCCAAATTCTCTTCCTCCCAGATGTCCCTCATTCATTGTGAAAGCAAGAAATGTGATATCAATTATACATGTGAAATCAGGCAAAAAAATTTCCATATTAACCATGTTGTAGATTTAAAACCAAGAAAAACATCTCAGGATGTGAATAACATTTTTCAACATAATACCTTCAGAATTGCCTTGGATCATTCTATAATCAGTCATTCAAGATGATCATTGTACAATATTGCTGTTACATGTTAACATCAACAATGTTCTGGTTCAGCTCACTTAATTCTGCATCAGTTCATGTAAATTTTCCCAAGTTTTTTTCTGAAACTATTCTGCTCATCATTTCCTATAGCACAATAGTGTTTCATCACAGATTGTGCCTCTCTTAAAGTGACCAAAAATCACATTGGCTTTTTTTTCCCCACTACCATAATCTTTCATTAAGCAACCAAGTCATTATTTACCAAGGACTCTCCACCTCCCCCCACCCTACCCTCCAGTTTTATTTTAGGGATCAAACATTTAGAACACAGAAGGAACACCAGAGGTCATTTATAGCCTAACCCCTGCATTTTTTAGATAAGGAAAATGAGTTTCCAGGAGTTTGTGATTTCCTCAAGGTTATACTGGTAGTAAGCATGAGAGACAGAATTCAAATTCAGGTTTTCTTATAACTGAGTCAATGTGATTTTTATTGCCTTCAACTATCTCAGATCTGACTCTTCATTTCACAGCTAAGGAAACTGAGGCCAGAGAGTTCAACTGATTTGCCTAAAACTACCAACTTGTCCACAGCCAAGCCAGAATTCTTTCCTTTTCAGAAGGTTTGGCTTTTATCTATTGTTTCTGTCTCTCATCTAACCTTCTATTTATGCCTCCAACAGTGAGGTTTGGCTCACTCATCCCATCAGTAGATATCAAATTAAAAGCTGAACTCCTTATCCAGCCAACTGCTCTGAAATCTTCTACTCACCTTGCACAGTAAAGAGAGCTAGTTCACCTCTAAGTAGGAAGGACAACATGATATGAGAGGAGCTTAAGTTCCAATAAGATCATGTTTTATCAAAGGAAAAAAATCTTTTTGCAATTGACACTTAAGTTATATAGCTCTTCTCAGAGCTTAATTATAATGGGAGTTATATAGGCGTATGTTGATAATAAAGAGTTTGCATATGCTCATTAAAAATTGGCTACAATAGTGCTAGATGCCTACAGAATCCCAAATTTCAGAATCCCATCTGAAAAGTCAGTCTATGCCACAAAAAAAAAATTGAGTAAAATATCCTCGAGTGTCCCCCCTGCCATCACCAACTGCTGCCAGTACATTGTCTTCCTTTGTTATGAAAGGGAAGGTATCATGACTGTCATCCCTAGAATCACAAACTTATAGAATGTTAGAGTTGACAGAAGATTCAGAGGTTATTTAATTCAATCTTCTCATCTGATGGATAAGGAAGCTGAGATTCAGGGACCAAAAGTGGCTCGTTAAAGGTCCTTCAACATAGGCTTTGGGATGCCAGATCCAGTACACTTAACAAAGTGCTCTTAAAACATGTTACAGGGGCGGCTAGGTGGCACAGTGGATAGAGCACCGGCCCTGGAGTCAGGAGTACCTGAATTCAAATGTGACCTCAGACACTTAATTACCTAGCTGTGTGGCCTTGGGCAAGACACTTAACCCCAATTGCCTTGCAAAAAAAAAAAAATCTAAACAAATCTAAAACATGTTATAGCTTCTATTTACAGTAGATAAGGCACAGTAAATAAGAGTACTTACCCTCAAGTCAGAAAGACCTGAGGTCAAATCTGGCCTCAGACACTAAATGTGTGACCCTGGAAACGTCATTTAACCCCATTCATCTCCATTCCTTTCTCTATAAAATGAGCTAGAGAAGTAAATGGCAAACCATTCCAGGAACTTTTCCAAGAAAATCTTAAAATGGGTCATAAAGCATCAGGCATGAAATCAACATCAAAAAGAATGTTCAAGGAACACTTGGCATAAAGGAAGCAGCCAACTGTAATAACAGGGAAGATAATTCAATTCAACAACAAATATCTATTAAGACCCTACTGTGAGCTGAGCAGAGAAGTAGCATAATATAATGGTCAGACCATGGAATCAAAAAGATCTGAGTTCAAGTGCCACTTCTGCCATATGCTAGTGTGATCATAGCCAAGATATTTAACCAACCAGGTAACCAGGGAATTGTCTAAGGTTAAAAATTACTAACAAATTGCCAATCTACACTAATATTATAACTCTCTCACTGAGAGTTCACCACACTGATGAAATATCAGACTTCTCCACTTCCCCCACTCATTTTTATAGTTGTTCAGTCATGTTCAACTCTTTGTGACACCTTTGAGGTTTTTTTGGCTGAGATACTGGAGTGGTTTGTCATTTCCCTCTTCTCCAGCTCATTTTTACTGAGGCAAACAGGGTTAAGTGACTTGACCAGGGTCATACAGCTAAAAAGTATCTGAGGCCAGATTTGAACTCAGGAAGATGAGTCTTACTTCAGGCTTCATGCTCTAATTCACTTCACCACCTACTTCCTGTCCCCTTACTCCCTCCCCCCCCAAAAAAGGAAGGAAGGGCAATGCTGTGCTAAGCAGGTATTTAAGATACAAAGATGAACTTGATTTTATGTTCCCCTTGTAATGACTTCCTATAAGAAAAATAGCCAGACTTTCATTAGAGCTAGATAAGATAGAGACCAAACCTGTACTTTTACTAATATAGGGAACTTCCAGCATAGGAAACTATTTACCAATGCAGAGCATTAAACTTCTCTGAAACTTAGAGTCTTGGAAAATTCCCTTAATTGTTGAAAATTAAGTGACTTGGATCTCTCAACCAGTATGTCTTAGACATAAGACTTGAGCTCAGGTCTTCCTGAGTGCAGGGCTGACTCTTTAGCTACCATACCAGATAGAGCAAGTGTCATAGCAGGCTCATTCTCTGCCTCCCGAATGGAACTGTATATTTATATCCCTAAAGTTGTATTGAAACAAGAACACCTCCCATCTCCCAACATTCCCATCTCCCATCAACTAATGGTGTCTCAACTGCTACTGACCCAATTTCTACAGCTGTTGTTTCTCTCTGCTCGCAGAACTGCTGTTTGCTGTTTCTCCACTAATCTGTCATTTGTTACTGGAATTTCTTCCACAGAGGATGCATTATCACTCCTTTGTGAGACTACCCAGGCCAACATTCTTGGACATTAATCAACATATTTTCAGCTATTTTTTTAAAGCAATACTATATCCATGCTTGGTAAGAAAACAAAAGGACCCTTCAGTTAAATGAAAAGATTTTTGTTCTTCCATCTCTAATTTCAAGATAAAGAAAGAACAGGACTTCTCAGGTCTTATAAACCTTTCATAGCAAAAGCATTTCTGTAGAACTCTGATTCTTGGGAATTGGAGGATTCCTATAATATTGATCACTTACTGCATTAGATGGACTCTACATAAAGGTCTAATAATACTTACTTTCTTTACTCAGAGAATCCCTATGAACATGAAATAAACATAAGACAAAGTCTGAGCCAAGTCCTGAACAAATTTTTTAAATTTTACCCATTTGTCTAACTATCCATCAGAAGATTTCTGTTTACTACATGTGTGACTTGACTTTGCACAAAATAAATATCTACAATCCATGGACAATGGTATTTTCTATCATTAAAAATATAAATGTTCTAGAGCAGCTGGGAAAACTGGGAAGCAGTTGGATGAAAAATAGGTTTAGAACAACTAGTTATTTCTTATGCCATAATACATTTGGAAAGGATAAAGGAGGTATATCATAAAAAAATTAGAAGAGAATGAAAGGATATATCTCTAACAATTATGAGTAGAAGAAAAGCTCATAACTAGAGAGAATGGAGAGATCATAAAAGATAAAACTGACAATCTTGATTATATAAAATTTTAAAGCTTTTACACAAAATCAACACAGCTAGAATCAGGAGAAAAGTTAAAGAATGGGGGAAAAAAGCTTTATATCAAAAATCTTCAATAAAAGTTAGGTATGCATAGTCCATAGGGAACTGATTAAAAGTGGACAAAGAATATGAACAATTTTGAAAAGAAGAAAAAACTATCAATTACTATCTTAAAATGTTTCAAATGATTAGTAATCAGAAAAATTCAAATTAAAACTAGCCTCAGGTACCACCTCACACCCCATCAAATTCAGAAAAATACTTAAAAGATGAAAAAAAATAGGGCAGTTAAGTAGTAGCACAGTGGATAAAGCACCAGCCCTGGAGTTAGGAGGACCTGAATTCAAACACCTAGTTTTGTGACCTGGGGCAAGTCACTTAACCCCACTGCCTTGCAAAAAAAAAAAAAAGATGAAAAGACAATTGGAGAGCTTATACCATATAGAGGAATATAATTCACTAGTTGGAGGAAGAATTGTAAATTGATTTAAATTATTGAGTTTGAAAGACAAGTTGTTAAATTGTTCAAACTCTTTGAACCAAAGATCCAGTTCTAAGAACTTTAGCTCAGTGAAAGATCAACAGTGACAAAAATGCTTACAACAGGAGTATTCATGATAACAAAAATCTGTAAACAAAATGTATGTCAAGTAACCAGAGAATACATGAATATATTGGTGGTTTAAAGATAATAGATAATTGTTCTGTAAGAGATGCCAAAACTGAAATATCAGAGAAACATGGGAAGATTTTGTTTGAGGTGTTGCAGAGTGAATAAAACAGCCAAAACATAATATAAATAAAGTCAACAGTAAAAGAAAAAGTCTACTCTATGTCGTTAAAGTAAAAGAGACAACACTTCTTTCTATTAACAACTTCTACTTTGTTCTGAAAACATATTTTATAAAGGAGGCTCTTTAGGTACCAGTTGAAAAGTATCTTTTGACTCAAAATAAAACATATCAATGAAATTTTATTTTAAAATTTTTTAAATGAATTTAGCAAAAGACATTAAGAAGTTTAAGTCTTGGGGGCAGCTAGGTGATATAGTAGATAGAGCACCAGCCCCGGAGTCAGGAGGACCTGAGTTCAAAGCCAGTCTCAGACACCTTGAATAAGTCACTTAACCCCATTGTTTGCAAAACCCAGGAAAAAAAAAAGTTTGAGTCTTTTTACCATTAGATTCATAGCTTCATGAAAGTCTTAAGTAATTTTTAGGCAATTGTTTAACAAAATCCTCCCATATTCCTCAAATCATCTGCTTGAGACCTTTTCCACTACTCTTCAAGGCTTGATGGAAGCAGAATGAAAATGAGAAGAAGGATGTTTAGAAAATGGGCTACATAGTAAGGGATGGTGGCAGAAAATTGTGGTGGAGGCCTGGTTCCAAACAAGGGAATGTGAAAACTCACCTATGAGAACTCAAAGTGGTTCCAGGGGCAAAGGCCAAGGTGATAGGGAAGAAGAGAAAAGAGGTTATAAGAACAATGAGGATGAAAGTGTTGACCAGGAAGTTACCACCTCTCTTCCTCCCTATTCCCAGGTCTTGTCCATGAACCACCCATTCTCTTTCCTGTATTTTCATTCTCTCATCCTTTCCTGGTTCTCCTTTTCCTGTCAACATTTCATCTTTTCATCCTATGTTATCTTGTCTTTCTGTCTCTTTTATTCTGCCTTGTCCTATACTTTTCTATATACATGCAGTTCTCCTCCTCTCCCCACATTAGAATAATCCTTAGGGCAGGGACTATATTATTTTTCATTTTGGACCCCCAACAATGAGTCTTATACAGAATAGCCACCTACTAATCCCTATTTTATAGGTATGAAATCCCAAATTTATAGATAAGGACATTTAATTTTGGTAGTCTTTAAGTTCTTTCACTTCTAACCAGTCAGTTACTGAGCCCTAGATAAACCATTCTCAAAAGATCACCCTTAGGAATTCTACAAGGGAATCTAAGAAGATACTCTGAACTGGTAGACAGTGGCTCCCATGCCTCTTCTACTGTAAGAGTCACAAGGCATATTCCCAAACAATAATCTTTTGTTGTACAAAGGGCACTGGGCATGTGGGAAGACCTGGGTTCAAATCTCACCTTAGACTCTTTTTAGATGTGTGATCCTGGACAAATCACTTAACCTCATTCAGTCTCAATTTTTTCATCTGCAAAATGAGGTCAGAATCAATGTAAATTTATAATCTTATAATCCTAAAAACTAGTGAAATCAAATTGAAAAATCCTCATCCATCTTCTTGTTCCTTAAAGGTATGTATATGAAAGTCAAAAAATGGAAAGTTCTAGAAGTTTGGCAAGAGAATATGACTAGGCTATCAAAGATCATACTAAAATATTTAGTGACACTCTCCAGTGTCATGCCTCCAGAGAAACACTCCCCAGACCCAAATTGGAAGTATTTGGCCTACCCTCTCTCCAGCTAATTACATTTTATTCCCCCACATAATTATTTGAAGGGGTCAATAGAACAAAATCCCTACATACTTAGGAACAAAAAGAAATAACTAGGGTGCAATGCAGATAAAAACACACATCTAATATATCAAAACTTCAAGATATGAAATCATTAATATGGGATACTTACTACTTGTGAGATCTTGTACAGTTTCCTTCTGAATCTATAAAATGAAGGGGTTATACCAGATAATCAACTCTGGGTCCTAAATGTCTATCCCTTTGGTAAATAAGTCTCCCACCGTTGCCTGAGGCTCAGAGAAGTTATATAACTTGCCTAGGATCTCCCAGAGAATAATCAGAGGCAGTATTTGACCCCAGGTCTTTCTCACTCCATTTCCATCTCTCTACTCACCACCCCAACTGCCTCTTTCTTCATCATGACTGAGGGTCCAAGGTCATTCAGTTAGTATATGGCAGAGCCAGGTTTCAAACCCAGGCTTTCTAGCTCCAAACCCACCATTTTCTCTACCATGCTGACTCAGTAATAATTACAGCTAATAGGGGTATAGTGGATAGAGCACTGGCCCCGGAGTCTAATTCAACCTCAGACACTTAATTCTTAGTTGTGTGACCTTGGACAAGTCACTTAACCCCATTGCCTTGCAAAAACCAACAATAATAATAATAATTCAGCTAACATAGGCTTTAAAATCTGCAAAGTATTGCCACAGTGTCTTATTTGAGCTTTTGTGTTCCATGCCCTCCCCATCCCCTGGTGTTCCACTCTATCATTCAGCAGTGAGTACATCCATCAGCCTTTCAGATTGTATGGGACAAGATGTCCTCCTAAGCATTCTGAGAGCTCCTCTTTCAAGCCAGTCTTAAAAATTTCCTCTCAAGGCGGCTAGGTGGCGTAGTGGATAAAGCACCAGCCCTGGAGTCAGGAGTACCTGGGTTCAAATTTGATCTCAGACACTTAATAATTACCTAGCTGTGTGGCCTTGGGCAAGCCACTTAACCCCATTTGCCTTGCAAAAATCTAAAAAAAAAAAAATTTCCTCTCAATCACAAATGACTCTCAACTAGCAACAATCTTTCCAGTATTCAAGTAGATATTTAAGTCTCTGTCTGGTCTAAGCATGGAAGCTAGAGCTTCTTTTGTCTTATGAGAATAACCAAGCTACCCAATACTCAGCTCCAAAATGTGGGTTGTTCCCCCAACAACAGGCTCTCCTCCTCTATCAAGGGAACCACCCAGTCAGGGGTGACTCCTCACAGCATGATATAATGGAAACAGCACTGGTTTTGGAGAACCCAAGTTCAAATTCTGACTCTGCTGTTCAATATGTATAATTTTCCTCTCTGAATCAGATTTCCTGAATTGTAAGATGATTTCCTGATCCTCATGGCTACTAGTGCCTTCCCCTTAAAAATCACATTGTATCTAATATATATATATATATATGATATAGGCATATTACATATACATATATATTGATCAAGAAGTGCAAGTAGGGCGGCTAGGTGGTGCAGTGGATAAAGCACCGGCCCTGGAGTCAGGAGTACCTGGGTTCAAATCCGGTCTCAGACACTTAATAATTACCTAGCCGTGTGGCCTTGGGCAAGGCACTTAACCCCATTGCCTTGCAAACCCCCCCCAAAAAAAAAGTGCAAGTAAAGGCTAACAAAGAGAGAGCTGAGTCTCAGTATGTAGTTAAAAAAAAGCACAGGTGTAAAGTGCCTAGAGGATTAGGCTAAGGGCACTGACTGTTTTCCTAAGATTGAGTCAAAGAAACAACAGACAATACAAGAAAGTCAGAGGGGAGGTTACAGCTATGTAGAAGAAGCTTGTTTGCCCAAGGATTGCTAGGAGCAATCTGCTTTTCAAGTCTACCTTCCCCACTCTTAGCTGGTGAGACTCACCTGGCAGTGATAAGTAGGAGTTTGTAGAAGAAAGAAAAGCAGCTTTAGGAAAAGTGACTTCTAAAAGACAAATTTTGCCATTAAAATACCCTCAAGTGTAATACTTTAAATACTTAAGAAATAAAAAAGAATGGGAAGAGTCAAAACTGTCTCTTCAGCAGTTAGTATCTTGATATATAGTCAGAACATAAATAAATGCTTATTTAATTTAATTTAATCAAGAGCGATAATTAGGTTGCTACATGATAGAATCAAGATTCACAATGGCCTTAACAGGCTGGAACTAGGACTAAAACCAACCAAATGAATCTTAATGTAAAGATATAGTCCAGTATATTGACTCAAAAAATCAGCTACAAAAACCAGAAAAACAATATGCACAATGATCACTGCATTTATATATCCCTTTAAAGTTTTGTTGTTGCTATTGTTTGCACTTCATTCTCAAAAAGGACCATGGTATCAGGAAGATAATGTCATGACATGCAAATGAATTAATTTTAAGTGAGGTAGGGCTATGCAAAGCCATAAGCAACACTTTCTCCTCCAGAGTCATCTGTGTCCAGTGGCAAGACATAGATCAGAATAACTGGAAATGGTACCAGATGCAGTAGAAGACATTGGTCCCTCCAAGCCAAGGTCTTTCCCAGGGCAAAGCATACATGATCCTTTCAACAACACTGGAAGGTAGGAACTAATATTATTTCCATTTTATAAATGCTGAAACTGAGACTTAGAAAGGTCAAGTGATTTGTCCAATGTCATGGAGATAGTAAGTCTGAAGTAGAATTTGAACTCAGATCTTCCTGACTCCATGTCAAGCATTCTATCTACTATGTCACTGAGCTGCCAATATAAATAGAAAGAACAAAAACATAAAACTTGAACATCCTGTATTTTACCATGAGCAATAAGCTAGGCCCTGATGAAGAGTTAAGGAAATGCAATTCTTCTCTCTACATGTCAGAAATGAGGGACTGTGAGTATAAAATATCACATATACCAACAGATTTAGTAGATGTATTATATGATTTTGCAGAATAATATTTTGTCTCTTTCTTTTCTTATTCTTTGTTACAACTGATGAGTTGCAGAGAAAGGAAGGCAAAATGGATATATACAGAAATTAAGATGTTATAAAAACACAAACAATAGATAAAAATAGTCAGCAAGCATTTATCAAGTTCTTTATCATATACCGAAATCTGTACTAAGGACTGGGAATATAAAGAAAGATCTCAAAAATTAAAAAAAAATTAGTCAACTATATGAATATAGTTAGAATCATCCAGACTTCTCTTACAGTATCAACTCAAGTATCTTTCAAATCATCTGAAATCACTGTGGTCATGTACCCTTCCTATAGAAATTAAAAGGAAGCAACTTTCATTTGAAATTTTGTAATTTTAATTGTTTAAACTTCTCCATCTTCATTTTTAAATGTCTTCATCTTTCCAAACCACTTAAATAAAAGAAGTAGAAGGCATATTTGTCATCTAATACTCTTCATTTATTAGTGCAGTACTCTATATTGCTTAATAAAATTTTGTGTCTTATCATGTTATGTTGTAGCATTTTATGACTCTAGATCATATTGATCACTCCTTTTTCTCTTGCATTTATGTTCTGACCACATAACTAGCATTTTAATAATTTTTGTTCTCAATATATCTGTTCCATATAATTAAATACAAGGGCAGATAGGTGGCTCAGTGGATAAAGAACTGGCCTTGGAAGGAAGACCTATCTTCCTGAGTTCAAATCTGGCCTGAGATACTTACTAGCTCTGTGTGTGTTGGACCTGGAATCAGGAAAACACATCATCAAGGATTCAAATTCAGCCTCAGACCCTCCTTTGACCCTCCACAAATGGGGTCACGAAGAGTCAGACATGACTGAAAAATGATTGATGATAAATAATAATTGAATACTTGTCATATCAGAATATAAACTGACATAATATTGTCTTGCATATTTATTGTCTTATTTATTGTTTCCTCAATTTGATTATGACATATTTCTCCCAAGATGATTTACTAAGCTTCTTCTGTATGCAAGGAATTGGGCTGGGATCTATAAATACAAAGAAAATGAAATAGAATCTTCCTTTAAGGATTTTACATTCTCTGGGGAAATAAACACAGCCATATAAGTAAAACCACAGATCTCACCAAAAAAAGACAAGATCAAAACAAGTTTTCAATCATAGACATCAAGGAGGATCTTTAGTGAGTTGATACTGTCTCTTCTGGGGGAAAAGGGAAAGTAAAGCCCAGCTAGGTGGGAGATCAGGAAAATCAATGAGAGACTTTTAGTCACAGTGCAGTTCAGGTCCCAGCAGCTAAACAACAACACAAGGTCTGGGAAGCTAGAAAGCAAGTCATCAGGGAGGATCCCAACCCCAAGCAATGTCTGAACCGTGGGAACACTGGGGCAAAAAGAAAGGACTGGGTTGGGAACACTGCTTAGGCAGAGCCTGGACATGAAGGAGAAAACAAACCTCTACATAGGAAACACCTGGGCTGCAAAGGCAACATCTTAGTCAGCAATAAACCAGAATAAAAATCCAATCCCAGCACAAAAAACTTGGGTCTATATTCCCTATACCCCAGGAGCAGAGCTCAAACAATCAAAATGAGCAAAAAAACTAAAAAAGTACTAACCAAAGAAAGCTACTATGCAGATAAAGATGATAAAAATGCTCTCAGAAGAAGAAAAGCAATGAAAAACTACCTACATGGAAAATCTCAAAGGAGTCTATGAATTGGACTCAAATCTGAAACCTCATAAAAGAGCTTAAAAAATAATTTAAAAACCAAAGAAGAGAGAAAGAAGAAAAATGGAAAAAAGAAATGAGAGTCATGCAGGAAAACTATGAAAAAATTGACCAAAGAAATCTACTCCTTTAAGAGTAAAAATAACCAGGGCGGCTAGGTGGTGCAGTGGATAGAGCACCAACCCTGGAGTCAGGAGTCCTGAGTTCAAATGTGACCTCAGACACTTAATAATTACCTAGCTGTGTGGCCTTGGGCAAGCCACTTAACCCCATTGCCTTGCAAAAAAAAATCTAAAAAAAAAAAAGGGGTAAAAATAACCAACTGGAAAAAGGATGCAATTCTTCAAAAATTAAATAGGCCAACTAAAAAAAGGAATGCAACTCATCTAAAACTCAAATCTACCAACTAGAAAGGGTATGCAACTCAGCAAAAGTAAAATTAACCAAATGGAAAAGGAAACACAAAAGATAACTGAAGAAAATAAAATCCTAAAAATTAGAATTGGACAAATAGGAACAAATGAACCTAGGAGACACCCAGATTCCATCAAACAAAGTAAAAAGGCTGAAAAAATTGAAGAAAATGTAAAGTACCTTTTAGGAAAAACAAACAACCTGGAAAATAGATATAGAAAAAATAATTTACACATTACTGATCTACCAGAAAGCCCAGATCAAAATAAGAGCCTGGTAAAATATCTTTCAGGAAATTGTCAGGAAAAACTGTCCAAATCTGTTATATCAAGAAGACAAAATAACCATTGAAAGAATACATAGAACTCCTCCAGAGAGAGAGACCCCAAGATAAAAAAGCTCTAAGGACTTTCATAGACAAATTCCAGATAAAAGGAGAAATAAAGGAGAAAGGATTGTAAACAGCCAAAAAGAAGTATTTAAATACAAAGGAAGCACAACCAGAGCTTCTACAATGAAGGTTCAGAGGGCCTGGAAAATGGTATTTTGGAGGGTAAAGGACCTTGGATTACAACCAAGAGTTTACTGCCCTGCAAAATTCATTATACAAGGGAAAAGATGAATATTCAACAAAATAGAGGACTTCCAAAATTTCCTGATAAAAAGATCATAACTGAACAGAAAATTCAATCTTCAAACCCAAGACTTGAGATGTATAAAAAGGTATCAGAAAGGGGAAAAAAAAATATTAGTCAAGGACATTAAATTGTATATAACCCTACAAAGGAAGATAACACTTATAACTCTTTAGAATTGTATTTCTCATAGAATAATTAAAGGGTTGAATATAGTGGAAGAGATTGTTGGTTCTTGTCCTTCTACTGAAGAAGACCAAAATGACATCACTATGTTTGAAACAAATTACAGGATGTCTGACTGTGGCTGATCAAACCAATACAAATTCAGAATGCTCTTCCAAGGGTCACACATAAAAGGTCCAGGTGAAAAACTTTGGTATTTACTCACATTTCCTTTGACCTACTTTAATCGTCTTTCTTACAGAGCTCAACATTTTCTTTGATGAGGGCATCCCATGCTGGGTGGTCCTGTGCCAGTGTCTCCTATACCTTACAATCAATTGTAAAGTTCTTAAGAGAAGCCTTCAGAGTATACCAGTACTTAGAGTACTTAGAGGTTCTATATTTAATTAAATCAGAAGTAACATGACTTTACTTAGAGGTTTGCTGTACCATGGGCAGAGGGTAGGAACCTACTTAAAAGGACATAAAGAGGTTTGGAAGTGATCTCTTCTTAATCCATACTTTAGTTTTTTTGTTTTGATTTGTTTTGTTTTTTAGGTTTTTGCAAAGCAAATGGGGTTAAGTGGCTTGCCCAAGGCCACACAGCTAGGTGTCTGAGACCGGATTTGAACCCAGATACTCCTGACTCCAGGGCTGGTGCTTTATCCACTGCACCACCTAGCCACCCCTAATCCATACTTTAGTTAACAGGGATTAAGAACCATGGATGGGGAGCTAAAGGGGTGGAGCATGGGAGAGACTATGTTGGGGGAGGGAGGTTGCCAGGTGTACAAAACATTCATGAAATGATTTGACTTTGCATGATGCTTTGGCTCATAAGGATTGTGTGTCCTTGGAGGGTACTTGAAAGGGGAGTAAGGTATAAAGTGATTGTTATTTTATGTGATTCATGACTCTTAAGAAGTGTATTTCTAATGAGACAGAAGAGGGGAGGGTACTTAGTGACTATGAAGCAATAATCCTTATCAATCAAGCAAGCAAACTCTGATCATACTTTAATTGACAGTACTTTGATAGCACTTCTATCAGATCAGATAAAAGGAGTATACTTTGACAAAAGGGATGTAGGTAAAAGACAGAGTTAAAATAATAAAAACATAAAAAGAAAGTGAAGACTTAGCATTTGTGGATAATTAACACCAAGTGAAGAGGTACAAAGACCTATTATAGTAAAGGGAAAGAAGAGAAGGTGTGAATTCTGAGTAAATCCTATTCAATAGATTTGGCCCAAAGAGGGAATAAAACACATTTCCAATTGGGTTTAAAAATCTTTCCTATTCTGCAGAGAAAGTAGGGAGGGACAGGGGAAAGGAAAGAAAAGAAAAGGGATGAAGGAACTGATAAAAAGGTAAAGTGGAGGTATAAGTGAAAGTAAACTGAAAGTTAAAATTTAAAAGAAAAGTTAAAGGGAAAAGGGAGTAAAACTTGGTGAAAGGAATAAGAGGAAAGAGAAATTACAAACCACTTTTCACACAAATAAAGTCATATCTAAACAAATGGGAAAATGTCAATTGTTCTTGGTTAGGTGTCTACTGTTTGACAAACCCAAAGACATTAGTTTCTGGGACAATAACTCACTATTTGATAAAAATTGGGTGGGGGGGACTGGAAAATAGTATGGCAAAAACTAGTCATAGACTCCTCATAATCCATACCAGAATAAAGTCAAAATGGGTGCAGGATTTATACATAAAGGGTGATACCATGGACCAATTAATAGATCAAGAAATACTGTCAGATCTATGGAAAGGGGAGAAATTTACAACCAATCAAGAAACTGATTAATAATAAATAATAAATTTCAAAATGGATGATTTTGACTACATTAATTTTAAAAGTTTTTGCAATAATAAAACCATTACTGCCAAGATTAGAAAGAAAACAGAAAGCTGGGAAATAATTTTCACAGCTAGAGGTTCTGATAAAGGTCTCATTTCCAAAATACATAAAGAATTGAATCAACTATATAAGGTTACAAGTCATTCCCCAATTGATAAATGGGTAACCAATGGTTAACCAAATAACAAACTCCCAAAAATAGAATGAATAAAATAGCAGTTAATGACTCCATTAGACATCAGGGAATATTAAAAAACAAAGTCAAAATATTGAAAAAATAAATAAAATGTAAGGTAGTAAAACAACTGACCTGTAAAACATCAAGCAGAGAGGAAAATTCATTACACTGAAAACAAGAAAATCATGACCAAAAACATCCTAAACACCATATATCAAGCAATCATAAAAGAAAACTGCCCAGGTATAATCAAAACTGAAAGAAAAGAGAAAAACAGAAAGAATCTATTGTTCAACCATCTAAGGGGAAAAAAAAACAAAAGAAAAATTTCCAAGTCTATTGCAGGGAAGATTCAGAGCTTCAGTGTCAAAGAAAAATATTAGGCAGAGTTAAAGAATTCGAGTACTGATTAGCCACAGTCAGGAACACATAAGATTTAGCAGCCACTGTCATAAAGAAGTGAGGAGCTTGGAATATGCTATTTTAAGAGGTAAAAAGATATAAACATATAGCCAAGGGGGCAGCTGGGTGGCGCAGTGAATAGAGCAAGTGTCCTGGAGTCAGGAGGACCTGAATTCAAATCCGGTCTCAGACACTTAATAATTACCTAGCTGTGTGCCCTTGGGCAAGTCACTTAACCCCCTTGCCTTGCAAAAACCCTAAAAAAAATTTAAAAAATAAAATAAACATATAGTCAAGAATATTTTATCCAGGAAAATAGAGGATTTCCAAAGATTCCCAATGAAAAAATCAGAACTACATAGAAACTTTGAAATATAAACACAGGAGTCAAGAGAAGCTTAAAAAGATAAACATGAGCCAGCAACCACAAGGGATTGAACAAGAATAAACTATTTACATGCTAATGTGAGAAGATTCTGAAGAGGTATCTCTTATCATCAGTCATAGAGGGAGTCTAATGAGACAAAGAGCTTGACTGATTTTGTAATGTTTTAATTATCTTAAAAGAAAAATTAAAAGGGCAGCGACAAAGGAATGAATTAGTAAAGGGAGAAGAAAGGTAGGGAAAATTATCTCACATAATCATAGCATAACAAGTAGAAGATTACAAAGAGGAAGAAATGGGGAAATGAGCAATAACTGAACTTCACTCCAATTGGAACTAGTTAAAAGGAAGGAAGAATTGGTTACAATTTAGCATGAATTGAATACTGTTCACTCAGTTGGAATTCAGAAAGAAAAAAAGAGAATGAAGATGAGGGAATAAAAGAGATAGTAGACTAAGAGAGATATTTTTTCTAAACAAAATAAACTTCAACTAAGGATGGTGTTTAAAAGAAAAAGCTTAAGAACCTGTGATTGGACTCAGGGAAAGGGAAAGAACAGAAAGGCAGGAGAGCAAAAGCAGCTCAAATCAAATCTCTCACAACTTTCTCTTTTATTAAGATGGGGCAGGGGAATGAACAGCATTAGAAAACAGGATGGAGTGAAATATACAATTATCAATCACAATTGTGAGCTCAAGGGATTCACAAAATGGTAAAGGATAACAAAATACATTAGAAAGCAGCATTCAACAATGTGCTGTTTACAAGAAACACACTTGAAATATAAAGATTGCTAGAGAATTAAAATAAGGGGCTGGAGCAAAAATCTATTATGCCTTAGTTTAGACTTAAGAACTCTAATCAACTCAATGCCAATCATGATTCCAGGGTAATGATAATGAAGCATATTACTCAAATTCTGATGCAGAATCAAAAACATTTTTTGAATATGACAATGTGAGTATTTGGTTTGATCATCAGTGCATATATGTACCTAGAATTTTGTTTTTCATTTTTTTCTCATGAAAGATGAGGTAGGAAGAAGAAAAATTAAGGCTGGCTAATTGATGAAAAGTTAGTTTTTAAAAACATTTTAGAAAGTTACCTAGAACACTGAGAGGTTAAGTGGGAAAAGGAGTAATTTCAAATATGTCTGGAAAAGTAAATTGGATCTAGAAAGTCAGATTCGGATTATGGAGGAGTTAAATGGCAAATTTAGAAATTTCTGTCTTTTGCCACCAACAATTAAAAGGCTATTCCCATAGTAACATCAAAAAGAGATAAAGGAATCTTAAATAGAGCAGTGGACATTTGAGGGGAGGGAAGAACATGGAAGTAAAACCAACAAGACTTGGCAACTGATTGGATTCAAGAGAGGGAGGAATCAGAGCATTGAGGAAAAGGAAAAAATCAAGTGTGACTCCAAGGTTGCCAACCTAGGAAAATGTTGCCCTTAACAGAAATAGGGAAATTTGGTAGAGAAATACATGCAATAATTAATGTTTTGTCAGTTGGATTTGAGATACCTTTGGGGTAGACAAAAGGGTTTAGAAATAATGTCTGGAATTTAGAAAAGAGATAACAAAGTGGGCCACCGGAACTATGTCTAGATATTGGTATAGGAAATACATTTGGGAGTCATATGTTTAGAGATAATAGTTGAACCCATGGAAAATGATGAAATACCTGAAAAGAAAAGCATTGGGGAGCAGCTAGGTAGCGGCAACTAGGTGACACAGTAGTTAAAGCACCAGTCCTGGAATCAGGACCTGAGATCTGACCTCAGACACTTAATACTAACTGTGTGATTGTCACCTGTCACTTAATCCCAATGCTGAGAGAGAGAGAGAGAGAGAGAGAGAGAGAGAGAGAGAGAGATGGCATCAAGAAAAAGAAAAGAATAAAGCCCAGATAAGTCTTGGGCAACACTCATATTTAGAGAAAGGGAAAGGAATAAGCATTTATGTTAGTAACTACTATACTTAGTATCTAGGTGTTTTATGAATAGTTACTTCATTGATCCTCACAACAACCCTTCAAGGTAGATACAATTATTATCCTCATTTTACAGATAAAGAAACAACTATACACAGCAGCCATTTAGGGTTTGTAGTAAATGAGTGAGATAGAGCAATAAGAACTCATCCAACGTGTAAGTACATGATTCTGATATGAGTCAGGGTTGCTTATGTCTTACTCTTCCTCCATCATTACACAGCAGCACAAAAATCAGAACAGGAAAAGAAAAAGATGTGATTCAGATTTGGGGTCTGAATTTCAGTCTAGTAGTTGACGTTAATTCCTAGAATGGGGAATTTAGGAGGGGAATAAAGAGGACTGAGTAACTGAAGGTCCCATTTAGATGAGAAAGCAGGTGTGAAGATGAGAGAGTGAAAGAAACAAATAAAATGCTAGGGGTTGAAAGTGGGAGGGTACCTCATTAGAGATCTCAGAGACGGGATTGTTCTTTTTGATGATCCAATCCAAGGGAAAAAACCATGCTGCCATGTTGCTGATTAAAGTAGTTTTAAGGGAAAACTCTTGGCTCAGGTCCTTATGCATAGTAGGTATTCAATGAGTGTTAATTGGCTATCTGAATATCTCAGGATTTGCCAAACATTTCCCCAATCTCTGAAATTGTTTAAGTAAAATCCACAATTTAAAAGCTGTTCTTTGTTCTTTCCCCTCACATTCTGATACACTGAATGGTTCATCCTGATTGAATGCTCTTCCCACATGTCAGGTCAGGAAAATATGCCTATAGAGAATGCATTAATATCATATATTTTTAACCTTATAGGCCATCTATTATAATTAAATCATCTTCTAAATCAAGAAACTGAGGTCTAGAAAGGTTAAATGATTTGACCCAGGTCACATATCCAGGTACTCTGGTTCCAAACGCAGTATTTTACCACTGTACCATTCCACAAGGATACAGATTTCCAAGAAGAAGTTTGAAATTTAGTGCTTTTTAATGTCTGAATGGAGGGATGGGGGAGGGAAGTAGAAGACCTGAACATGTGAACTTGCTAGTGAGCAGCCCACACATCTGGAGGAGAGCTCCACTTAGTGCTGACCACCAACATCCACATGGACTCCTTCTAGGCTAATTAACTACTGAAGTTTTTATCTCAAATTGCATTCCATAGAAGTGGATTTCAAGCTACTCCCCCATTCCCTGCCTAGCCATTTGTACAGTCCTGTGTGAACTCCACAGATTCCTGAACCATTAAATGTAGCTTTCATGTGTCACTATTCTGCAGCTAAATTGCTCCTAATGAGGCACTTTCACACTTCATTTGACTGAACCAGCTCGCTCTACTTTTTTCCTCTCCTTTTACTAAGTGAATATAGTAAGAATTGTGAGTCCCACCTGGGTCTTCAGGAAAAGGTATTCTTTCTCCTCTCTGAACCTAATCTCCATCTGTACCTTAGCACCTATCTACTGCAGACTCCAGGGGGATCCTATCCCATACATTTCAGGTTCCTAAGGAATTTTGCATTCTCTGGGTCTCAGGTTCTTCATCTATTAAATGGAATTGGATTACAATGCCTTTGGGTTCCTTTCTAGTCCTAGATCTAAGATTGCTTCCTCTTCACTAATTCCTGATCCTCTGTCTTTAAATACACTTAAGATTCTCTCATCAGAACAAAAAAAATAGCCTTCAGTGACCAACATGAACCTCCTATATAGTCTTCACCATCAAGACCTCCATTTCCTTTCCATCCATTCCTAGTTCCCCTATAGCCTGATTTCTGTTCTGTCCCATTTCCCTCACTTCCTACTAGACTAAAGTGACATTTTCGTGAGGTCAAGAAACCCTCCTTGTCAAATCCAAGGCTGTCTTATAAGTCTTCATCTTTCTTGATGAATCCATAAATTTGAGAAATATGAATATCCCCTCTTCATGATACTCTTTCGCTCTCTTGGAATATTGTACTATCCTGGATGTCCTTCTACCTTCCTGATCTCTGATTCTTTCACTAATCCTCCTCCACCCTATTATATATATATATATATAAATTTCCTCAATGTTAAGGTACCAGAACTTACCCCATGTCTCCCCACTCTTCTCTATATTCTTTTCCTAAGTAAGCTCACTCATTTTCATGGCTTCTGCTGTTATCTTTCTGATTCCCAAATATATGCCTTTACATGTTTCCAACTGTCTTCAGAATGCTTCCACTCTGAACTCAGTGCCCTCACTTCAGCTTCTCTATGATCTCCCTAACCTGCTGCCCCTCTAGCCTATGACAAATATGAGGCTCTTTATCTTTACTGTGGCCACCTACCACCTTAGAATCAACATATTTGGAGTTAGAGAATGAGAGGTTATCTATTCCTGGGTTCCTTCCAGTGGCCATGGCTCATTAAACATACACCAATCACTTACATACCATACACACACATACTCCTAGTGCTAACTTGTCCACTACAGTGAATTGGAAAACTCTGTTCAAGTTGATTGCTTTGGGGGAGCAAAGAAACAAAATCTTTACTAGAGATGCCATAAAAGGTACAAAACACAGAGATGCAATCACAGATAGTCACAGACAGAGGAGTAAAAAGTTCAGCTTCAACTAAATTAAATAATAGGTTTTGGATACCTCTCTTTATGTTTTGCCAAGGGGTGAGTAGAGATGCAAAGTCATTAGAGGAAACTCAGCAGGAACCTTCTAGCTGATCGAGAAAAGTCAAATAAGACCATCCTCTCATTAGCTAATTGTTGAAATTGAACAAACATCATTTCAGGCAGGGGTTGAGAGAAATCCTTGACAGTTGGAGAAATTTCCTGGAAGGTGATTTGAGAATGAATCAAGTAGATATTCCAAAGCTGGAATGTACTAACTCCAAAAGATGTTCATAGTGAATTCATGAAAGAGATATGATTTAGTGAAATGAGCCCTGGAACTGAAATCAAGAGAGATATCAATTCAGATCCTTCCCCCCCACAAAAAAACATAACAGCTGTTTGACTATAGGAAAATTACTTAACTTTTCTAAATCTAAGTTTACTCAGCTGCAGAATGGAGATAACAGTATCTGAAGTGCCTATTTCATAGGGTTGTTGTAGGAATTAAATGAGGCCATAAATATATGTTTAGCAAACTTTAAAATTATCTATAATCTATAATTAGAACAGTTATGTAGTGCAGTAGGGAGCGTCAGGCCTGGAATCAACAAAACCTGAATTCAAATCTGGTCTCAAATACTTTATCTGACTGTGTGAGCCTGGGCAAATCATTTAACCCTCCTTGTGTCAGGTTCCTCACCTATAAAATGAACTAATGAAGGAAATTACAATCTACTTCATTTGGTACAACACAAATGAAACAACTCAACAACAAAGTCCCAACTCCTCATTTTATAAATGAGGAAACTGTGGCCAAGGTCACTCAAGTAGCAAGTGCCAGAGCTGAGATTCCAACTCTAACCCTATTTCACTGCTGCTCCTTTTTGACTCTTTCCTGTGTCTCTTACCTCTCATATCCAATCATATACACACACCTTGTAAATTCTACATGAGCATAATTTCTAGCATCCCTTTCTCTCTATTTTCATTAATACTGTCTTTGTGCAACCCTGCTATTTCAGTGACCTTCTATCAGATCTACTTTTCTCCCTCCAGTTCTTCCTTCATGGCAGAATCATTCCTTAATGGCAGAATAATCTTTGCTATCATAGACCTAATCTTGACATTATTCTTTATAAATATCTTCTTTGGTTCCTCTTACCTACTAAGTAACATTCAAACATCTTTGCCTAGAATTCAAGACCCTCCACAATCTAGCACCACCCTCCCTTACTGAATGGGATAGGATTGAATTTGGAATTATAAATTCTAAAATCAAATCTCACTTTTTTTTCTTGAGAACTTGGGCAAGTCATATAACCTCACCAGGGTTCAGTTTCCTCCCCTTTAAAATGGGTTTGACTAAATGACCTCTAAGGTCCTCGCTCACTATGACTTAAACTTGCAGATCCCTAAGAACTAGCTCTGAAAATAGCCACATAAAAAAGCCTGAAGTTTGACACAGTCATTCCCACCCTGAGGTGAGTAGAATCCAACTTTAACATAAAGTTCAAAATCAAGAAATAGGCTGAGAAAATGAGCAAACAGCAACAACAAAAAAGAGAATTTAATCATAAAAGTTACTGTGGTGACATGGAAGACAAGACATAAACTCAAAAGAAGATAACAGTGGGAAAATAGTTGTAAAAAAAATTTCAAAGGAAAATGTCCAACAAAAGTTCCTAGAAGAGTTAATAGAGGGAAAAATATAAGGAAAAGAAATTAAAATGTGCAAAAAAGTATGAAAAGAGACTTCACAGTTTGGTAAAAGAGACACAAAAATACACTGAAGAAAATAACACCTTTAAAAAACAGAATTGGTCTAGAGGTAAAAGAAGTCAAAAAATTCACTGAAGAAAATAACTTAAAAATAAGAATAGGTCATATAGAATAGAAAGTATAAAAAATTATTGGAGAAATGAATTCCTTAAAAAACAGAATTGGTCAGGGACAGCTATGTGGTACAGTAGATAGAACACTGGCTCTGGAGTCAGGAGGACCTGAGTTCAAATCTGACCATAAAACACTTAATAATTGCCTTACTGTGTGACCTTGGGCAAGTCACTTAACCCCATTGCCTTAAATAAATAAAATTTAAAAAAACAGAATTGATCAAATGGAAAAAGAGGTACAACATCTCACTGAAGAAAATAATTCATTAAAGATTAGAATTGAGCAAGTAAAAGTTAATAACTCCTTGAGACATCAAGAAACAATAAAACAAAGAAAAAAATGAAAAATAGAAGAAAATGTGAAATATCTTATTCAAAATACAACTGACCTAGAAAATAAATCGAAGGGAGATAATATAAGAATTATTGGACCCAAAAGTCATGTTCAAAGAAAGTCTGGATATTATAATTCAAAATATTATTAAGGAAAATTGATCCCAATATCTAAGATCCAAATGGTAAATACAAATTGAAAGAATGCATAAATTACAGAGAGAGAGAGAGAGAGAGAAATCTCAAAATGAAAACTTCCAGGAATGTAATAATCAAATTCCAGAGCTCCTAAGTCAAAGAAAAAATATTTCAACAATCAAGTTAGGATCACACAAGAGTTAATGGCTTTCTATTAAAGAATAAGAGGGCTTGGAATATGATATTCTGGAAGGATAAGATTATAACCAAAAATCACCTACCTAGTAAAACTGAATATAATCCTTTAGGGGAAAATTAATATTTAATGAAATAGAGGACCTTCAAGCATTTCTGCTGAAAAGATTGGAGATGAATAAGAAACTTAACATTCAAACAAAAACTCAAAAGAATCATAATAAGATAAACATGAAAGAGTAATCATGAAGGACTCAATAAAATTAAACTGTTTACATTCCTATAAGGGGGAAATATTACATGTAACAACTGAGAATTTTATTTTTATTGGGTATTTGATAGGAGTTTACATACAAAGAAGAAATGTGTATGAGTCAATTATGGTGGAATGATCTCTATACCTCCAAAAAAAATGGAGGAGAAAGAAAGATGCATTGGGAGGAGAGGGAAAAGTGAGGTAGAATGAAAATTTTTTTCTCACATAAAAGAGGCACACAAGGAAGAGTTTTTATAATAGAAGGAGAAATGGGCAATGCTTGAACCTCACTCTCATATGAATTGGTTCAAAGAAGGAAGGAGAGAGAGAGAGAGAGAGAGTTAGGTACTGAAATGTAATTTACCCAATAGGGAAATAAGAAGGGGAAAATGATGAGGGGGGTGGGGAAGGGAGGAAGGGAAGGTTGCTGGATAACAAAGAAGGGATAGGATTGAGGGAGGCAGTGCTTAAAAGTGAAATAGACTTTTGAAGTGGGGATAGAATAAAGAAAAAAAGAAACAGAAACAGAAGATAATGGTATGGAAGGAAATAGTTATCTTAACTGTGAATGTGAATGGGATGAGCAAAAACATAAAATGAAAAAAGATAGCAAAATAGATTAGAAATCAGTATCCAACAATATGTCATTTACAAGAGACACTTGAAATCGAAAATACACAGAGTTAAAATAAAAGGCTGGAGCAGAATTGAATATGTTAAATTTTTAAAAAAAGTAAAGGATAACAATCATGATCTCAAGCAGAGAAAAAGTAAAGATTATTAAAAGAGATAATCAGGGAAATTACATTTTGCTAAACGGTACCATGGACAATGAAGTAAAACCAAAATGTTTACAGCAAGTCTCTCTGGATCTCTCATTTCTCAAATATATTCTGAATTTAAAACTGAGTCAAACTTATAAAAAGAAGAGCAATTCCCCAATTGATAAATAGTCAAAGGATTTAAGCAGGCAACCATTAGAAAAAAAATTAAAATTATCTATAAATATATGAAAAAATTCTCTAAATCATTATTGATTAGAAATATGCAAATTAAAACATCTCTAAAGTACTATCTCTACTAGAGGGAATGAGGAAAGAAATAGGCATACTAATGAACTGTTGGTAGAAATTAGAACTGACAAAATGAGAACTGTTTCCTGGGAAACAGTTTAGAACTCTGCCCAAATTGCGATAAAACTGTACCTACTCTTTGACCCAGCAGCACCACTAATAGGTTTGCATCCCAAAATGATTTTAAAAAAGGGAAATAACTATGTACAAAAATCTTCATAGCAGCTCTTTTTTGTGGTGGTAAGGAATTCAACATGGAGGGGATGCTCATCAATTGGGAAATGATTGAAAAAGTTGTGGCATATGATTGTGATGGATGTGATTGTACTATAAGAAATGACAAGAGGATGTTTTCAAGGAAAAAATGGCAAGACCTATATGAATTGATGCAACAAAGAATCAGCAGATCATTAAACACAATAAAAGAAATGTGATGATGATCAACTGTAAAACATCTGGCCATATTGATCAATACAATGATCCAAATTCCAAAGGACTTATGAGGAAACAATGCTATCCACTTCCAAAGAGAGAACTGATAAACTCTGGGTGCAAAGTATAATTTTTCACTTTCTCTATTTTTTCTTGCTTTTTTAAAAATATGACTAATATGAAAATATATTTTGCATGACATCCTGTGTTTAATCTTTATCAATGTCCTTGCCTTCTCAAGAATGCATAAGGAGAAGGAGTGAAAGAATTTGGAATTCAATTTTTTTCAATAAAGATTGAAAATTTTTCAATAATCTTCTTCAGTATGATGTTCAGTGATCAAGGACAATCCTGAGAGACTTGCTATGGAAAATACCATCCACATGCAGAGAAAAAACTATGGAATCTGAATGCAGAGCAAAGTTTACTATGTTCATTTTTTTAAATTTCCTTTATTTTTTTTCTTTCTTGTGGTTTCTCTACCCCTTAGTTCTAGTCCCTCTTTCACAATATGACAAATATGGAAATTTGTCAAGCACTATTGTACATGTACAATCTATATAAAGTTGTTCACTGCCATGGTGAGGGGGAAGGGAAGGAGAGTGGGAGAAAAATGTGAAACTCCAAAACTTGTTAAAAGGATGAATGCAGAAAACTAACTTTGTGCGTAATTGGGAAAAATAAATAAAATAAAATTTAGAAAATGAATGTTACTGATTATTCTTGTGTAATCTATATCAGATTATTTGCTATCATGGGGAGGGGGAGGAAAGAGAAAGAGGTAGAAAAATGTGAAACTCAAAAGCTTACAAAAAAATGAATGTTGAAAACAATCTTTGCATATATTTGAAAAAATAAAATAACATTCAAAAAATAAATATTAAAAAATTTACATGTAATTTGAAAATAATAAAATAAGAGCAAAAAGAAACTGGCTACTGCCCGTACTAGACTGTGATTCTAGAATCTCTATTTCCCTGCCAACCAACTCACAAGGCTTTTGAAGCTCAAAGAATGTCTTATTACTAATTCTAAAACAATGAAGAAATTTACACATTAAACACTTCCCTGCCTGGTCCTTTCACAATGACTTCCCTCCAGCTTCCATGCTCTCCCATGAGCCTGCTTCTGATGCAACTTTGCAGTTATGATTCAAGCTTATCAGAACATAACTTTTAGAATACAATACATTTAAACAGAGCAGAAAAATGACTGTAAGCTATGGAAGGCTAGCACCAAATCCTGGACTTCTTTTGTATCTCCCCCTCAGCAAGCAGCAGGCTGCAGAGTTGATTCCAGTTGAACTGAATGGAATCATCAAAGGCAAGTTAAACAAAACTTTTCTCCAAACCAGTTTTTGGAAGAGTTCTACCTTAAGATTAACCCTCTGAATCTCCTGAAGCTGCTACAGTCCTCTCTTTCATCTCCAGCTGTCAAGTCTGAGCATATAACCAAACCTGTTTCTGTTTCATAGAATGTTAGAGCATAGGAGGATTCTTGGGTAATGAACCTATAAAGATGTCCATCCCAATTCCAGCCAGTCATGTATAAGGGCCCAGCACTTGGGAACATTGGGGATGACTCAGTGCTGAAAGGCACTTTGAAATGACAAAAGCAATCCTTTCATTGACAGCTGAACTCCAAGAACTGATGATTCAGAGGAGTTTTAGAAAAGAGACAGACAGGTTCTGCCTCTCTCTCTTTTCCTTTGACTGTGGAGGGAACATCATAGTGAGCCACTAAAACACAGTTTGACCAGTTCTCCTTTTAGCTGCTTCCTTACTTTTCATTCCAGTTTCCCTGCTCTGTATTCCAATCTCCTTATTAGATGATTTAGAGAATCAACCTTCATTTTACTGATCTGAGAGATAAGTCTCCTCTACTGGCTCTTTTTCTAAAGCTATATATAAAGTAGAACCCAGTCTTCAAGTGGAGCATGGAGACCCCTCCCCCAGGAGCTGCCTACTGCCACTGTGGGCATGGAGGCCAAACACTAAATTTGTCTCTGCTAGCAGTTGTTTTTCTCCTTCCTTTGTAAATTTTGTTAGAGTTATCTGGGGGGGAGGGGTGGATAATGCTTTTCATCTGAAATCCCCTATGCTACAATAATGTAACTCCATACTTCCAAGGGGAGAGGTGGTGTACCTCCCCAACCAGACCACCATTTGTCACTTGAACACAAGGCAGCTAAATCCCAAGTCATGCTTAGTTAAAACTGATTCTGAATTTGAGGTTGCCTCTTCTGTTTTTTTTTTCCTGATTTAGCTGAACCAGTATCAATCTCAAAATGAACCAGTCCAATCTTGGAGGTGACCCTGGGAGCTGAAAAGGCCTTGAGGTCCTGGGTCCTTGGGTCAGAAATATTTGACAAGAAAAGAAGAGGAATTTCTGTCCACTACTCAATGCTCTTGACCCCAAGAGCATGAGCCCAAGCTCTTGCCCTGCTTTCCAGGATACATCTACCATGAGGGAAAGAAGTACAGAGCCAAGGTGAACTATAAAATGCCTAATCAACATCCTATGAACTTCTTTATGTTCTAATGATATATCAATCTCCCAAAAAGATGTCACAGAAGTTATAGGTTAAGTAATTGAATCCCATATTAATTCATTCTGTTTACATGTCCTGTCTTTGTGTCTTTTAGCACTTATTTTTGTATGTAGAAAATAAATAACTGCTCTATATCTGACTCAGATTGTACTTACAACTATTCCTAGCAAGGAGACCTTACACATGAACTACAAATTAAATTATAAGTGAAATTTTTCTGGGGCACCAAGGTGGACACCTAGTCCATACCATTTACTCCACTACCACCTTCTCCTACCTCCCAGTCTGGGAAGGTACCAAACATTCTCCTAGGGGGAAAAACAAAAACAAACCTCTCCAAGGTCCCTTCTAGCTCTAAATCCTATGATCCTTTAAGACTGCTTGAGAAAAGAAAAACACATACACTTCTATGTCAAACTCAATCCTGGTCAGGATGATGCTAAAGGGATTATGTGTCAATGATATTTTTGAGGGGTCCCAGAGTATGCAGCCCTGCCCTATCTGAGGCCCTAATAATATGGGAGTCTGATCTCACTCTGTAAACAACTCAAATGCCTAAGGGCACCAGCATGTGACTAGCCTAATTATCCAGCATGAAACTAGAAACCATCCTTTTATACATTCCCACCAATTTTGCCTCTATACACTGCTGGAATTGTTCCTAGTAAAGTTCACATAATCCTATTTCTCTGTGGAACCCCTCTAATGAGAGTGCCAATAGCCTGAAGCATTTGGAAGCAATTTGGGTTTGATCATGATCATTTCTTTGCAAAGTTTTTCCCTAAAGATAAGGAAATAGTATTGTCTATCAGTGCACCATGGTTCAGCAGAGAGGACCCTGGGCTTGGGGCTCAAATCCTGCCTAGCCAGATGATCCTGGGTAAATCATTTAACCTTTATTTGACTCAGTCTCCTCATCTTTAAAAGGTGATAATAATAATATCTATCTCACAGAGTTATTGTGAGCATCAAATGAGATAAGCCCATGAATGAGAAAAATATTTATTAAGTGCTTTCCAGGTACAAAACCCTGGAGATTAAAAATAGAAATGCATGACAATCACTCCTCTCAAGGAAGTCACATTCTAATAAGGGAAACAACACATATCAGAGGTTTAAGCTGAAAGTCAAATGGAAAGGCCCAATATACATCTTCTTTAGTGTCATTTCCATTTATAAAGCCATATCCATTTTTGATATTGGATCATTTCACAATAGCAAGGACTTTGGTGATGATAACTTACTTTTCTGGTTCTTCAGTAGTTGTGGTTGCTGAGAAAGCAATTATAGAAGCTATTGTCAGGTGGTGTCTTTGCAAAAGTTGCTCTCCTGAATGATTGCTGTGAGGTCTGGACTAAAAGCAAGATTGGTAGTCTGAGGGGTTGCTGCTATTCCAGATGCTCTTGGGTTGTTGGTTAGAAACTGATAGTAGTAATGGCTGATGACTTGAGTCAAGTGCCTACTAAAGAAAAACTCAGGTCTTGAACTCTCTCTTTGAATAATGGACACAATGACACCCTGATGTTTGTGTGCATACATTTCTCCAGGCTCCTCATCACCCAAGCTGACTTGTTAAACAATTACCAGCACACCCCTGTATTGCTCTATAAAGGTTGTTTGAACTCAAGAGGAAGACAACAGGAGATCTAGGGAATGAAGTCATCACCAGACTGGAGGCCTGTTAATTAGAGACCAATGATAATGATAGCAATAATAATAAAAACTGTCAATTATATACTGCTTTAAGCTTTTCAAACGTCTATACATCTACTGTGGCCACAGGTAATAGAGTAGATAAAGTGCCAGGTCTGGAGTCAAGAAGTCTCATTATCCTGAATTCAAATCCAGCCACAGACACTAACTAGCAATGTGACCATGGGTAATTTCTTAAATCTGCCTTAGTTTTCTTCCCTGTAAAATGAGCTGTTGAAGGAACTGGCAAACTATTCCAGGATCTCTGCCAAGAAAACCCAAGATAGAGTCATGGAGAGTTGGACACACTGAAAATACTGGGTCTAGAAGACCTTGAATGTCCCTTTAGCTCTAAATTCTATTATCCTAAGAAAAATTCATATAGGAAAATGTTCATCTCTGGTCTATACTGTACAGTCCTCATGGTTGTGGCAATGCAGAAGGCTCTCCTGAAGTCTCTGACAAGTTCCTGGAATATACTTGAAGGATTATAGATAGCAAATTCTAGAGAGTAGCTTAAGGAATATGGAGATTAAGGGATTTTTCCAGGATCAAAAAGACAGTAAATCCCAAAGGCAGGTTTTAAATCCCAATCTTAATAACTCCAAACTTAGCACTGACCAGTCATTAGGTCATACTGCCCACTTAGAAAAGTTAAAAGTGTTTTTGCTGGAAAAAGAAGGAATTCCCCTTGCTTGGATATGAGCCCTTCTGAAACCCCAATTGTAATTCAACAATTTAAAGCTAGAAGGGAGATTAGGGATCTGTGTCTAAATCTTTCATTTTACACGATCATACAGTTAGCCAACAATGGAACCAGGACTGAAACATCTGAGCCCTCACATGATTCCTTTGGCATGATGGTCAATAGAATCAGAAGTAATATCTTAAAAGTCATGTATTTTAAACCTTTCATTTTACAGATAAGGAACCAGAGACCCAGAGGAAATAAGTGATTTTACCACAATGATGTAAGAAGAAACAGAGTCAAGATTTGAACTCAGGTCTTTCTGACTCCAGACCAAGTACTCTGTCCAATAAGCCACCTAGCTCTAGAATTTTCTTTTATTTATTTTTATATAATTTATATGTAATACATATAATGTATAATATATATAATTTAATTTCTATAGGGTACAGGAAGTTTTGCTGAAAGTCAGGGGGTTTAAAGACCAAAATAAGGTTAAGAACACCTGATCTTGTCCAATTCTTTCATTTTACAGGAGGCAAAAGGATTTGTCCAAATTTATGGATGTAGAAAATAATAGAGCTAAAATTCAGACCCAGTCTTCTTATTTCCAGTCTATATTTATTTCCACTGCATCATAGTTTACTGTTTTTAAAAGCCCAGACCATTTGGAAGTGGGTAGATAGATGGTAAGACTCTTTTCTGAAAAGGCTAAGACAATTAATTAAAATAATTTGCTTTGACTTCTTTTTCTATTTCAAAGCTTGATTGTCACAAATGTCAGTTAACTGTGTGGAGATAAGAACATTGAAGTATCCAAGAACTATGAGTGAATACAACGATTTCTACCAATCTGAAGTCAGCTCCTTTCTGATCTTTATCCCCTCTTTCCTGAAGCCAACCACCATCCCAGACCTCCCATTCTGGTGCACCATCCCCTTTTTAAAAAACCCTGTCAATTAAGAATTCTCATCACAAAGTCTCTATTTCAGATTACCACACCCAGAATTTCCCATCCTGGAAGTGATCCTTTTATCAATGGTCAGCAAAATCAGTTCCAACCACAGAGCAGCATATCCCCACTCCACCCCATCCTAGAGTTCAGGTGTGTGTGTGTGTGTGTGTGTGTGTGTGTGTGTGTCTGTGTGTGTGTGTGTCTGTGTCTGTGTGTCTGTATTTTTAACATATGTGCATAGATAAACATTTTTCATTATATGTATTAAATGCATTTAATTGTAAATATATGTATGTATATTAAGATTTTTATTAGAATTAATTATATATATATATATATTATACACACATACACACTCTCACATGCAGAAAGCAGTCTAAGGAATAGGATTCAAAGTGTCATTTTGGGGAAGTAATAATAACCAAGATTGCATATCAAGGACAGATCATGTTGCCTCCAATGTTTAATGTTAAAGATGGAAAGACAGAAAGACAGAAAGACAGAAAGACAGAAGGACAGGAAGACAGAAAGACAGAAAGAAAGAAAGAAAGAAAGAAAGAAAGAAAGAAAGAAAGAAAGAAAGAAAGAAAGAAAGAAAGAAAGAAAGAAAGAAAGAAAGAAAGGAAGAAAGAAAGAAAGAAAGAAAGAAAGTCATGTGTATATTTACATATACATATATCATATATTGTAGCATAGTAGTGAGAGGGCTGACTTTGTTGTCAAATGACCTGGGTTCAAATTCTGGTTCACTGTGTGACACTGGGCAAGTCACTTTACCTAAATAGGTCTCAGTTTCCTTATTTGTAAAAATGAGTGAGTTGAACTAGATAACCATTAAGGTCTAAAGGAATGGTCCCATTCAAAACTCACAGTTCTGTCCTAGCTCCAAGTCAATGCTCTTATTCAATTTAACAAGCTTTATTACTGTGCACCAAACCCTAGGTCAACAAAGGAAAAAACAAAGTAGAACTGGGGATCGTGGATGACTGAAATCCTCTAATCTGTATCTTCATTCAGATCCTCTGATTGAAGGGAATTGGGGAGAGAGAAAAGACAGTATTTATTGCTCTCTAAAATCTTTGGCAGAGTTAGAAACTCTAATCCTGATCTTGAGTACTTTTCTTGCACATAACTACTCAGCTTGCAAAGAGCAGCCTAGGGAATAGGGTTCAAAGTTTCAGTTAATTTGAGCACCACAACCTATTACTCTCCACTCAAGGGAAGTAGTCACAACCAAGATGACACATCAAGAGCATGATGCCTCCAAAGTGTAAGTCTAGAAAATTATAGACATTGCATCCACAACTTCCCAAACAACTGGAGGAAAAAAGCAAAAAAAAATTCAATCATCCAGATGTTTGGTCTACAAAACAATGAACCTATGGATATTTGAAAACATCTGAATGATAGAATGTTTTGCTAAATATCCAAACATCTGGATAATGTACAAATGCATTTGCTGTTTAAAGAAGCAACAGTGGCATTTCCACTTGCAAAAACTGAAAGAGAAAAAGAAAGCGAGAAGAAGGGAAGAAGGAAGGAAGAAAGGAAGGAAGTAAGGAAGGGAGGGCGGGAGGGAGGAAGGGAGGGAGGGAGGAAAGGAAGGAGGGAGCAAGGGAGGAAGATCTGCATTTCATAACAAATTCAGACTAACTACTTTTGCAGTTTCCATTCTCTCTTTAAGGGGTGCCATATATCCTAAAAGGAAGCTTTCAGAAGCAGTAGCAGTAATAGGTACAATGAAAACTCAATTAGAGCACCTTGAGGGCAAGGTTTGAGGTGTCCTTGAGTAGAATCAGGGGTACTTTGATTGAGCACTTACTACTTCTCTGTAGTTATCAGAAGATAATATGAATACAGAGCTAGAGGAAAAGGAATTATGTTCCTCATTTAATATATAGGGGAAAAGACCTGGTGAGCTAAATTGACCTAGGTTATCCTAATGATAAGGATAAGAAATGCTGGGTTGCTAATGGTCATGCTGGACTAGCCCTCTTTTGAATATACAGGATTAATCTACTTGTCAAAGGGGCCATCAAAAAATTCCCTCAAAACAGTATTTATTTGAAAACACCTTACATTTAAAAAATCAATGTGGCCTAGTTACATATTGAGATAGCTTGGGGTTTTGTTTTGAGTTGTTTTTGTTTTTGTTTTTTTTGCTTTTGCTTTTCTGGCTTTCTCTCCTATATAAAATATCAGCAAGTCTCTCCCCCCCCCCAAAAAAAAAGGAACAGAGCTGAAAGGGACATTAGAAATCATCTAGCTTCATATACTCAATTTATCTTTTTTAATTTGTTTTATTCTGAACTTAAACACCAATTTAAATAAACATTTCTATAAGCATGGTAGAATAGAAAGAGAATAAACTCTATTATATGCAGCATGTCTTTCTTTTTTAAATATATAATAACTTCACCACATAACTTTCAAAAAAGACAATGTGTGACTTTTGGAATTTAAAGTAGTACAGAGGTATTACAAATGGCTCAGAGTACTAGGTCTGGAATTAGGAAGACCTGAGTTCAAATTTGTCCTCAGACACTTACTAGCTGGGTGAACTTAGGCAAGTCTCTTAACCTTTGTTTGTTTCAACTACTTCAACTATAAATTAGAGATATAACTGCACCTTTGTTGCAAGGTTATTAAGAAGAATAAATGAGATAATATTTATAAAATGCTTAGCACAATGTCTAGCACATAGTAATTGCTATATAGATGCTTGTTCTACCACGAACAACCCCCCCCCTTTCCCCTTATGAAACTAACAATAATATGTCAAAATTCCAAAAGGTTGGAAATCAAACTCTTAGGTAGCTAGTCAGCCATAGTGCCTAAAACATTAGACCTACGGTTAGGAAGACTGAGTTCAAATTCAACTTCAGATATTAACTGTGAGACTCCAGGCAAGTCAGGTAACATCTCTAAGTTTAAGTTTTCTCATCTGTAAAGTGAGGATAATAAGCAACAAAGGATAATAACAGCACCTACTTCCCAGGGCTACTGTGAGGAACAAATGAGACAATGTTCTTTTGCAAATCTTAAAGTACTATATAAATACTTTATTTTTGCTATATAAATTCTATTTATTATTATGTCATCACAATTATTAAATTGCTGCTCTGCTCTTTAACTAATAGCAAGGATATCCCTTTTCTGTGAACTGATGCTCTTTCCTCTTTAAACAGGTATCTATTCAATCTTAGAAACTCAAACATGTCATAGAGTCAAAAAATCATAGTTTTATAACTAGAAGGAACTTTAGAGACAATCAAGTACAACCCAGTCATTTAGGGTTTAATTATTTAATTAATATTTAATAAATTATTTAAATTAAAATTTTTCCTCAATCAAAATATGCCATCTCTCATCTCTTCCCCCATTGAGAAAGCAAGAAAAGAAGGGAAAAAACCTGTTATAATCATATATATATATATATATATATATATATACATATATATATATATATATATATATATATATATAAAATCAAGCAAAACAAATTCCTGGATTGACTAAAAAATATGTCTTCCTCTTTATTCTGGATTCATCAGCTCTCTTTCGGATAGCATGTTTCATCAAGCCATCAACTACTAGTATAATTGGTCATGATGCTGTTTAGACTAGATAGTTGTGCTCTGTGGATTAAGGGAACTAGGATATTTAACCTGGAGAAAACTTATGGGGGACATGACATTTGTGTTCAAGTATTTTAAGGGCTAATACATGGAAAAGTGACTTGTTCTACTTGATTTCAAAAGGCATAATAAAAGCAATGGATGCAAGTTTCAAAGAGATAAGTTTAAACTTGAATTAAGAAAAAATTCAAGTTTTAAATTCAAGGGAAAACTACTTCCTAAGTCTTCCTCAAAAATGGAAAGAACTGACTAGGAAGGACTACTCCTCCCTGGAGATCTTTGGGCCAAAACTGAATGGCATTTGTTGAGTGTGATGTAGTGGAGTTACATGTTGTGATTGTTTTGGATGAGATAAATACAGAAGCACCTTCTAATTCTTCCATTCCATGATTCCCTGACTGAATAGTATCAAAGATTCCTTCTAGTAGTCAGCGATTTCACTGGAAATGATCTTACCTACTGCTTTGTTAAATCAACATCACCACCTAGTGTCTGATAATTGTCCTAACACAAAAGACTATCCTTGCCATGGGAAACTGAGATTATCTCTATATAAACAATCCAATTTGATCATCTTGAAGTAGATTTTTAAAAAAAGCAGAGGACTGTCTGAGTCAGTAATAATACCTCCACTTTGGATATTTAAATGAAATCAGAAATAACAAATAAATTTTAGATTAAACACAGAGGGTCCTATTGCCCCTTAAGATGGGAAACATTCCCCTCCATCTGCTGAAAATTTCATTAACAAAGCCCAGGTTGGGTGTTATCACATCCAGGAAGCATTCTGTACTTATCTTCCTTTCCTTCACACCTGTCAGTTGAATTCCATCTCTCCATCAGATTTCTCAAAACCCTTTATCCAAACTTCTCCTTTGCCTCAATCATATTCCACAGTATATCATACTTCTTTGCATAAGTCTTACTCCCCTTATTATGTTTCAAATACTTGAAGAATATAGATTGTGTCATTCTCCATTTTTGTATTTCCAATTTTGAGTAGCACAATGGTTAGAAGCACGGAGCTTGGTATCAGAAAGACTCTCTTAATGGGTTCAAATCAGTCCTCAGATACTTGCTGGCTATATGACTCTGGGAAAGTCACTTTAACTATGTTTTCTTCAATTTCCACATCTGTGATATAAGCTAAAGAAGGAAATGTCAGACCACTCCCATATCTCTACCAAGAAAATCCTAAAACAGAATCAAAGAGAATTAAGCATAACTGAACAAAAACATCCCAGTTCTGGATCCAATGCAATATCATGTACAAATGGGAATATCTGGAGTACTTTACCATATACAGAAGCCCTTCTTCAATTGTGACTTCACTATAGCTCCTACATGCCAATGACAGAATACACAATGATACATCTTTTGAAATCAATGATCAATAACAAAGTTGTTTCTACTGGTACCTCTTTCAAGGAATCTTTTAAAATATTGACATGTGCTTGGGAGAAATCTTATTGAAGAACCTGAAAGATTTCATTTTTATCTGAAGTGCCATATCTAAGGGTCTTTTCTCAATCTTCATAATTCTTTATCCCTAGTGATTGTTGACAAAGCCACTGCCACTCACCCTTTTCTCTTAGATACCCTCCAGCCTCAAGATTTTTGCAATTCTGCTCTCTCCTCATTCCCCTCTTACTTTTCTAATCACTCCTCAGGCTCCTTTGCTGGACCTTAATCCAGCCTGTCCCTAGTAACTGTTAGCATTCCCCAGTGCTCAATCTTGGACCCTCTTTTCTCACTCTGAAGTATCTCACTTGGTGATCTCAGTAGCTCTCATGGATTCAATTATCATTTCTATGTAGATGATTCCCATATCTCTATATATTATCCTAACCTCTCTCCTTTTCTCAAGTCTAGAATTACCAAACTACCTTTGGGACATCTCAAACTCAGTATGTCCAAATTGGACTCATTATCTTTTTCTCCTTCCAAACTTCTCTATTAATGTTGAGGGCACCACCCACTAACTTAGGCTCCAAACATCAGCATTTTACTCAATTTCTCCCTCACTCTCATTTGCTAAGTCCCACCAAATCTACCTTCACAACATTTCTCAGATATGCTCCATATTCCCTTTATTCCACTCACACAGCCATAATACTGGTATGGTTGTCATCACCTCATACCTGGGCTATTGCCTTCTAACTGGTCTCCCTGCTCTCCTCATTCCAGTCTATCCTCCATTTAGTTGTTAAAATGATTTCCTAGGGGTGGCTAGGTGGTGCAGTGGATAGAGCACCAGCCCTGGAGTCAGGAGTACCTAAATTCAAATGTGGCCTCAGACACTTAATTACCTAGCTGTGCGGCCTTAGGCAAGCCACTTAACCCCAATTGCCTTGCAAAAACTTAAAAAAAATTGATTTCCTAAAGCACAGATCTTAAAATGTTTACACACACACACACACACTCACTCTTCACTCACTCCCTCACTAGGGACTCCCAGTTACCTCTAAGATCAGATAAGTCCTTTGCTTGGCATTTAAAGTCCTTCAAAACCTGACCCCTTTCTACCTTCTAGTTCAACTCTTTACTGCCATCCATGTACTCTATAACCCAGTAACAATGCCCTTCTTTACTGCTCTTTGCATACAACAATCCATTTCTCCCTCACCTCCACATCTTGACTTTCCAAGTTTCTTTCAAGATTCAGTTCATATCCTTCAGGAGGTGACCTGCTTATCCCCTACTACTAGTGATTTCCTTCTAAAATTACTCACCATTTGAACTGTTTATATCTTATATGCAATTATTTTCATTTCCTCTAGTAGAATGTGAGTCCTTCAGGGAAGTTTTTGTGGTTTTTTTCTTTTCTTGGTACCTCCTTGCTTAGAGGAGAGCCTGAGATACATAGTGAGCACCAAATGCTTGTTGACTAATCAATCTAATGTTTTTTCTGAAGACAATAAACAATAAACAATGGAATTTTATATTCTCAACATCAATCAATTAAATACTGTTAAAATGTGTTCTTCTATGAAATATGTCAAACAACAACCTTTTCCCTTATAATATATTCATCAATAATTCCCTTAATGTATGTGTAGATTATTCTCAGAAAATTTTTATGGAGATGAGAAATTGGATTTTTAGAACCTCCTTCAGATATTTTGAACCAATTCTTCAAAGCCATCATCATCATGTCATCTCTTAAATAGACATCTTATGTGGTCGTTTGTCTAGTACATCTTCATTCCCCATCTCTTTTCTCTGTTAGCTCATTTCCCTTATAAAAATAACTGGGACTGTGAAGTAAGAATTCAACTATAGTAACTTCATTGTCCTTCACTGTACAAGAGAGTTTATTATAAGAATCTTTGTAGATCTTCTCAATCTTTCACCCATTTGTTGCCCCTTTTCAGGTTTTTCCCTTAAATGTCCTAAGGATGAATTTACTTAGCTAGTTCTCTCACCAAGCTTTCTTTAAAATAATTTCCTTCTCCATTACTTCTCCCTATTTCAAAATCTCATGGATAAGTTCCATAACCATTCAAGAGAGTTTGGACTAAACATCTATATAGCAAACACTAAACTAATGAATAATTATTGCCCATACTATAACTTAGGAGGAAAACCTAGAGAGTTTACCTCTCAGTATACATTCTATGATTAGACATACACTACAAATAGACAATAAGTTGAGCTCAGAATTAAACCAAGGAGAAAAGTAGAATAGATTGCTTTGGGGAAATTGTGTACTTCTTTAAAAGACCCAAAAATTTCTCTCTGAAACAAAAGTCCATCCTTTGAAAATCTATTGTTATTGTTTTGTGAATACTACAGTCTCCAAAGAATTGAAAATGAGTGTCACAGATATGCTGAATATTTTAGCATTCACAGACCCTAAGAGAGTACCTTGAATGTAATAGGTGCTTAATAAAAGTTTGTTGCATTGCACAGTTCACAAACAATGATAACTCCTTTTATATAGATAGATTAAGACCTGCTCATGGTCATATAACTAGTTCAGTATAGAGTGGGGCGTTGTATGCAGTTATCCAGACTCTATCTCCAGTGTTCTTTTCACAATGACAGATTTCAAAGGAAAGAATCATCAAGAAGTAACTTCTAGCAATCTCTTCCCAAGGGTAATTTCTACTGACATACCCTTTTAAAAAAAGAGAGAAGGTCATTTCAAGAGGTACAATCCCACTGGAGAAAATTAAAATACCATCCAGAGGTCACCAAATGGCCCCAGTAGGCTCCTGTGATAATGGATCAAGAAGCACTGAATCAGTGGTTCTCAGTTTATGGGCTGAGTACCCCTGGGATGAGGGGGAAGGGGACTTATTTATATACATATCAAGGCTCACCATTAATATCTTTATTTAGCTCCAACAAATTATTCAGTGTGACTCAGTATAATAAACAGACCTTCAGTAAATTGAATGAATATGCCTTGGATGTATTATCATTTTAAATGTATATAAATTCATTTGTAGTTAATAAAATATAAATTTATTTAAAAATTCTTCTGAATCCATAGTAACTTTTTCTCAACCTTTATTTTCCCAATTCATGAATGCTAATAAAGTGACTACTATCATGGGGGGTAGAGAAGAGAAACAATACACACAAAAAAAATTTAATATTAAAATAGAGTTCTCATACTATAAAAGATTGGGAAACACTTTACTAGATTATCATAGTAAAGTATGGACCTGATCGATCTTCCAAAGCCAAGCGGGTTGCTTTTATCCCTCAAAGTTGTAGAGGGTCACCCTCAGGAATATGTAGAGGGTCACCTCAAGCCATCTGTTTGAGTTCCTATCAACTATACACATAGAGAGAGAGAGAGAGAGAGAGAGAGAGAGAGAGAGAGAGTCAGTAGCCAGTGACTAATGCCTTGGTTTCATTTAACCACTAGCTTTTACAAGAAGATATTTACTTTAAAGATAAAATAGGAACAAAGTTGGAGCATTTTGTTCTCCATACTCCCAATATCTCAGGGATAGCAATTCCCCTACACCATCTTGGTCTCTGAAGAAAGTAGGCTCAAAACTTAGCTCAGTTCCTAAATAGCGTTGTTCCCACCAAGTTCATACTGTATGCATTTTTATCTCAACTTAAAAGCTTGAGTCTAAAAGGTAATTCTCAAAAGTTATTCCTTTCTCCTAGGAGGATTGCTGTTGAATTATCTTCAAATTCATATCTAGAACTTGAAACCCACTAAGTCGTAATGGTTCCATCTTCTTCATCTCTAGATGAAGCAACAAAATTGTGGAGACCAAGAATAGAAGCCTGTTCCTCAGACCACATTGTCCCTGAGAAAAACAAATCCCAAGGCCTCTCTCCTTATAGCATGGTCTTTCACCACATGTCACCCCCAAATAGAGAGGAAAATGACCCAAAGGATCCTAGGCCAATGCTAATGGGTCATTTTGAAAAGAGCCTCTTCTTCAAAATGTGATCTAATAAAATATTAAAACTTTCTGCAAGAGTTCCTTCGTTTTATATATGAGAAAACTGAAGATCAGGAAGATCTTGGTCAAGAGACTTGTCCAATGCTATATAGAAAGGTTTTTTAAAAACCAAGAGAAGGGTTGGCTAGATAACACAGTGGGGGCAGCTAGGTGGCACAGTGGATAGAGCACTAGTCCTGGAGTCAGGAGTATCTGAGTTCAAATCCAGCCTCAGACACTTAACCTAGCTGTGTGGCCTTGGGCAAGTCACTTATACCCATTTGCCTTGCAAAAACCTAAAAAAGAAAAAAAAACAAGAAAAGAAACCAGGTCTCCTAATTTCAAGTTTAGGGGTTTTTTCCCACTAGATTAAGTTGGCTTGAATATTGCTCATGCTCCAAGCTGCCCAGGAATCAATGAATGAAAATTAAAATATAATTGTGGCTTCTTGGTTTCTTATGGATTTGTTGATATTCAGTCCTTCAGTCATGTCTATCTTTGCATGACACCATCCTGTGCATGGAATTTTCTTTGCAAGAATAGTGGAATGGTTTTCTACTTTTGCCCAGTAGATTAAGACAAACCAAGATTAAGCAACCTCTCCAGGGTCACACAGCTAGTATATGTCCGAGGCTGGATTTTTGAACTCAGGTCTTCCTGACTCCATGTCCAGAGTTCTATCCATCGAGCCACATAGCTGCCAACAATTATGTACAAACAAGACTTATACAGGATAAAAAGAAGATAAGTAATAGAATGAAGACAAGTTGCTAGTGATTCCTTGCTAAGGGGTACTGAGGCAGCTCTTTGTCACTTGATAAAAACAATAGAGTCTAGAAATATCTATTCATTTCCTTGCAAATCAGAGTCATGTGGACACACATCATCTACATGGACAATGTATACCCATAACCTTATGTATATATACACACATCCTACAGAAATTTGTTTATTTTGCACAATAGTCATATAATTAGCATGTCAGGGTCAGGATTTGAAACTGTTGACTATAAGACTTAGTGAATATTTCACTATTATATATATTGAGTTTCTGCTACATCTTGCTTTTATATCTCTCTTTAAATCCAACCTCAAGGGAAGAGAGTAAAACTTTAAGGGGAGGGGGAGAAGGGAGAGGGAGGGGAATAGAGAGAAACATCTCACTTGAAGTCCTACTGTTCATTCTCAAAAAGCAGGTAAAAGGTTTTGAGTTATGGGTAGGAAAGTGAGAACAAGGATTTACTGACCCAGTCACTTGGGAGGGCTAACATGGAGAAATTCAAGGCTTTAGCAGAAATAATGACATGAGGAGGGGGAGATGATATCGGGAGAAAGTGTTTCCTTTGGTTTAGACAGTTATATGGGAGTTTGAGGCCAGATTGATCTCAGGATCTCAAACCATCTTCGTCTTAGTAGAAGTCTAAAGACACACACAGAGGTTAAATATTTGCCTAAGGTTCAAAATGTATAACTAAGTGGCTCAGTAGATAAGAGTATTGGGCCTGGAGTTAGGAAGGCTGAGGAAGATGAGTTTAAATCTGCCTCAGACACTTACTAACTGTGTGATCCTGAGTAAGTCACTTAACCTTATTTGTCTCAGTTTCTGTAAAATAAACTGGAGAAGGAAATGGAAAACCACTCTAATATTTCTACCACAAAAATCCCATATGGGAGCTGAAAAACAAATTGACAACAACACCATTTTTTATTTTTTTTAATTTATGGAATAAAACAATCATTTCCACAGCATAGTATTATAAAAAAGATTACACATGAAACTGAAAATATATTATGTACAACTTGCCATTTCTTTTATATATATAATATATACACATATATGTATATGTATATGTATGTGTATATGTATGTGTATATGTATGTGTATATGTATAAATAAAATAAAACTATTGTGTAAATTTTTCCCCTACCCCTATCCCCCCACAGGTGGCCATCATTAGATACAAAAAGTGCTTACATATCAATATATATGTATGTGTATGTGTGTTTGAATATGCATAAATATGTAAAATTATTCCATATATACTTCTATTTATTAGTTCTTTCTCTGGGCATAGATATACACTTTGTATGTTCTTCATATGAACTTTGTAGTTAATCTGAGTATTTATAATACTCAAAATTGCTCATTTGCTCAGTCATTCTTAAAACAATATTGCTATTGCTATATACAATATTCTCTTTTTCTAAGATTTTCTAATATCACTAAGTACATCATTTTTTAGTATTCCATCACAAACATATAGTACAACCTGTTCAGTCATTCCTCAATTGATGGTCATCCCTGCAATTTTCAGTTCTTTGCTACCATAAAGAAAGTTTGCTATAAACAATTTTGGCATATAGATATTTTCCTTTTTCTGTAATCAACTTTGGAAAGATCTTGTAGTGGTATTCCTGAGTCAAAGGATTTAGACAGTTTAATAACTCTTTAGGCCTAATTCCAGACTGGTCTCCAATATGGTTGGATCAGTTCACAATTCCACCAACAATGAATTAATGTCCCAATTTTCCCACATTCCCTCCAATATTTGTCACTTTCCTCTTCAGTCATTTCATCCAATTTAATAAATATAAAATGATATCTCAAGACTGTGTTGATTTGTATTTCTTTAATCAACAAGAGTGTTATAAGCAGTTGACAGAAAGAGGGTCTGAATTTGTCTCTGCTTCTGAGACCAGTTCACTCTACTATATATATATATATTTCTTTTATCACACTACAATGGCAAATTCAATAGCAAGCTTCCAACAAACAGGAGATATAAAGTTATCTCCCCAAAAAATCTAGAAATGGAGGTCTCTAGTTGTGTTCTAAAGGGTTCTATTATTCGTCCTATTCTGTTTAACATTATCATCAATAATATTTCTTAATTAAGGGGAAAATGTTGTATTTATCAAATTTGTAGATAATGCACCTATATAAGATGAAAAAAATCAAGACCCAAAATTATCTTGACAGGCTGGAACAGTTTGTTAAATTTAATAGTAACTGATACAAAATAGGGTATCTGGGCTCAAAAAAAAAGTCACTGAACAAGTATGAAATGGGGAAGCAGATCTTTTTTAGGTTTATTTATCTATTTTACTGGATCAATTAAATTATAGTTTTAAAACATTATAAGCACTGAAAATGAAATGGGGGAAGCTAAGACTCAATAACTATAAGAGTTTAGATGACATACAAATTCAACATAGGTCAAGTGTCATGTGGTAGGCAAAAAAAAGTAATGCAAATTTAGGCTGTGTTAATAGAAGGAAGCAATGACCCAATTGTTTCCCCATTCTCCCCACTCTCTACTATGTTCCATCCCTACTGTAAGTCCACCACTACTACCACCACCACCTCAAACTAAACCTGAAATATTTTAGGGAGATAGTATGATACAACGAAAGTAGAAGGGGCTTTGAAGGCCAAAGGTCTGAGTTCAGATCCCATCTCTGAAACTTATTACCAGTTTATAATTCATTCATCTAATAGAAGGGATGAGAACAACTGGCCTTTGAAGTTCCTTCTAGCTCTGAAGTTATGATATGATGATGTCATATCCGGTTCTGGAGGACATATTTTAGGGAGAAAGGGGACAAACAAGGATGAATTCAGAGGTGGATGACCAAATTAAGAAGGGACTCAAAACCACAATATATGGGGTTCAGTTAAAGGAGCTGAGAATGCAATTCTAGAAAAGACTTATAAAGGTACTATGAACCCGGATATTAAATATCTATGTCATCTTTATTTTTTTATCTCTAGCACTTTATCTCTGGTTTATATACAGTAGGTACAAGAGCAACTAGGTAGCAAAATGGATAGGAAGACTCATCTTACTGAGTGGGATAAAGTCTGAGATTTCTTCGGTAGAATATTATAGATTAGAATTGTGTCTCTTCTGCCCCTCTTCCCTTGACAAACAACTTTTGGGATATCAGTGAATGTTATTAGGACCAGAATGTAAAGAGCAAACAGACTTTTCTTCCTTGTCTACTGAGTCTTCAGAAAGGAAACATATGTCTCCGATTGGATTATTTTAATTAGCTTAAGGGTTTAGATTTTAAAAATCACATTCTAGGGGCGGCTAGGTGGCATAGTGGATAAAGCACCGGCCCTGGAGTCAGGAGTACCTGGGTTCAAATCCGGTCTCAAACACTTAATAATTGACTGTGTGGCCTTGGGCAAGCTACTTTACCCCATTTGCCTTGCAAAAACCTAAAAAATAATCACATTCTTGACTAATAAGGATGGGTCAGTGAGGGGTGGGGAATTGCATTAGGATAAATGTGATCCTTAGGTCTTTTTTCCTTTGCTTCAGTCTCTGTAATTGATTGGAACAGGTTCCTCAAGAAATGAATAAAACTTTCTCTTCATACCTTGAGAGATCTCTGAAATTTATTTAAGTGACATCCATCCCACACAGTTTGGGGACTTGATTGGAATTGCATGCCCACTGGGGACCTCAGCCTCTCAGAATTTGATAAAAAATAAATAAGGCACCCCTGCCCAAATTTGGCAGTTTGCCATTTTCTGGGGGGTCTTGGGTTCCCCTCTGTGCAAGTGACCCAAAGTGGAAAGACTCAGTAGGAAGAGAAAAGCAAATCCGTGGCAAAAACCTGACCAGTCAGTGAGGCCAAAAAGCAGTCAGTCAGCAATTTTTGTGCACAAAGGCCCAAAAAGAGGGTAAGCCTAGACCTTGGAATCTGAATGCACTAGATTCCTGGAGGGTCCATTTGGATGACTGAAGGTTGGGGGTGATCCTATATGGTTTGGGCGTAAGAGACTTGGATCTAAAGACACTTGATCCTGAGAGGTCTCTGTCAATATTTAAAATGGGAAGGGCCCTGTAATAAGCCTTCCCCCACCATAAATCAGGTAAATAAGACTAAAATATAAAGGGAAAAGTAAGACAAAAAATGATTAGGTATTGTTATCTTGTATGCATAAAGATATAGGAGAAGGAATACATTTGATCTGTCTTTGGGAAGGAGAGATTGTCATATATGAGACTGAAATCTCCCCTCATAGCATTCCTGAGACATCAGGAATTTGCCCATTGGCCTGTGTTTGTTGATGTATGTTGAAATTGTCAGTTTGGAAAATTCTGTTGCCTTTGTGTGATTTGTGTTTGTGCCATGTCTGTCTTTATGTGTTTAGATTGTCTATTTACTTGTGTGATTTGCTACCAAGGAAAAGGGGGAATCTGCAAGTTCCCCTAAAGACTTCCTTTGGTTGCCTTATTTTGTTATCTTGGATTTTTAGGCAGTATTCATCTAGCTCTCACTGGCTCTTCCCTTGAGCCTGCTTTCTGCCTTTGTTACAATGAGTAAGATGATCCCTCCCTCCTCATTACTGGACTTTGAGCACTTAAAAAGAGGGATTTTTATTTTGATTAAAAAGAATGGATTATGATGTTAAATTGACTCAGGCCAAACTACTTACCCTGTTATTCTACCATTATGAGAAAGTTCTCCATGATTCTGTGCTGCCAGAGTGTTTCCCCCTGTTCTCCCTCTTTTAGAAAAAGGACTAAGAGAGAGAAAGAGAGTTACTTCATGAAGAATTAGTAAAATAAGTGTTAAAAGGGACCTTATTTTGAAGTTGAAGAAATAGGAAAGAGACAGCGACTATTACCAAATATGTAAACAAAGATCTAGAAAGAGATGCTATTTTAATTTGCGAAAGTTGTTAGGAAAATAAATTTCAGGAAGACAAGATAGTCAAGTTAATCCTAAAGTATATGATGTGGTTACCAAGATATGCCAGTATAGGAGAAACTAATAATCTTTTCCTAGAATGATATGGTAATATTAGAGCTTTAGGAGTTTATCAATAAAGATTCTGATAATGTTAGCTATTACAGAAAATTATGGGATATGTAAGGATTTAAGAATAGAAGCTCAACTGCCCCCCAGAAAGGATTGTCCCTCTATAAAAGTTATTCAGCTTACTCTATTTGAAGGAAGGGGGGGTCAGGGAATATTCTAATTAGACTAAGGGATTTTTGAATGACTGTTTGCCTTCTCTAGGGTTTTAACAGCTATAATCCAGAAATGTTAAATATTAAAACCTTAGAATGGAAAATGTATTGTGAAAAGTGGAATCATATCTGTGATTTATATAGCTATGTGGTTCTATTTCAGAATAATAGGAATTAAAGTCAAGAAGAGCTAATGAAAGGGAATAGTGGAGCAGTATATATTGAGGAAAATGTGAGTTGTATAGTCTGAGTAAGAGGTTCTGAAAGTACTGGGAACAAAATCCAGACATAGAGACAATTGGGATTTTTGAACCATTTGTTAAGTATGGAAATTGGCTGAAGCATGTAAACAGAAGATTTGAGCAGGTTTGACTTTGTATACCAAAGATAGATTTGGGGAACTTTGTTAAGTGTTATACATTCTAAGAAGAGAAGGAAGTAGTTGTGCAGCGGCCCCCACATGGAAGTCAGCCCCTCCTTCACTTAGCCAGTGGTAGCTGTTCTGGTGTGTACAGTTAAAGACAAAAGGAGAGAGGGATTCTTAAAGAAAAAAAAAAGCTGTGCTTTGGGGAGAGTTTAAGGGGTTTTTTTTGTTTGTTTGCAAGGCAATGTGGGTTAAGTGGCTTGCCCAAGGCCGCACAGCTAGATAATTATTAAGTGTCTGAGGTCAGATTTGAACTCAGGTACTCCTGACTCCAGGGCCAGTGCTCTATCCAGTGCTCTACCTAGCCACTCCCTTTGGGGAGAGTTTAAAAGAAGTTTAAGAGAAGAAAGAACCTTTAAGGGAAAGATTGAGAAGTTAGAGGAGGGAAGATTTCCTATCCTTATGCTTTTTCCCTGGGTTGAGAGAAAGATTGGTAGGTTGGACACATGGTGGTCTTGATCCCATCCACCATCTTGTTAAGAGTTGAACCCTAGACTGAGTCCACCTGAGAGCCCCACCCACCTGTGGAGAGGAGGGGGAGGTGGGACAGGAGACTTCACATTCTTAAGCCTTAAAGGGAAAGATACCCCATCACAAGTGGGATACATGATAGGAAAGGAAGAAAACAGAAAATCCAGAGGTTAAGAGATGCGTTTATTGAAAGGAAATCACATTTAACGAATATCTGCTCTAGCCATGTGGCCTAAGTGACGACTCTCATTGTTTTTAAGGTTTTTGACTAGTGCTTTGGGAAGCACACTGGGGGGTTTTAAAAGAGGGATATTAGTGTTATAACAGCCTGACAAAATTTGTACAAAATGGGAGGAATTGTTTTTTTTGGGGGGGGGGGTTAATTTAAATTTATTTTTATTAAAGATATTATTTGAGTTTTACATTTTTCCCCCAATCTTGCTTCCCTCCCCCCCCACAGAAAGCACTCTGTCAGTCTTTATTTTGTTTCCATGTTGTACCTTGATCCAAATTGGGTGTGATGAGAGAGAAATCATATTCTTAAAGAGAAGAGAAGTCTAAGAGGTAACAAGATCAGACAATAAGCTATCTGGTTTTTTTTCTAAATTAAAGGGAATAGTCCTTGCACTTTGTTCAAACTCCACAGCTCCTTATCTGGATACAGATGGTACTCTCCTTTGCAGACAGCCCAAAATGGTTCCCGATTAGTTCACTGATGGAATGAGCAAGTCCTTCAAGGTTGAACATCACTCCCATGTTGCTGTTAGGGTGTACAGTGTTTTTCTGGTTCTGCTCATCTCACTCAGCATCAGTTTATGCAAATCCCTCCAGGTTTCAAATGGGAGGAATTGTTAAATTAGTTTGGGATTATAAACTATTTTAACACCATTGTAATTTTTGCAAGGAGTTAAATGGTTTGGGATTTTAAACTTTATTGTAACACCTTTGGGTTAAAGAAAAATGGTATTGTATTACTCAGAAGATAACTATGGATATTATCAGGAATGTTCACTGATTTCTTTTGGAAAAAAAGCTCTAGTTCATTTTAATGTTAAGTCTAATATGCTAACAATTGTATTTTTTTATTTTGGTTAGAGTTTTTGGAATGTGAGTGCTGGATTCTCTGTACACAGAACTCTAAAGCTTTTATCAAACTAAACTGTTGGGAAGTTTTGTTGTAATTGCATTTGGGTTTTAAATGTGGCATATATATGAGATTGTATTCTCAGAATCTATATAGAGAGTCTGTAAGAAGATCATGGGATATTCACTTTGCTCTTGTTCTAAGGAGAATAAGATGTTTAAATAAGAGTGATATGATTAATGTATATTAACAATGTATGTTCAATTTTTTTTTGTTTTTTTGTTTGCAAGGCAATGGGATTGAGTGACTTGCCCAAGGTCACACAGCTAGGCAATTATTAAATGTCTGAGGCCGAATTTGAACTCAAGTACTCCTGACTCCAGGGCTGGTGCTCTATCCACTGCGCCACCTAGCTGCCCCAGTGTATGTTTAATTTTAAAGAAGTCAAGAATGTGGACTTCTCTCTTGGTAACTGCAAACAGCTGATGGGAGGGCTCTGAACCAATAGTAATTGTGAGCCCCATTGTAAGGTAACTTATTGATGAATAAGGTGTATTTATCAGTTATGTGATATTCTTTTGTAACTGCAGAGATATTTGCAATATTTAATTATCTATTATGAATGTTATTTAAATACGGTATTGTTAATGCCTGGGATTAATGTGTGATTGCTTTGAAGGGCAATAAGGGAAATATCAAAAAGTATGACCCTTTCTGGGATAGATCTGTGGGTTCATGAATAATGTAATAATGGAAGGACTGCTTAGTTCAATCTAGCAATAAGATTGCTGTTCTGTTATATTGAAATTAATAACACATGTTGGAAATCTAAAGCTACCTAAGATGATCTAATGGTTTTAAAGAATTATGAAAAGTAATTTGTATGTTAGCAGGCAGCTAGGTGGCACAGTGGATAGAGCACTAGGCCCTGGAGTCAGGAGACTTGAGTTCAGATTGGGCCTCAGATACTTGGTGATTGCCTGGCTGTATGACCTTGGACAAGTCCCTTAGCCCCAGCTGCCTTGCCAAAACAAAAATAACCATTTGTATGTTGAAGATGGCCAGTAGCTAAACAAGTTTACGTATAGAAGTTTCTGGTTATATAAGTGAATTGGGAATATTTTGAATATGTATAGATGTTCCAAAACTGGTTGTTTGCGTTGAAGTAAAAGCACTATGTAAAATAAGAAAGATAAACACAAGATAATTTGAGATTTTTCTTTGAAATCTCCTGAACAAAGGAGGTATTATTTTGTTGTAAAATACAACAGGCTATAAGGGGGTTTCTCTCTAGCCAAGAGGAATCTGATATACCATCTTTATACAGAGATAGAATAGATATGATTTCAGACAAAGGGATGTCTCTAGTAACAGGTAGGAGATGAGGCCTGTAGGGCCAGTCATAGTTAGAATACCTGGGTTTAGGAAAAGACCCAGGAAGGACACTCAGAACTTTAGGTAGGGGTTTCATTAATTGGGACTCAATTAAGATTATAATTAGAATTTAGTGAATTGTATTCACTGGAAGTTCTAATTAGGTAAAACAATTATTTTTAGATCACAGGATTTTTAATGAATTTTCTCTTGTCAGATACCAGGATGGTCAACAAAAGGAAATGCTACTGGGTAAATGTCATATTCATAAAGTCATCTAGGGTAAATGCCATGTTCTTGGAGCCAAGGACGTCAATGAGCTAAAGATACCAGGGGCAGCCGAAGGGGCAGCTTCTCAGTATGGCTGAGGTTGAACCCCTTTGACTTTATTTCCAGAAAATGACATTTGTATAATGTCTCACCTGGAAGAATAAATCTATCCTAAGGCATTTGACTACCCACGTGACCTTTGCCTGCACACTGACAATCAATAGTTATGTCCTGGATCTCTATAGTTACTAAGAAAACTAGAAAAAGAAGTTTTAGGTGAATTGGATCTAAAAGGATCTAATGGTTACATGTTTGACTTTGACATCTGCTATCAGCTACATGCTAAGATAGGAGTTAAGTTCCCTTAATTCTATTTAGAAGGGATATTTAGGTAAGAAGAAAAATGGAAAATTCTTAGGATAATTACAGTTTCAAGGTCTAGTTTAAGGAAAGGAATGTGAGTTAGATAAGTACACCAGGAAAAGGAAAATATGGGAATATTTTGGGAAAAAAATCCATTTTGGTTAAGGATGTTTGAGTCATTATTGTAATGAGAGCAAAGCTTAAAATTGTTTTATTTTAAACCAGATGCTGGGTACTTTTAGAATAAAGATGACTGTTAAATGTATGTGTTACAAGCTTGAGTCAATGTGATCATTCTCATTGGGAGTTTACTCATGTAGTAAAACACCAATGTAAGTTTATTAAAACCTCCATGTTAAAAGTGAAGTATGTGTGTCAATTTGGCAATGAGGCAAAATGTAGATTGTAATAAGCTCCAGAATCACATTATGATGGAAACATGTGTTTCCATCTGAATAAGATGTTAAGCAGTTTCTTTACCAGAAGACAAGGTCTCAAGTAGTCACCAAAGCTGAAGAGGACTTTTTTGGAACAGATTCAGAGGAGAGGAGAGGAGAGGAGAGGAGAGGAGAGGAGGGGAGAGGAGGGGAGGGGGAGGGGAGGGGAGGGGAGGGGAGGGGAGGGGAGGGGAGGGGAGGGGAGAGGAGGGGAGAGGAGGGGAGGGGAGAGGAGAGGAGAGGAGAGGAGAGGAGGGGAGGGGAGGGGAGGGGAGGGGAGGGGAGGGGAGGGGAGGAGAGGGGAGGGGAGGGGAGAGGAGAGGAGGGGAGGGGAGGGGAGGGACACTGAACCAGTTCATTTCCATAATCTCTTGCCTATGTATACATTTTATCTCTGTAACTTCCCCTTTGGACTCTGTATGTGTGACACCCCTACTTAACATTCTTCTCCTTATGGAAAGGAGGAGAAGTAAGATGAAAATATTCTCCATTGAGATAGAAAGAGGGAGATTATTGGGTGGCATGATTATCCTACATGAGTCTATAAATCTTAACTAGTGAAAGTCCTATCTCTGATTTAGACAATGGGTGTATTAGTAAAGGTTGGAGGAGAATCTAGCTGACAGAAATCAATGTCAGTATTTTTGGTGTGGCTAACTTGGTAGTTCACAACAATTTGAGAATTGGCCTTGGGTGACAGTACCCCTGGGTCTGGCCTAGATTCTCAGTCCCTGGTCAGAGGTGCACTATGGCACAGGATTCTGATCCAGAGGAGAGAGATACCAGTGGCATGTGACTGAGTCAGTTCAGAGTGACTATTGTTTATAAGCAACTGGCCAGGATATTTGCCTGGGGAGCAGCAAATGTCTGGACATATCCAGAAACAGAGTACACATATTCTGGAATGTACAACTTAGAGACAGTTGTACAGACTCTTGTGAGATTAATGATGGTACCTGGATCCCTTGTAAAGATGAGCAAACTGGAGGACTTGTTAAGGGAAACTGTGATTATGAGTTAGTATGGACTTGCAAAGAAAGTGCAGAAATGGCCATTTGCAAGAAAAATAATTTAAGGAACATCACTAGGTAGATTAGCTATTCTTGGGGTTGGTCCACTGGCACAAGATCAAGGGTTTATTTTGATCAATTTTGGAGCCAGGAAGACCTATCTAAAGACATTGGTATAAAAATTTGCCAGTGGAAGGAGGTACAGCAACTTTGGAAATGTGCCTATTATCATGGTGATTATAGGGCCTACTTAAGAGGGTCCCTTGGAAGTAAAAAGGAACAGTAGCTAACCATTTGTTAAAAACCCAATTAACTATAGATGGAAGAACAACTAGCACTAGAGGGACATTATTGAATTTGTAGGACTATTGTCTATACCCAGTTGTCCAAAGAGCTGGTCAGGGAGTTGCTATATAGGGTTGATCAGGGAGTTGTTATCTAGACCTTAGGGCCTACTCAGAAATATAAAGAAATCTCATCAAAAATAAGAGGAGGGATTGAGTGGGATAAAGTCTGAGATTTCTTCAGTAGAATATTATAGATTAGAACTGTGTCTCTTCTGCCCCTCTTCCCTTGACAAACAACTTTTGGGATATCAGTAAATGTTATTAGGACCAGAATATAAAGAGAAAACTGCCTTTTCTTCCTTGTCTACTGAGTCTTCAGAAAGGAGACATATGTCTCCAACTGGATTATTTAAATTAGTTTACAGGCTTAAATTAGTTTACATTCTTAACTAATGAGGATAGGTCAGTGGGGGTGGGGGATTACATTAGGATAAATGTGACCCTTGGGTCTTTTTCCCTTTGCCTCAGTCTCTTTAATTGATTGGGGCCTGTTCCTCAAGAAACAAATAAAACTTTCTCTTAATACCTTGAGAGATCTCTGAAATTTATTTAAGTGGCATCCATCCCACCTATTACTGAGTTCTGACCTCAGACACTTACTAGTTATATTATCCTGGGCAAATCACTTAACCCAGTTTACCTCAGTTGTCTCATCTGTAAAATGAGCTGTAGAAGGAAAATGAAAAGCCATTCCAGTATCTCTGCCAAGAAAACCCCACATGAAGAGTCAGAAACCACTGAATCACTGAACAAACCACTGAACAAACAGGAAGTGGTCAATAAATGTTGCTATTTCATTTGGCAAATGGGAAAACTATGGAAAGAAAATCACAAATTTAACATTCATAAAGGCATCTAGGTGGCATAGTAGATAGAGTTGGGCTTGGAATCAATAAGCATTGAGTTTGAATTTAACCTCAGCTTGAAACCTTAACCAGTTTGAAACCTGGGACAAGTCACTTAATCTCTGTTTGCCTCGGTTTCCTCAGCCATAAAATGTGGATAATAACAGCACCTACATCACAGAATTAATGCGAGGATTAAATTAGATAATAATTGTAATTCAGTTAGTATAGTCTGACAGACAGTGGATGCTGTATAAATTCTCATTCTCACCCTTTGCCTTAAAATATTGATAATGAATCCTTTCTCTCCATAGAAAGGTGATAGACTAGAGAGGTAGGAGGGACAAAAATAATAGTAATGATAACCTGTATTCAAATAGCACTTTGAGGTTTGCAAACAGAGGCTATCTCATTTTTAGATGTTTCCTGTTCATTTCTTTTGCTTGAAAGTAATTATTTGTTACAAGAGGAAGAGAGAAATAATACCCATATTTTTAAAAGAGGATCAATCAAAAGAGGATCAAAAAAGGATCACTTTTAGGTAGTGGAAGGAAAACTCACCTAAGAATACAAAGACCTTCTGATTCAGATTGTACAGCTAATAAGTCATGTGGTTTTTAGTAAATCATTTCCCTTACCTTGGCTTAAGGTTCTAAGAATGTAGAGGAACCATACTGGGTTCTTACTGTCCTCCTATCTCTCCCAATAGAATGTAAAGTTTGCTTCAAAACACAGAGCCTTGCAAACAGTAGGTGCTTAATAAATCTTTGGTTCTGGTATTGATGACATCTCCAGAACCAGGTGTGAAATTCAGTAGACCTAGTAGACCAGTAGACCAAGCCAATTTCTTGCTAAGGAACAAAATCCCCTTGTCTGCTGCCTCACTGATGAGGTCTTTTTGGCAAGGTGGGAATTTTCTGTGTTTTCGTGTTAATACAGTTGAGGATGATTAATGATTACACAACCAATTCATTCACCTGAGCCACAGCCTTGGGTTTGGCTTTTAAAAGTAGTAGTACCTTGGGTAGTACCCAAGGATTTCAAAACCAGGGAAATTGAGACTAGGGAATTGAGAACTGGATGGACAAAGAAGAGGGAGCCATTCCCAATCTGAAAGTGTATTTCCTGGAGGGAGATCTACAGTATGTGACACCCCCCCCCATAGGAGAGGTGGAATGTAGAACCCCAAGAATGGTAGCAGAGACTTGATCTGTGAACCTTCTGAATCATCAATTTCCAACCAATTAGCAAGGGTCTTATTTTATCAACAAAACATTTGATGACAGAATAAAGACCTGAACATCAGTACAAATAAAGTCCAGGACAAGGGAGATGTAAACCTTGTGAAAGAACTGACTTTGAAGAATTTCATGCTGTGTCCTGAGACCCTATTAATGTCAGAACAGAGGACCATTTTAATAAGGAAATAAAGAACCAGGAAACTGATTAGAGATCCCTGTACCTATAAAATGAGGGGGTTCTTCTTCTAGCTTTACAAGTTAGTAAAATTTGAGTGTCTCAGAACAATACCTAAGGTGAGCCACAAGGTGGCAGCAGATTGAAGGATCCGAGACAAGGATGATCCCTCATCCCTGCCACAGGCATTTAATGATATATGATCACAACATCATAGGTGTAGAGCTGAATGAGCTCTTAGAAGTCACTAAACCCAAACTTTCATTTTACAGATGAGCAAACTAAGGTACAAAGACTTGACCAGGTTCATCTACCTATTGTATTTTCCCCAAAATAAAACAAGAGATATATTCATTTGTGCTCCAAAAAACACATTAGTGTTTATTTTCAGGGGATGTTTGGCTTACCTTTCATCTAAAGGCACCCTACTTTGGTATTTGGAAATGTGTACTTATAATTTATATTGCCATTTATTTTAAGTATTAATGTCAATAATATTATTTATATTTAATTACATATTAATATTATTATTTTATAATGCAATATGTCTTATGTTGCTCAGACTTAGTGAAATTCTAATGAAATTACTAAATGTGCCCATCTGACTGACAATCTTGATTGGGGCTTATTTTGGGGATAGGACTGATCTTACAAGCATGTTAAAACAATCTTATTAGGGCTTATTTTCTAGTTGGGTCTTATTTGGGGGAAAATATGGTAGTATTTGAGGTTGGATTTGAATCCAGGACTTCCTGGCTCCAAGTCTAGTGCCTACCCACTACCATCCTGAGTTCAAATTTGACCTCAGACTCTCAGAATTTACTAGCTGTATCACTTAACCCAGATTGCCTCAAAAAAAATACAAAAGATCCCACCTTTTTTTTATAAGCATTAAAGAGAATCAATATGGTGTGATGTATGGAGTTAGCCTCAAAACTAGAATGAGCAGGGTTCCAGTCTTAGCCCTTACCAATTCTGGCTGTGCAAGCCACTTAATGTGTCAGCACCCTAAGCAGCTTCTTAAATTGCAGGGAGGGTCCCAACCTGATTTTTGCAGGGCAATGGAGTTAAGTAACTTGCCCAAGGTCATGCAGCTAGTAAGGTTCTAGTGTCTGGGGCTGGATTTGAACTCAGGTCCTCCTCACTCTAAGATCTGCACTCCTATCCACTGCACCATTTAGCTGCCCCTGCAACTTGTATTCGTAAAAGAAATTTCTACACCTGGGAGTCCACTATCAATAAAATCAATCACAAGTCCAATCTCTGTCCTAGCCATCTCCAAATCATCAGTCATCAGCTCCATCTCTCTCCACCAGGACCCTAGAGGGAAGGTAATAAGCACCTATTAATGTTTATTGCCTACAATGAGCTAAGCACTTTACAAATTTTTCCCTTTTGAGAGGTAGGTGCTATTATCTCTATTTTGCAGATGAGAAAACAGAGATTAAGTCAATTGCCTAGAGTCACACAATTAATAAGTGTTTAAGGCAGGATTTTTGGAATCTACCATTGAGGCATAGCCTCCTCCCCTCAAGTTGCCAAATCTTCTAATACTTCCCAGTCATCTCCAGACCACCACCCCCATTCCCTCCCCTTTCCCCTCCCTTTTAACCTCCTCATTTTCTTGTATTTACATTTTCAACACTAAGAACAGCACCTCAAATATAGTAATATTGTAATGTTTTACCTATTCCTATACATTTGATAATTGATTATTAAGTGGTACCATTAGCATTACCAAAAGACAGGGAGCATTCAGAGCAAAGCAAGAAGAAAAACCTTAATATTACTGAGTATGTTCTGCATTTCTTTTCTTTTTCCTTCAATTTCTTTTAATCCCTCAACCTATTCCCCAAATGGTCAAAAAACATGTTTTTTCGGCATCTCTTATTCGCTGGAATAAGCACTGAGGGCAAGAATAGGGTCATTTTTTCTTTTTTTTTTCTTTTTTCCATTTTGGTACCCTTACTGCCTAACCCATAATATACTCTTAAAGGCTTTTTGCATTGTCTTGGACTAAATTGGATTAGACCGGATTGGATTGCATTGGACTAGATCTTCCCAGAAGTTGTTCTCACCCTCAGGATCCAGATAAAGAGACCATTTTCAATGATTACTTAAGAACTTCACTTTATTTAGTAAGAAGATTCAAAGGCCAATAGGTCTAAAAAAGAAGTTTCAATTTTTTTTTTTTTTTTTTTTTTGTTCAAAGGCAAGGCCCAGATTCTGCCTCTCTCCTGCCTCTGGCCTGTGGTCTTACAGTACAGGTCTGTGAGAAGTTAACCCTCTTCTGCAAGCATTTGACAGCAAAAGTCTCAGCTAAATACTTATATAAATAAGATTGAGGTACAGAATTAGAAAGAAAAATACCTAAAAAAAAACCAAATTTTTAAAAAGAATTTAATATGATTTCCTATAATCATAGACTCAGAGCTAGAAAGAGCCTTAGAAGTCATTTATTTAACAGATGGGGAAAATGAGGCCCTTGAGATATTAAATGATTTGCCTAAGGTCACTGAGTTAATAAGTGACAAAGGCAACATTTGAACCCTCATCCAAAGCAGAGTATGACACCTTATCACTATCTGCTTCAGTTTTCTCATCTGTAAATTGAGGATAATAAAAACACCTCCATCCCAAGGGTGTTTTAAGACCAAATGAGGAGCAGTGCAGTGGACAGAGCACTATCCCTGCAATTGGAATCAGGAAGAGCTGGGTTCAAATTCAACCTGAGAGAGAGAGAGAGAGAGAGAGAGAGAGAGAGAGAGAGAGAGAACCAAATGAGATAATCTCTGTAAATCACTGCAAACTTCAAAGTGCTAGGTAAATCATCATCATCCTCTAACTTCTTATCTTGCTAATGGTTGCTTAACATTGTATATAGCAAACTGCCTCTCTGAGAGAATTTATTGCCTCCTTGCCTCCCCAGGGACAAGTTTTCTCCAACAAACCTAGAAAGATAGATATACTGCTAGTTATGGGACCTGATCTCAGGACCTGAAACTGAATAGATGGAAATTATCTGAACAGAGCACAGATCTGAGGTTTTGTGTAAGTGAAAAAAAGACAAGACCATTCTGCCCAGGTTTGGGAAGGTAAAATAGGCTTTTGAAAAGGGCCCTTGGAGGTCATTCCCAACCTCATAAGTTACCTAAATCATAATATGCCCCATAAAAATAAATTTATGTATAATGTGTACCCTTAAATCATAAAATGTATACCCCCAAAACCTCAAATATATCTAAATTCATCAGATATACAAGGCATTTGCTGTTCAGTCATTTCAATTGTGTCTGACTCTTTGTGACCAACCCCCTTTGGAGTTTTCCTGTCAAAAATACTGGAGTGGTTTTCCATTTCCATCTCCAGTTCATTTTATAGTCAAGGAAACTGAGGCAAAGAGGGTTAAATGATTTACCTGTGGTCTCATAGCTAATAAGTATCTAAGCCCAGATTTGATTCTTTCTCCAGTTCATTGAATAGATGAGGAAACTGAGACCAGGAAGTTTAAGTGATTCACTCAGTCATATAGCTAGTAAGTATCTGAGTCCAGGTTTTGATTCTTTCTCCAATTCATTTTACAGATGAGAGAACCAAAGCAACAGGGTTAAGTGACTTGTTCTGGGTTATATAACTAGTGTTTGAGGCCAGATTTGATTCTTTCTCCAGTTCATTTTACACATGAGGGAATCAAGGCAAATAGGGTTAAGTGACTTAGTCTGGATTATGTAGCTAGTAAGTTTCTGAGTCCAGATACTGATTCTTTCTCCAACTCATTTTACAGATGAGGAAACCAAGGCAATGGGTTAAGTGACTTGTTCTAGGTTATATAGCTAGTAAGTGTTTGAGGCCAAATTTTGATTCTTTCTCCAGTTCATTTTACAGATTAAAGAACTGAGATAAACAGGGTTAAGTGACTTGTCCTGAGCCATATAGCTAGTAAATGTTTGAGGCTGGATTTGATTTCAGGTCTTCCTGGCTCCAGGTCCAGTATTCTATCCAATCTCTTAGCTGCCCCTTACACAAGGCAGGGAAATGATGGAGAGAATTATGAATGTAGCAGGAACAGAATCTGTGAACTTAGATGCTGTTAAATCTTGTTAAATGGGTGAAGGATCCCTGCTCTTGAGATGTTAACTGATCCCGAATTGATTGCATACAGCCTATCTTGTCCCCATTTTCCCTTTCATTTAACCTTACTGGCACAACTTTTGAATGACATTGAACTTGGAGATGGAGCACCTTGGGACAGGAAGGACCAGTACATAGATTGTCATTGGAAGCTACCTGGTCTAAGATGTAAGACCACTCCCCAAGCACTACCTCTGTCCAATCTACCATGGAGGGGGATACAACAGGAAGCAACACCCCTTGAAACTCTCTTTCTTCTTCCTGCCCCCATCCAGAAGTATGGGGGCTTTCTCTGGCTCTTCTATAATCCAGGTGGAGCATCGTAAGCCTCACCATGTGGCCTGGTTAAGCCAAGCCTCATGGCTACCTGCCCTTTCTCTCTCTCTCTCTCTCTCTCTCTCTCTCTCTCTCTCTCTCTCTCTCTCTCTCTCTCTCTCTCTCCCTTCACCTAGCCTGTCTTCAAGGTGCTTACTGCTTTTCTTACTAATTTTGGCCAATGTACCTTGTAATAATATTCTGTCATAATAAAATCCTGAGCAGTTTTAACATCCCGTAGAGCTGTGAATTCCTTCACTTTTTCAGTGGCCTTTAATCTTCTGTCTTCAATCTCTAAATCTTTAATAATCAGAAATAATACCTTCATTGGATTTAGCCTACCCTGAAAATTAAAGGATTCAACAATATCATGAATTCTTGCAATATCTCCCATCACATAAATCTTATTATCACTGACATGTCCTAAAACTATAGAGAACATATTTTCTGTAACAATAGTCAGAACACAAGTTCTGACCAAATATTTTTTCTTTAAGCTCCTACTATGTGCTGGGAAAAATAATAGCTTGCACTTAGCTTTTTAAAGAATACTTTGAGGTTTGAAAAGGATTTTCCTTATGTTTTCTCTTCATATCAACCCTCTGAGATGAAAAGTTAGGATTCCTGCCTGCAAATTCTTCATTCGATCTACCCCCACCAACTTCCTGACAAAAATGAAACATTCTCTGTCCTCAGGAAACACACCTGTCCTCTCATCTCCTCCTCCTTTTCCCTCTTTCCCAAGCTTATCAACGAAGGGAACTGGGCTTCCAGAATGGCACAACCACAAGAACTCTCTGACCTCAGAGTTCTTCAGACTCTGGAGGGAGCTTGAGCAATACTAACCATCGCCACAAGAGTGCATAAGGGACCAAAAGACTAAAGAATTTGTGGAGGTTAGATGGGGCAGGCAGAATCGATTGCTGGTGTTCAGAAGCCTCTAGTCTAACTGTCTCAACATGGAGAGTAGGGGAAGCAGGACTCTACTTCCCTCTGCAGGAAGGATCTCATTGCTCACCCAGAGATATCTCAGACCTTGTTCACTCACCCTTAGAGTCTGGCACCAGAAATCCTGATTCCACCAGATAAACCTGCTCCTCCTCACAGGTCAAGTTCCAACAGGTGTGGAAACCCTAACTCCACCCCTTCCTCTACCCTGCCTTTCCCAGCATTGACACAGGAACTATCCCCTTACTAATGGTCCCACAGAACCCATTCTTTTACAGCCAGTGGGTAAGGCTGCTCATTCACCCACTGATTTTTCCGAGAAATGGAGCAGTCCATGCTCAACTCACAGGCTGGATGTCTGGGAACAGTGAAGTATCAGAAGCTACTTTTCCAGGAGTCTGGCTCTGAAGAAGAGGAAGAGGAAGAGGAGGAGGAGGAAGAAGACGAAACAACGTCAGTGCTATTTCCAGACTCAGGTCCTGAAAGGCTTCTACAAGTGTAAGTTGAGGGGAGCATGAGGCCCTGGGGCAGAAGTCAGTGGGTCCTACAGTGGATGGTGATCTTCAGACACCTGACTCTTTCAATATGAATGACCTTGGGCAAGTTCCTTTACCTTACCTGTCTTGCATCCAGGGCCATTTCTAGTCATCCTGATTCATATCTGGCCACTGGACCCAGATGGCTCTGAAGGAGACAGTGAGGCTGGTGACTTAGCACAGCAGCCCCTTACTCAAATCCAATTCATTTACTTACCATTGCATCACCTCCCTGATGTCATGGTCTTTGAGAAAAAAGGACAAACAACATCAGCACCTACCCTGTGTGCTAAGAGGTGAAAAGAAGTCAAGTGAGAGTGACTAGGAGGGATGTCTCTGCAGAATCCTATTTTTTTAAAAGGTCAATATAAATGGTATTAGTTCAGGGGTCATGCCTCATTTGGTCTCCTGAAGTTCCTTCTCCTCTGAGCCTGGTTTTATGACTATTGCTAACCTGTCTGGACCTGCTGAGCCTGGAGCTTACCAAGCAATCATTTTAATAAATAATAATAATAATAATAATATCATCTTTCTAAACAGCTTCAAAGCTTTCAAGTACTTTTTTGACAATGACTTTCCTTGGTAGGCAATGCAAGAATTATTGTCATCCACATTTTTCAGTTGAGGAAACTTACACAAAAGCCTAAAACTCTAAATTTTCTAAAGAGATTTGATCCAAAAGTCTAAGATTCAAAATGGATTCCCTCAGGAGTCCAGTACAGGCCCTTTAGATAGCAGACTAGTATTCTTCTCCATTTAAGAACACCCACTTAGCAAGAATCACCCCATAGAGGACCTACCTAACAAGCTTAACTTCTTTAAAGGATTCTCCACCCTCCCACTCTCTTTATCCACAGAAATCCTGCTCAAAGCAGGCTTAAGACCTGGGCATGGATCCCCCCAGCCCTCCTGCTGCTTGGACTAAGCTTCTACTTGGCTGCTAGACAGCTGCAGTCCAGGTGGGCCTCTGACCAAGACCAGGAAATGTCATCTCCTAAGATCCAGAACCTTGAGCATCACACATCTGGACACCACCACAGTCCTGGCATGTATCCTAATGGAGTGGTCATCAGTGAGTCAGGTCAGTAGGAAGGAGTAGGAGCAAGGGGGAAATGGGAAGAGGAGCAGGAGCATAGGTGTGGGCATGGATGAAGAACTCTCTAGTCCCCCATTAACCTGTCTTCCTTCCTTGTCACAGTCACATGTTCCATCCTAGGGAGAGACCTGCTCTTAGATGGAGGGAATGTGGTGGATGCAGGTGTGGCAACTGCCCTCTGCCTGGCATTGGTGCATCCCCATGAAACAGGATTAGGTTAGTATGATTCCCAAATCTCCCACAATCTGAGTCCTCCTCCATTCTCCATATCTTCTAGATCAGAATAAACCTCTGATCCTTCAGGTTGATGTCAGTGTGATTCTGCCCTATTCTCCAGAAGTATGTAAGCAAAAGTGGTCCAGAGATGTTATAGAGGGGAATCATTTAAGGGAGGGAATAACTAGATGTAAGAGATAAGGGAGAAAATACTAGACTTGAAGTCATGAAGACCTGGGTTCAAATCCCACTTGTCATTAAGTAACTGTGACCTTAAGCAATCTCTGGACCTTAACATCTCTGGGTCTCAGTATCTACCATCTGTCAAATGAGGGGCCCTGAGCCTCCTTCTTGCTCTAGAGCCTGTGATCTTAGAAGAATTTTTAAGTTCCCTTTAACCCTGTGATTCTAAGTCACCCCCCCAGTTCCCATAGACAAAGGGAATGTTACCTATTGATCTCTTCTGAATAAGCTTCCATGTCTTCTGGTCCAAGGTAACTCTTGAGATTATAATCATAGACTTGGCATAGGATTACCTCCCTGCCATTTTACAGATGGGAAAAAACAGGGCCACAGAGGGGCTCACACAAGTAGTGGGTGACATGAATCTGTAGCAGGTCCCTTCATTGCCCCTGGACTAAGTCCCATTTTTCTCTGACCCATCAGGATGTCAGTTTAACCCTGTAGTAGATTGTGTTATTGTCACAATTTTGCCCCTCAATTAGAATTCCCTGGGTTGCTATGACCCTTCTCCCCCAGACCTTCAAGATTATGTCAATATTACGTGTGTCCCCTCTTCCAGGTAGGTAGGACCTTCACCCAAAACCCAGTGTGTGTTGAAGAGAACCAAAGTCTCCTAGCCCATTCTCTTCCACCCCCCCAGGACAGTCACAAATTTTCTCCCTTTCTTCCCAGGTGCTGTATTTTGGGGTCTCTTCCATAACAGCTCATCCAATCAAACCATGGCCCTGACACCAGGTCCAGTTCAGGCTCTGGCCCCTGGCCTGGGGACGCCAGGAGCTCTGCCTGCCCTCCACCTTCTACATCGAAATTTAGGCCATCTGCCCTGGCCCCGACTACTGGTTGCTACCATTGCCCTGGCCCAAGATGGTTTCTCCATTGACAAAGCTCTAGCAGAGGTGCTGGCTGAATGGGATGCAGCAGGTCAGGCCACAGGCCTCTGCCCATTACTGTGCCACCCCAATGGGACTGTGCTGGGTCAGGGCACCCATGTAACCAACCTGGGCTTCGCTGCTGTACTCCATAGAGCTGCCCAGGCCCCCAAGACTGATGATCAGTTTCTGAGTGCTCTGCTTCACCCCCTGGCAGAGGACTTGCACCTACAAGAGCCCCTGCAGGGCATCATGCCCACTCTGGAGCCAGCCCTGCAGTTTGCATTGCCCCAAGGACTGCTCTTTACCACCCCAAGTCCCACAGCTGGAGAGCTACTACTAAAGATACTAAACAATACCCTGAAGGCAGAGGGGCTGACTTCAGACCCCTGCCCCAGATTCCTGGCAGCTGCCCAGGATGCATATGCCAGGGTCACTCCCGCAGCCCCCATAGGAAGCATCCTGGCAGCTATGGACAATAAGGGTTCCATGCTCCTCCTTGCCTCCTCTCTCAATAGCACCTTTGGCTCCAGGTGGCTATCACCATCCACAGGTATCTTCCTGAATGATTTCATGGGAGATTCTCAAACTGCCACCTGGGCATGCCCTGCCCTGCTGTGCTGTGGTCCTGAAGGTGATGTGCTAGCTCTGGCAACTTCTGGAGGGTCCCCTGCACCCCTGGCCATGGCTAAGACCCTGCTCAGCTACTTGACCCTTCAGCAGCCCCTGCCCGATGCTGTCACTCAGCCCCAGTTACAGATTCAGCTTGGATCCAATGGGGTCCCTCATAGCTGCAGAAAGACCCCTCCTAAAACAGGAACTCCCAACACTGAAGCTCTGCTTCTAGTGACCACCCATGCTGACCATGTCAGGGCCACAGGTGTCCCAGCCAGTTGCTACCCTTCACGTGGGCATTAGTCTGGAGGTAGTGATGCCCTCTCTCACAGGTTCTGGGGAGATCTCAGAATGGGTTGTGAAAGTTAGAACCCAGGAAGTTCCATTCTGAGAGCTGGCCTGAGATGGGTGGGACCAGTATCAAGCTCGGATTGTTGTTTCTCCTTCATGTAAAGAGTGGCTATGTCAAAATCCCTAGGGATAAACCTGGGAAACATTTGTGGCATTAGAGGGTCTGTCTGGGGTCCATTGAGGAACAAAGTCACAAGGACTACTGATATCTTAATAGAGAAGGCAGCTAGATGGCACAATGAATAGAGCCTGGGTCTGGAATCAGGAAGACTTGAGTTCAAATCTAGCCTTAGCCAATGAGGATAACAGCACTACCTCACAGGATTGATGTGGGGATTAAATGAGATATTTGTAAAGTGCTTAGTTAGCATGGTCTAACTGGCATGTCCTAGATGGTAGATGTCATCTTTATTGCCTTCTCTCCCATTTACCAGCAGGATAGGGGCCAGGGTTAGGTGAGAAGGTTTGGGGAAAATAGAAGCATTGGGGAAGAAGGTGGAAACAGGAAGAAAGGAAGGGAGGTGATGGTTCTGCTTTTACCTTGTTCTGTGATTTCAAACAAGTCATTTCCCATATCTGGGACTCAGTGACCTCCCTTTCAAATAAGAGGTTTAAACTCAATGATGTCTTATGTATCTTTCATTTCTGATATTCTCCAGTATTAAGAAAAGACCCTAACTAGGGACAAGAGGAGAAAGAAAAGTATTGTTGAATGAGATTTTAGATGTCTGCCATCTACCATATTGGTCTAAAAACAGATTTAGCTTTTGTCTCTCAAATCTGGCTTATAAAAATCCTTAGCTTGACCTATGATTGTTATTCTCCACTCTACACTTACTTATATGTTTTCCTCTCAAAGAAATACACACACACACACACACACACACAATTCCAGTATAATTTTGATATACTTACACATCCTTAAAGACATCAGTGGATGTGACTAAAATTTCCACTCCAGTCCTTGTCTTGCTGGGGAGAAGACCCAGAGAAAGAGTGGGAGGTGGTAATCCCAAAAAAACTTTTGGGAGGAGATCTCCCAGACAGGATTAGAATGAGGAAAAGGAATAGGAGCTACAATTTCTAAACTGGACTAGTCAATCCTATCTGTCACTTGACCTTGGAAAAGAAATACTTGGTCTCTAAACTCAGCATCTGTTCTAGCCTTTGCTAGAGGGTCTATTTTGGGATTTTTGTTTTGTTTTGTTTTGATCAAAACTTCCTTTTGAAAATAATCCAATGTCAGCTGAACTGAGACAGAAAAAAATTTGTCCCTATTCAGAATGAAAAGGGGAACTAGAGGGCTCCAAGAGGGCTGGGGGTGGAAGCTATCCTGATCTAGGTCCCAATAAGTCACTGGACCTGGGGCTAATTTAAAGACTCATAGAGAAGGGATCTAGGTACAGCTCCCTGGTCCTCTAGTCACCTTGGACCCTGTTTATAATATTTATAACGTGGGCATGTCACTTAACCTCCCTTTTGAATTCCAGATCTATGACCATATGACCCTAAGAATCTGAGTATGTCTGGAGCATGTGTGAATGTGTATACGACTGAATATGCCCATATACCTCTGGCTAGCCCTATATATGTTGATACACTTCTAAGGGTGCCTTATATATGGAGACATGTTCATATTTGTGTCTGAATATGTCTTTAAACATGAAGTTCAATATCTGGAACATGTCTGTGTGTATATTTGGATCTAGAAGTGTCTGATGAGTATATAGTAGTATATTCCAGATTATTCCTTGGAGTGAGGGGGGACTCTTCCAGAGGCATGCCAGACTTCTGCTCTTACACAAGGACATGGAAAAACAGACTTGGTCTAGTTGGCTTCAGTGAGCAGAACTAGGAGCAATGGATGAAAGTTTCAAAGAATCATATTTTGCTTTGAGAGAAATGATTATTTCCCTTCCCATTTCCCCCTTCTCTACTAGGTCAAATCAGCCTCTAAAGAATAGGGCTGATAATGAGATTGTTCTTAACATTCTCCAAATATTCTCTTCAAATTTGTTCAGGTCCAGCAACTGGAAAAGCTTAGATATGATCAAAAGGTAAAGAGATTCTAATCTGGGTGAATTTGGGGCCAAGTTCTTATGGAGGTAGAAATCTTTATCTAGATTGACCAAATTGGGGGGCAGTCTGGGTGGAGATAAAGGTGAAATAATTCAAGTCACAACTCCCAGTCCCTCCTTAGAATAGGTTCACCTCTCATTATATTTGTTCTCTCATTAATTGTTGACCATTCACAGTTAATTGTCACCTGTTGAGAATACCCTCTCTTCCAAGGATGTGTGTCAAGAGACCTCCTAGAAGGGTGTTTGGTTTCCCAGAGACAGACAAATGACCACCCTTTTATTAATTACTCACTAGCCATGATTAATTACCCAGAAATTATGTCTCTCAAACTTTGTATATGTCACAGATTTGATAAGCAATTTGTGTGATCCAGAAAGATGAGACTGAACTTATCAAATATGTTTAGAGGGAATTCTTGGGTAGGTTAGACCAGATGGCTGCTAGAATCCCTTTCAACTCGGAAACTCTGAGATTTGGTGACATTCCTCAAGTCCTCTAATTTCCTATACAAACCAGGGATGATTGACACCTCAGTTTACTGTTGCCCTTGGCAACTATCCTACCAGTCAATTGGCTGTGGCTTGGGACATGGGGAAAGTTCCTCCTTCCTGAAGAGACAATCCCTCTAACCCAAAAAGGGGGCATCAAAGGAATCCAATGAAAACTAGATTTAGACTAAGAACAGGTCAGAGCCATCCAAATATGTAGCCATCAGTATGAACCATGCATCAGGGAACTGATATCCTCTCATTTGAAGCTCTACATCTATATTGCCTCCATATTCATTTTATCATTTTGATTCCCTTTTTTTCAGCAGTAAAGACTTTTTAAAAATTCAGATAGATTTTGTGTGTATCTTGCAGAGGTAGTTGGGTTCAATGGGAAGAAGGCAGAAAGTAAAATCTTGGCGCTACCATTTTTTTCCTGTCTGATTTTGGGTAAGTCACTTCACTAAGGCTATAGTTTCTTCATCTGTAACACAAGGAGGGGGACTGAGTTTTAGAAACCAAGAGCCCTCTGATGATAACTCCTGGTAGTGGCTGCTGGAAATCAGGGTAGATGGGATTTTCCTGGATTCTACAAGAAAAGGATGATCTAGTAGTTATGCCAAAGCTGAAAATCTCATGGGTTTACCAGTGAGTAGATGAACAGTCCAATTCCCTAGAAAGAATGCACTCCTATGTGATGTAGGTTCACTGCTGAGCAAAGAGTCCTCAGAAAACAGCACAGCCACAGTTCAACGACTTCCTGGGTCAACTTTGTGGTCTCCACTTATGATTTTGTCTCTGCAGAAATGTGGGAGAGTCTTGTGGAAGGCCAGATATACTCCTTAATGTCACCACCAAACACCTCTAAATGCTCCATTAGGGTTGTGACATCAAGGGGGTTATTAAAACCCTCCTTAAAACCTGTTCAAGTTTTCAGCCTTGATGTCTCAGGCATAATGATTTCCATATGTGTAGTCCTTGTTCTTTGTATTGGACCTGTAATTTCTTTGGTGTAGAGAAATTTCAATGAGGAAATTCTCTCTACCACTTACTCTACAACAGTCTAAGAAACTTGCCAGGGGCCACTGAAAGATTGGTTGACTTACCCAAAGTCAATCAACCATTATGTGCCAGAAGCCTGTCCCCAACCCAGGTCTTTTTGATCCAGAGGCCACCATCTATCCATCACTTTACTGTATCAGCTTACTTGTCTTAAAATGTAAACCTTGTCTCTCACATTCTAAAGAGGTGTTCTCCCTCAGACTAAGGTCTGGAGTGTAAGTTAACAAGCTTCATGTCTCTCCAACTCCACACCCTCTGGGATTTTATAAACTCTTCCTAGCCAAGAGGACCCACCCAACCTTGACCCATCATTTCTGTATCCATTCATCAGTCCCCACCAGTTCCATTATGCCTGTTTGATAGCTCCAAAGTGCACATGGTTAGTGGTTTATCAAGTATGTTAGGGGTGAGAAGGATCTTCTTTTGTCTTCCTGACATTCATGGTGGCCTTTTTTGTCATGGAAAAATTCCATGGGACCAGAGAAGCAAAAAAAGGGTCTGACCCATAAACCATATTCTGTTTTCTGTTGCCAACCCCCCCCCACCCCGATCTCTACCTCTCAAAAGAAAATATGTCTAAGGGAAGAGCTGGCACACATTTCATTGGAAATATACCATAGTTCTATCACAGAAGCTACCCCTTCTAGCCCATTCCATTCCACCTCAAGTCTCCCTTCATTCCCATCCGTATTTTATATCTACTCAAAGACAAAGGGTAAGACAATGTGCAACTGGGTCAAGAAACCTGCAGGAAGCAATAGATGGCCACAGTTGTTGGAAAAGTCAATATTTCCAGGGTCTCCAGGATCCACATCCACAGGGAAGAATGAGTACTCCCAAGGTGAGTTCTATGCCTCAAGGACAAACTCCATGTCCCAGAGAAGAGTTCTGTGCCCCCAAAGCCATGCGTCCACAAGGAAGACTCTGTATCCTCAGGGTGATGAGTTCCATATTCTCAAGGAGGGTTTCATGTCCCCAAAGACAGATGGTGTGTTCCAGGGTGAATTCAATGTCCCAGGGAGGATTGGCCCAAGGACTGGTGTCAACTGGCACAAATGCTGTTGATGGAAGTACCTCCTGGGCCTACCAAGCCCAGCTCCTCCTGCTCATTGATGCAGAGCTGGTAGCCACACCCCCGGGGCCGAGATAATGGGGGTACTTTGCCATCAGATTTGGCTCTTGGGGGTAGTAGAAAGCCCACGCTGCCTGCAATGAGCATATGCCAGATGCTGTGGATATAGAAGTAATTGTCCCTTGTCTCCACAAAGGCATAGAGGAGAACTGCGCTGCCAGCAATTAGACTGCCTGGGCAAAGGTAGAACAACCAGCGACGCCACGTGGGTGGGTAACAGTGTCTGCGGCGGACACTACGCACCGTCTGGGGGGAGAGAGTCTGAAGTCAGGAATCATAAGACATGAGGTGAGGGGGATGGGAAGGTAAAGGGGAGGGCATGGGAGAGGCAGGGATTGAGTATAGCCAAGACTAGCCTAACAAAAGCTGAGATCAAGGATCAAAGGAGTAAGGCAGGGTCCCAGGGGTAGATACTATACATAGTCAAAGAGATAACAAGGAGCAAGGGGCTAGGGAAGACAGACCAATATCTAAAATACATTTAGTTTGGGAAGACTAAAGCAATAATCAGGGGATAAGGGCATTTGGACAAGAGGAGAAATATCTCCTGTGGATATTACAAATAGTCTTAGGAGAGGGTATAGGACAGAAAAAATGAGGTGATACAGTGGATCAAGTAACAAGCTTGGAGTCAGGAAGACCTTGATTCAAATCCTGCCCCAATTACTTACTAGCTATGGGACTTTAGGCAAGCAACTGAACGTCTATGTGTCTCGATTTCATCATCCTTAAAATAAGGGGGTTCAACTTGATGACCCATAAAGTCTTGAGTCTAAATCTTGATTCAACAAGGAGTTTATTGTGGACCAGGATGTGGGTAGCATTACCTCCCATAAATGAAGGAGTGAAGATCAAGGCCAAAGGAAGTTTCTACATGGATGCTGCACACCTCTAGGGGACTTAAATTTTTTGATGGCACAGACCTTTTAGCAGAATCTATTGAAGTCTACAAAATAATTCTGAAAGCAATGTCTTTAAAAGCATTGAATAAAATATTGAGGATTATAGAAGAAACCAATTATATTGAGAGGCAGTTAGATGACCCAGTGGATAGAATAACAGGTCTCAAATCAGACTCATCTTCCTTGATTCGAATCTGATCTCTGTCACTTACTAGCTGTGTGACCCTGGGTAAGTTACTTAAATCTGTTTGCCTCCATTTCCTCATCTGTAAAATGAGCTGGAGAAAGAAATGGAAAACTTCTCTAGTATACCTGCCAAGAAAATTCTAAATGGGTCATAAAGAGTCAGACTTGACAACAACATTTATACTGAAATATAGCAATGAAAATATTTTTTAAAAACAATTTCAAAGACCCTAAGTTAAGATCAACTGTTTTAGAGAAAAGGAGAAGGAAGGATGAAGGGAAGGGGAAGGGATGGTAAAAGGAAGGTGAAAGGAGGATGAAGGGTGGTTGGTGTAGAGGAGGTTCCTTTTGGGGAGCTGGAGCTGAGAGATAACAGATTTTAGGCATAATCTGAGAGGAGTAGAACACAGAAATGTCAAGGCTTAAGGCTAATGTGGAATGAGAGGGAAGATGATTAAGAGGAGATATTTTTGAACCTGTAGCAATCTGACATGAGGCTGGATTATTCATCAGCTGTATATAGTTTAGGATCATGATGTTTAGACCTGTTGGATTATCTAGTGTATTCAGCTCAATTTTCAAAAGAGGAAACTAAGGCACAGGGAAACTAACTAAGGACCCACAGATAGTAATATACTCAATAATACATGAGCTGGGATTCTCTGATACCAAGAAGAGATTAGTTATACTTGTGAATCTTAATGGCGAAAGAGCAAGAATATCAGAGGGAAGTTTTGGAAGAGAAATCTGTCTCTGCTGGATTCCCATTGTGTAGGCAGCAAAAAGTGAGATAAATGACTATGGGGACCTGGCTAGAGAAGCCATCTATCTTTGGGTTGCCTAGGACATTCCATGTTTTATCACTTGGGGTATAAGTGGTGAGATCCCACCTTCCCAAAAGCTAGCAAAGAATTCAATCTTAGTCCCAAAACTAGAAAAGTTGACCTGAACAATGGAACCATTGGATTGGGTAGAAAGGGTTGGATTGGTGTACCTCTCACAGGGGACTGCTTTAACTTCACATGTTAAAAAGGAAACTTTCTGAAAGGTGTTCTGAGTTTGGAGCTGCCCCTTGAGCAGCCCATTGTTGAAAGTCAGTTGAAGTCATCAATAGGACATAAACTAGAGGCAATTCTGAACCCATCAACAGAAGCAGACCCTGCGACTCCACTCTTTCCTGGGGACCTTCATCCAAAGGAGGAGCTGGGTAAGTGAGCTGGATCACAACTTGCTTTAAGGAAATGTTGAGCCTCAGGGAAAACAAATCAACCCTGGAGAACAAGCAATGAGGGACAAAAAATAGAATGAGCTGAAAAATATAGAGATAAAAAGAGAAAATGAGAAATTACTATTTGAGACCCAGAGGAGACATGAATGGGAAGTAAAATACTCAACAGATACATTCCTGAAAGACATCCCCAAAGATTTTCCTACTAATGCAACTGAAAGAAGCCCACATCCTTTCTTCCCTTCCTTTCTACTTCAGACAAGGAAATACAGAACTAAGACATCATGGAGCATAAGTCAATGAAGGTTCCCACTCCTAAACTTGTTGGTCAGGGCATATTATATTAGGACTTTAGGCAAATCACTTAAATCACTGATTCTGAGTTTCCTAATGTGTGAAGTATCCCATGAAATTGCTAGGGAAAGCCAATGATAGAAAGATAGATTGTGTTATTATAGGTTCTTAATAATAAATATGGTTAAAAAGAATCCATTGGGGCCTCAGTCACATCACTATTATAGTGATTTTACAGGGAAAGTTGGAGTTAAGATGAAATTATTGGTTAGTCAGGTATAAGCCATAAGTCCAGGTATTTGGTACAGATTACCAAGGAAGTATCAGGGATCAGTAAGGGAATCAAGAGTAAGCCAAGGGTCTAAGAGAAGCAGGGAGTCAATAGGAATGGAAAAGAGAATATAGATCTTTTAGGTTAAGACAAGTAGGGTGGTGATTTCATCAATCTGATGAGTTCAAAATAATGGATGCAACAAGCAGAAATCACTCAAGATGCCCTACTTAAAAACTTGAACTAATAATCATATTCATAACTCAGGTTTATCTAATAGTTTGATGTCTACAAAGTATATTCTGGGAGGAGTGGGGAAAGGGCAGATTTTTGTTATTTGAAAAAATAAAATTTAAATTTAAGACAAAACCAAAAACCAGTGTGTTCTTCTCATAGGTTCTGAGGTAGACTTCTCTGAGGGAGACTTCATTTACTATGGAGCCTCTAAATAAAATATAATTTTCCTTTTTATTTCTATTGCTATTGTCTATTGTAACTTCTATTTTTTTCCAAAATCACAATGAAAATATCTACTTTGGGAGGTAAAGCAAAATAAATTTTATTCTAATCTTTCACTCTTTATGTGTTCCCATGTTTAATATGTGTTTTCTCTAGCAACCTATGTTTTCTAATCCATTCTGCAAACCTTTTCCTTCTTATCAGTGAATGCCATCCACTTTAGGCTCAAAATTCTAATTAAGTTTGATTTTGCTTATACTATACTTCAGTATTTTAATAGATCTATAATTTCCATCAATTTCTCTCATCAATAAGGTTTTCAAGTCTTTTCAATTCTATAATAAAGTTTTATTTAACTATGCTTACCCTGTATTATCTTTATTTTCTCTAGGATAACAATGAGAGTCCTCCCATAGTCTGACCTCAACTTATCTTTCCATATTTATTTCATTTTATTCCACTTTACATACTCTATATTCTAGTCAAACCAACAGTCAAATAGTTGTCCCTCAAACTGACATTCCATTTCTCATCTACCCTTTTTTTACCTGGAATTCACTTCTTCCTCATTTCCCTAGCTTCCTTCAAAATACTCCTCAGGGGGGCGGCTAGGTGGTGCAGTGGATAGAGCACTGGGGAGTTCAAATCCAGACTGAGACACTTAATAATCACCTAGCTGTGTGGCCTTGGGCAAGCCACTTAACCCCATTTGCAAAATCCTAAAAAAAAAAATACTCCTCAGGGAACACTTCCTCTGTGATACCTTCCCTGATTTTTCTCCCATCCCTAGCTCCTAACTATTGATGCTAACTCCTCTTTCAATTTATCTTAAATTTATTTAGATGAGTATAGGTTGGGTTATATTTTCTAATACATTCTGCAACTCTCTTACTTTTTATCAGTAAATACAATTCTCCTAAGTTCAAGACTATACTTCTTCAGTTTTCTTATATAAAACTTCAAACTTTGATGAACCTACAATTTGTGATCTTTCACACAAGAGAATACAAGCTACTTAAAGGGTCAATTGTCTTGTTTTTGTATTTGTATAAAAATGCCTTAAATGAGTGTTTAATACATGCTTGTTTAATTAAATTATTGTCTCTATTTTACAGCAGTGAAAACTGGGATTATGAAAGTTTAAATGACTTGACCATGGTTGAAATAGTAAGTGTCAGAGCAAGGGTTTGAACCCAGATCTCTGCAGACTCCAATTTTAGCAAAAAAAAATTTACATTAGCTACAAGAGCAATTTACCCTCTCACCTCCTTTTTCTTTCTGCCTGGCTGTGGTTGGCTCTGTACCAACAGGTGTGCACAGAAACCAACTGTAGCCAACCAGAAAGATAAACCCTGCAGGTGCAACACTGGAAAGTTTTTACCCAAAATGGAAGTGGGGGGACTAACCATTTCCTGTTAGCCCAAGACAAAGCCATAAAAAACAGTCTCAAAGTGTGAATCCAGTCTGAGTCCCTATACTTGGCAGTCAACTAAACAATAGTCACCTATTAGCTTGAGAAGGAATAGTTTCAAATTTTGCACCAAGTAAAATTTGTAACAAGGACCCCAAAATCAGCAAAAGAGGTGGACCTGAATATGAATATGACCATGCTGTTTTTCAGTCATTCAGTCATGTTCAACTCTTTGTGACCAGGAAGATTGTAAATCGTCAATACTATCCATGGAGTTTTCTTGGCAATAAAACTGCAGTGTTTTCCATTTCTTTTCCAATCGATTAAGGGAAACAGAGTGATTTGCCCACACTCCACAGCTAATGAGTGTCTGAAGCCAAATTTGAACTCAGGTCTTCCTGATTCCAGGCAGTATTCTATCCATGAACCACCTAGCTACCTCAGCTAGGACCTTACAAAAATCCTTCTTTGCCAGAAATATCTGGAGAAACAGAAAAAAGTTTGCCTGGTAACCAGGGAAAAAAAGAATCCAGTTTACTTTTACTACCTTTTTTTAAGATTTAACTACCTTTAGCTAAAGCAGTTAGCATATAATCCTACTAAAGTCAAGGGGAGAAAAGCAGCCATTAGACTAGAAGAGCATAGCACCCAACTAGAAGGTAGTCAGAAAGAGTTAGGTCTGCATCCTGCTTTGAACACTTACTTTCTATGAGACTCTTAGCAAGTCACTTGATTTCTCTTTCTCAGTTTTCTCATCTGTAAAATGCAGAATTGGATGCAATGACCCCTAAACTCTTTATCTATGAACCAGAATTTAATCTATGGTCCTAGAAAACAATGTATGCTCATGTACCCAGAGCAAAAGAAGTCTCTACAATAGTGTTGTTAAAATTTTGTGATGTGAAAGTGTCTGAATTCTGAGGAACTAAAACAACAGCACACACTCTGGAGGAGGAAGAGGTAGGATCATTGAATGCAGGTCCTAGAGGATCAGTCTAGCTGAATTTGGAGCTCATCACCATAAAGATGGTTATTAAATGATGACTTGGGAGGGGGGGACAGAGGGAACTCCCAGAAGTGGGAAGAGACACAAAAAGTTTGCTGAGGAAAAGAAAAGTTTTGATCTACATCAATGGAGAACAGACGCATATCATTGAAATCATGGATCCTTCAAGTGTAAGTATAAAAGTGTCTATAGATATAAAGAATGGAAGCTATAAAATTGTTTGTTAATTAAAAATTAAGAAAGAAGAAAGAGAATAAATAACAAGAAGATGAGGAAAAAAGAAACAAGGAGAGGAAGAAGAAAAGGAGGATAAGAAGGAGGAAAAGGAAAAAGAGAAGAAAAATGAGAAAAAAAGAGGAAAAGGAGAAAAAAAAGAAACAAAAGAGGAAAGAAGAAGATGATGATGATGAAGAAGAACTGAGAAGTGTGAAGAATGAAGGGATCCTGGATTTATGTAATACAAAAGGCTCTAAATTCCATCCCCACTATAAAGGTCAAGCATTAGGATCTGACTTACCTTTTGACCTATTAGGACTACTACTAGTAGAACATTCTGAAAGTTTCCAAAAGTAAGAGTAGATAAGTTCACTTTCAAAACAAAAAAAAAAAAAGAGAATAAGGGCTTAGCCCCCTCAAAAGCAAGATTTCCAAATTCTTTTTTTTTTTTAGATTTTGCAAGGCAATGGGGTTAAGTGGCTTGCCCAAGGCCACACGACTAGATAATTATTAAGTGTCTGAGGCCAGATTTGAACTCAGGTACTCCTGACTCCAAGGCCAGTGCTCTATCCACTGCACCACCTAGCCGCCCCAAGATTTCCAAATTCTAATGAGAATCTTCAAGAGAATTAGTTCCTGCCAGGGAGAATCCACCCCAAGAGATTAAGAGATTGAGCAAAATAAGAACAGAATGGAAGCCAGGGAAGAATCAAAGACAAATGGTCTTTGGGATCCACTCAAGAGCCAGGATCACTTACCTTAAAAGACTGAACTGTGATTTTAATCACATCCTCTGTAGTTACCATTAATACAAATGCTGAGAAAGCTTATGATGACTCTGTGAGGGGCAGTAGGGAAAGGGGAGACCAGATCTAGGAACTCCCTTTGGGTTGAGGAAGATTAATTGCAAACCAAAATCAAGAATATCAAGTTATTCCTGACCCTGAAATGAGTATCTCTGAGCCACAGTAACAAGTCTATGGCCTACAGAGCCCAAGGATAAACAAGCCATAGGATTTTGGGACCTAGAACATTAACAAAGTCAAGATATGAAGAGAGGTTGGTTCCATGAATCCAGATACAGGGAAGATTTGAGGAAAGGACACAGATGGGAAGATAGAATGGAAAGGTGGAGATGGGGCAGGGACAAGGACACAGACATGGAATGAAGAAAAGGATATGGGTTTAGGGTAAAATACAGGTGTAGGGTGAGGATATTGACCTAAGAACCCACATAGAAAGGATTCCAAAAAATAATAAATTCTATTAAACTGTCATCTATGGTAATACTTTATTATCTATCAGGAAAGAATTTTTATAGAAGGATTCTCTTATCCAGGAGCCAACCTGGACCCCACTCCCCTCACCCATGGCATAACCAGAACTCTTTTCCCCACTCCCACTCCTGCTTTCCTTCACCCATGATGTGTCTGCCCTCTCCAGACCAGGATCACTCTTCCCCTACAGCCTTCTTACCCACGCTGTAGCCAGGATCCCAAGGGCAAAGAGACTGGGTCCAAGAAGGTTCCAGAGACCATGTCGGTCAAGCTGTAGAGCCATAGACAGTAGCATTGCCCCAAGCAAGTAGAGAACCTGAAAGGAAGAAGAGATGAAAGAAGGGTCAAAGTCAAAGAGCCAGGAACCCTGGGAGAAAGGGACTCTGAAATTAGGGTTGAATGGGTGCTAAGGGTGAGCAATGAAAACCCTAGGAGCAGAGGGGAAACCAGGGATAGCACAAGGGCCCAAAAAAGTAGGAAAGAGCTGAGGTCAGGGCCAGAGTTTAGGGATGGAGAGAGAGGTATGGAAGACAGAAGAAAGGAGAAAGGGATATATTTAAGGAGCAATGTAGAGGTAATAACAAAAGCAATGGTTAGCATGTATATAGTGCTTTAATGTTTACAAAGCACTTTGCAAATATTATCTCATTTTATTCTCACAATAACCCTGGGAAAAGGAACTGTTATTATCACTATTTTACAAATAAGAAAACTGAGGCAAAGAAAGATTAATTGGCCTGACCAGAGTCATACAAGCAAATATCTGAGGCTGGAATTGTACTCAGGTAGGTCTATCCACCTAACTGAGGATGGCACTTTGAAGTGGAGAGGAACAGGAGGAATGAGAACAAAACACTTGAGAGGTAAGGCAGGGAAGTGATTATTTCTTTCTCATATTAATAATTATTAAAATCGGGGATATCTCAGTTTTTTTTCAGGACGGAAGACAGGTTTAGCATTCTCCTCATTCTGAGTATTGCTACTCCATCCACCTAGCTCAGACTTGGGTTGGGGATTTAGATTCTTTGTCTCCAAGGCTTGGAGTGGTCTAAGCATAAGGGATAGTCTTTTTGTTCAAGAATGACAGTAAATGATAGACTTTGGAGGGGGGTAACTAGGTGAAGCAGTGGATAGAGCACTGGGCCTAGAATGAGGAGGACCTGAATTCAAATCTGCCTTCAGACATTTATTGGTTGCATGATCCTGGGCAAGTCACTTAACCATCACTCCCCTTCCCTCCCATACCATTGTCTCAAAAAAAATGTTTAAAAAGAAAAAGGGAGCAGCTAGGTGGCGTAGTGGATAGAGTACTGGCCCTGGAGTCATGAGAACCTGAGTTCAAATCTGACCTCAGACACTTAATAATTTCCTTAGTTGTGTGGCCTTGGGCAAGTCATTCAACCCCATTGCCTTAAATAAATAGATTAAATAGATTTCAGAGATAGGTTGGTATTAGTCCTCTGCTTGAGATTCACTCCCTCCTTCCTAGAATAAGACTTACCTGTTTGATCACAGGCTGTAGACGAGCCATGGCAATGACTGTGACCCACACGGACATGAGGGAACCCAGGAAGTCACAGAACTGTAGTACATCATAGTCCATGATGCAGAAAACCACGATACCTGGCTGGTCACATGCATGATAAAACTGGGGGCAGAAGTCATAAGTCACTGATAGGATCAAATTTTAGGCTTAGACTTTAGATCAACAGTGTCAAACTCAAATAAATATGGGGGCCACCAAATAGTCCAGTGGAGATCCCTGTGGATAAGCCTCACAATAACATTATCTAAGTTTAATTGCATTTTTATTGGTCTTGTTCAATATTTTGATAACTATTTCTCAAATGTATTTTAATCTGATTTGTGTTGCACTCAATGTTATAAGAGTTTTGTGCCAGTGCATTTGATCCTCTGTCCTAGATCACAGGCATCATGAACCTAGGATAGAGGTCAAAAGCCTTATGCTCTCCAATTTATCAATTTCCTTCATCAGATGTGACACCCAGAAGTGAATACAATAGAGCAGACATCATGTGTCCAAGGCAGAATACACTGAGAAACTGTAACTTCATTTCTGGACATTATACTTTTCACACATTCAAAGATCCCAGTAGCTCCTTTAGTTGCCACATCATACTGTTCATGTGTATTGAACTTACAATCTATTAACACTGCCCTCACCCTAGCCTCATTCCTGATCTTTTTCAGTTGAACCACTATCTAACCACACTTCCTCTCTTCTAATGTTTGGAAATTCAGGTGAAAAATTTTACATTTATCCTTTTTAAATCTTAATAGATTTATCTCAATGTTCCTGTCTGTCTGGATCTTTTTGAAGCCTGACTTTGTTATCCAGTGCTTTAGCTCTCCTTCCTTACTTTGCATTATCTGCAAATTTGATAAAAAGAACATCCACTGTATGTCCTTATCCAAGTCACTGATTTAAAAAATATATATAATGATAATTTTTTTAACTGGGATCAAGAAAACATTTGTGAAGTACTCCACTGAAGAATCCTTCCCAGTTGACAATGAACAATTAATGACTATAATTATCCCTTCCACAAGAGAAGATGGGTTAAGGGCATGGTGCCTCCATGATCTGAAAAATCTATGTAAAAAAATTTGGTTCTCTTTTCATAATAGCAAAGAACTTTGAATTTTTTTTCTTTTACAGAATGTTTAAAAATGCCTTATTGTAAAATGTAGGTTGATACTATAGAATACTATACATATAATTTTATACATTTCTGAGTTTCTAAATTTTTTCTATCATCTGCTGGCCTTTGTGTGTCATCTGGAGCAAAACTTCCTAAAAATTCCTATTTAATTTCTTACGCTGACCCATAATATATCAAAACCAAAATGGGTTAAGTCATGATGTTGGAATAACTGTAACTCTTTGGGTCAAGTGGTTCAATCATCAATCTAATTTATCCACTCCCTAATGCAACTAATAGTCTAGCCCACAATTCTTCATCTTTTTCACATGAATAGCATGAGACTTTAATAAATGTTTTGCTAAAATCTAGACAAGCACTATCTACAATTTAATTCTCAGTTATCATTTTAATACCCTAGTCCAAAAAAATGTGATAGTTATTCTGACTTGACTTGTTCTTGATGAAGTCATACTGGCTCTTGGTGATCACTGCTTCTATTTCTAGATAGTCACTATTTAACATTTAATAATACATTCTAGAATTTTGACAAGAATCAAAGTTAAGCTCTTCCCTTGAGCCATCCTAGGTAATCATTTAAAATGGTGAGGTATTCTCTTGATCCAGAGAACCCCACAAAATCATACAAGTCAAGGGGTTCAAATCTCCGGGTCCACTTCAAGAACACCCGTGAAACAGCTCAAGCCATCAAGGGCATGCACATCCGAAAAGCTACCAAGTATCTGAAAGATGTCACATTGAAGAAACAATGTGTTCCATTCCATCGATATAATGGTGACGTTGGCAGGTGTGCACAGGCTAAGCAGTGGGGTTGGACACAGGGTCATTGGCCAAAAAAGAGTGCTGAGTTCTTGCTGCATATGCTTAAAAATGCAGAGAGCAACGCTGAATTAAAGGGTTTGGATGTGGATTCTCTTGTCATTGAGCATATCCAGGTTAACAAGGCTCCCAAAATGAGACGGCGTACTTACAGGGCTCATGGCCGAATCAACCCATACATGAGTTCTCCTTGCCATATTGAGATGATACTTACTGAAAAGGAACAAATTGTTCCTAAACCAGAAGAGGAGGTTGCTCAAAAGAAAAAGATATCCCAGAAGAAACTGAAGAAACAAAAGCTTATGGCACGAGAGTAAATATGACATTAGAGTGCAAATAAAAGTGAAATGAAAAAATTTGTTACCGTAAAAAAAAAAAAAAGAATCAAAGTTAAGCCTTCTCCCAACTTTAGTTTACAGATTACATTTTCTTCTCTTACTGTCAGTGAAGGTGGTATGCCTAAAAATTCTTTCTGATACCACTCCCCCCCACACACACACACATACACATACACTTAAGGCATATCTAAAAAGGGAAGAAAAGTTAGAGTGGAAGATAGCAGAGTAGAAGGTAGAAATACAGTGGAACTCTACCTCACAACTCCTACAATCAAATCTTGAAAATATAACAAACTGTGTGTCTTCTAGAATGGGAAATCCAAGAAAGCATCAAAGTAAATACTTTTTCCAGCCCAAGTCAACAGAATGAGACAAATAAAAAGGTCTTCAACCCACTGACATGGGTCTACCTGAGAAGGTTCACCCAGAACATTCTAGTGCTGGGAGGGCAAGAAGAGATGCCAAATCCATCAGAGGAGCCTCAGCTTGTGCAGAGGATAGGAATAGATGTCAGTTGGCAGACTGGTTAATCATTACTCAGTTCAGGGTCACAGATTCAGGGCAGACTGAAGAGGAAACATGAGTCTGGGGGTAGCATTCCAAGGTGAGAAGTGATTGTGAACTCTAGGCTAGATGAAAAGAAGTTCCAAAGCAAGAACAGTGATGTTCTGACCATAGAAGAGGAGCAGAGTCACAGCTACAACCTCCAGTTCAGTTTTCAGTCAGTCAGGGAATAACCACATACTCACATAAATATACAGGTGTATGTATAAACACACACACAGTGCATGCTTATGTGTGCCCATACATGTATGTAAGCACACACATACACACACACACACACACACACCAAATACTACAGAGAAGAGCAAGGTGAAAGGATAAGCCAAGATAGTCCCCAGTAGCCCTTACCGTGGAGAAGAACATGGTAAAGGTATAGACTGCAGCCTCTAACACGTATCGACTTCGGACAGCCACCACCACAGGTGGCAAAAACATGAGGTTACTCAGGCAGAGCAGTAGTGTGGACAGAAGCTGGAATCCATAAGTGAGAGCATCAGCACTGTCGGTACAGCCCCAGCCACGCCATCCTAGGAGGGATCAGGGGTATGCTCAATACTCAGTGCAGGGACAATCAGTAAGAAAGGAGCTCAGGGGCCCATATTCTTTAGGAATCCCTTCTTCCCTATAAATTTCTTAAACCACTCCCCCACCCTCATGCTCAGCCCCACCCCAAGTTCTCATTCTAAAGTTTGAGAAAAGAGACCCTATCCCTCTTTGTCCTTTCTCAGGTACTGTCCTTGGACGCTTGACTCTTTAGTATCTGTTTCCTTCTCTGAAAAATGGAGTTGGATTAGATGATCTCTAAGGTGTCTTCAGCTCTAAATCCTATTCCTCCTTTCAGACTCTGTCTTCTTTTCTGATGTTCCCCTCTCTGGCCCTTCATTTCCTCCACCTATTCAGAATACTGGTCTTCCCTCCCTCCCAGGGGCCTTGTCCATATATTCCCTCCCTACTAAATCTCAGGACTCTCTGGTTCCCACCCTTGGCTCCCCAGTCATTCTGCATCTCTCCAACCCATGCTCTTTTCCCAACTTCCTCACTTACCAGCCTTGCATTCACAAGCTGCATACAGGTAGTTATGTGTCCTCAGAAGTTTGCACTGACCATATGGACCACAATCATCCATGCATGGGGATAGGAAGGTACGGAGACGGACCTCAGCAGTGATATTCTTACAGCGTTCAAACCTGCAGACGCACTGATGATCATTTTGGGCACATCTGATTCTTGCCCTAGATACCCTGACTCACACTGTCTGGATGTCTAGCCTTCACTCTAAGCAAATTGATCCTCACTCTGGGCCCATCATACTGACATCTTGTGCTGGTTAGCCAGCAAATTGGCGGAGGGCTATCAAGAGGGAAAGGTACTAAATGATTGTGCTCGACCCCAGGAGTCTTAAGAATCAAAAGGAAAAATTTTAATTTGACTCCAAGAGTCTTAACAATAGCAGCTATCCAAAAGAGGAATGGGTTGCCTCAGGAGATAATGGGCTTCCCCTCACTAGAGATCTCCAAAGAAATGCCAGATGGCTACTTATTGAATGTCTTGTAGGGGAGATTCTAAATGATTTTGACACACCTCTGAGTTCCCTTCTGATATTCTAGTGCAGTGGTTCTATAACTAACATACTAGACGTCACCCTGGGCACCAGTGACCTTTACCCTAAGGATACTTTCTCATAAACATGATCATTACACTCAAATTGAACAGTACAATGGACACACTGGTCAAGACCTCCATGACTAGATAGCTACCGTCCTCAGCACACTCAAGTATCCAACTAACCCTCCCAAAGGGCACCTCTGACAATTTCTCTGCTCTACAAATTAAATGAGAATTAATAATATTCCTTAAACAGGAAATGGGAACTTAGTGTGAGGCACAGTAAGACATGGTCTTTGAAAAAGGAAGAGAAAAGGCCATCAGTTTCTGGATGCTTGAGCCTGTTAAAGTCATACAATGAGCTCTAGAAATGATGGGGCCATACCCACACTGGAGAAGACATGGCTACTGGAGAAGCCAGTCCAGATGTGAGCCAAGGATCAGAGCTAAAGAAACCAAAGGGAGAACTAGCCTTAGCAACCAGCTAGTGAATATACTTCAAGAAAACTGAACAGGACAAGGAATGCAATAGAACATAAAACCTCCCAGGTGGCAGGGACTGTCTTGGTTTTTTCCTTTGTATTTCTATAGCTTAGCATAATGCCCAGGTGATGAAGTTCAGTGGCACCATGATAAATCTTTGTTGAACTGACAATGAATTAAGAGATATAGTTGAGAGTAAAGGTAAGAATTCCAAGGGTCTGGAGCCAAAGAGTCTTCCAGGAAGAGGGAAGGAGGTGACTAATTGGACTAGGTGGCATGAAGCCCAGGAGAGGAAGATTTAGGGCCAAATAGAAAAGAGCCTTCCTCCTCCAGGGGCCAAGCCAAAGAGACCTCCAGGAAGAGGTGAGAATCCTACAGGAGAGCTAGCATCCGCTCCAATTCTTAGTCAAAGACCTTGATTAACTTGGGTCAGCACCAACTCAAACAGGATTTAGGTGAGGCTGACTCCAGAGGCAAAACACAAGAGTTGGATCAGGGAAGAGGGCTTCAAACTTCAAACCATCACTTCCATTTCACTGATGAAAATGACCACAAATTCTTATAAATCTTAAGAAATCAACTTTATATCTCTTCTTTTTTGTTATTTAAAATTTTTATCTGTCTTCTTGTACTTGTGGAAGGAATTGGGGGAGAGGGAGAAATAGTAAGAAGCCTTAAAAAGAGTGTTGGGTTCTTCAGAGACAGTAAGAAAAGGAAAGAAATAGAAAACCAAGGAAAGGAAAGTAGAAAACTGGGTCCCTTTCCACAAGGGAGAATCATAGGAACCTGGGTGGAAAAGTATTGAGAGTGAATCCCAAGAACAGGTGAGTTCAGGAGCACAAAAACTGGTCAAGGACCAAGAATTGTTTAATACTGGGATTTAATACTGTCATGAAGCCCAGGTGTCTTCTCAAAAAGCACAGGTGATGAGATGAGCAATAAAGCAACAACTGCACAACTGCACTTCCAAGTATCCAACACCTATGGTACACACCTGCTTACGCACTGGAAACTATTAGTACATAGAAAGAAATATATTCTAGCCCAAGTACAGTAACTTCTCACTCCTAGATAATGATTTATAATAAAGCAAAAAAAAAGTATAATCAGAATAAAAATAATAGCAACTCAATTTTTGTATAACCCTTAAAAGTTTGCAAAGCACTTTTCACATAACAATCCCTTGGGGTAAGCAATTCAAGTATTATGATCTCCATTTTATAGAAGGAAACTAAAGTTTAAAAGTTCAGTGACTTTCTCAAGGTCACATGGCTAGTAATTTTCAGAACTGATATGTGAACCTTTAGCTCCAAGGCCTGTACTCTTTTTGCAAAACCACACTGCTTTGGGAGAAATCCTACACTGGCAAAGAGTCTAATCTGAAAAAAACACACACTGAGAATGACTATGGACTGTATATCCCTCTCAAGCCAGCAGATGAAGGCATTTAGAGGGGTGTTCATGTTAAAATTCTAAAGTCCTACCTTCAAAAGGAAGATCCAGTTCTAATCAATAACTAGGAATACCTCATAAACTGTGTAGACAAAAGCCTCACAGCTGAAGAAATCACTAGAAAGGTTACTGATGATCTACTGTTACCTTCTGGTCAAGAAGAAGAAATTTCTGTCTTGATAACATTCTTGGCAAGAGCAGGAGGGGATGGGGCTCAACATGATTTCAAAGTCTAAGGAAGAATATTCCCTGGACCAAATTCAACAGGCTAGGTGAGTAGGGCCTGCAGATAAAGAAAAGTGGTTAGTTGATCGAACCCACTTCCAAAAAAATTGTTGCTGGAAAACCAAGGAAAACAGATTTAATCCTCTGTGGAAAAGGGAATCTGGAAACCACCCTATTGCAAACAGCTATGAATTTCCATCACAGGCACATTGCAATACATAATAAACATAAGAGGAAAGGCGATTGAGAAGTTAGAGTTGGGAGTCATTTCCCCATCCAGATGTCTTGAGTTTCACCAATAGTGGTTAGCAAGCAAGGGTAGAGCATGTGGATTCCCTAAGTTGATTAAAGCTAATACTATTGTTAAACCTGAGGCTTAATATCATGTTTAAAAACTGATCTTGACAGAAATATTGGTTTTCTTTTAAGTAATCTTCAGACCACGGAAAACCTTTTCAACACTATCAGTTTTCTTTTAAGTAATCTTTGACAGAAATATTGGGAGAGTTCAAGGAAATCTCTCCTATAGTTTTTGGGAAAGGATATTGACAAATAGAGGTCAGTCCAAAAGTCAGGTGAAGACAGTCTTATCAGGTCTGAGTCTTAGGGATGTATGAATTTAATGTTATCTTTGGGTTGGGAAGAACTCTTCCATTGGGTGATCAATAATGGTTGATCTGGGATGGAACCCCTTGCCACACAGAAATGAAACAACTATTATTTATGGATCTGGTCTAGATATCACCTGGAATATCTAGAGAGGAACTTCTAAGTGGAACAGAAAGCCAGTCTAATTGTGAAACTCAACAAACATTCATTTGGATCTAACAAACAATACAATATTTGGCCCCTAGTGTGGCGAATAAGAAAAACATTACCTTCTTGGTAATCCAACCAAAGATATTCAAAAGTGGAAAAGTAGGTAATCCCAAAGAAGAGGCAGGTGATAGAACCATATATCAAGAAATAGAAGTGACCTTTAAGGCTCATATTGTTTATTGAGAGAGATTAAAGTGTTTTACTCATGGTCATATAAATTGTAAATAACAAAGGCAGGATTTTAACCCACATCTTCAGACTACACCCAGTGTTCTTTCTTTTGTACTATATGTCTGTGTCCAGGTTTGCTCTTTATCACTGTGGACCTGTAACTCCATTTGAGAGAGTGTGGACAGAGAGATGACCTAGGAGGGGGAAGAACAGGTTTCAAGTCCCACTTCTGATAGAGACTGGTTGTAGGACTCAAGCCAAGTCACATCTCTGAGTGTTCCAGACAATACTCTAAATCTAAAGTCTGATGAGCAGGTAATAATCTACCTGTGCTGATAGAGAAAGTTTTTCACTAGGAATTTTCTATACCAATGAAATCACAGGGACAACCCCATAACCCAGTTTAATCCCTTGATCTCTTTCCTTATTAATTCTTTAGCTAAGAAAAAAGAGAGGAAAACAATCCAAAACTCAGAATACCCTTTAGGTTGCAGAATATAAAACCCATCCTGCATTCCCACTGGAAAACTCTTCCCTCTGATGATGGTAACACCATTTCAGACAGTTTGATGGTAGATCACATTCTCATTTTTCCTGATTTGCAAGAAATTGTCTTTGGGGACTCTCAGTATCTCAGTACAGAGTTTGGGTTGGGATAGGGAGAAACATCAAGACAGGAGATGGGAAGATAGAGAAAAATAACTATGAGCTTTTCTTTAGAGGAAATTGCCACAATTAGCCAAGGCTGGCCAGGATTCAAAAGGAAAAGTCTGTAATTATCTGAGCCCTTTATAAAATTAGGTCTTCTTTGGGCAATAACAATAAAAGTTCACTTTATATGGGGACTTGTTAGCCCCATTTCAAAGATGGTGAATCTGAAGCTAAGAGAGATTGTGTCTGGAGATTTATTGTCCTAACAACCAACACTTTAGAACCTCATAGAGAGTTTTGACTCCAAGCCACAGACATGGGTGTGGTGGTTCCAGGAGCTCAGCATGGGAGAAGTCTGTATTGAGCATGCTCAGGGCTCTCCTACGCAGTCACAGATGCCCTCTCTTGAAGGTGTTAAAAACTTTTCCCTGCTGCCTTGCAAAAGCAAGTTTAAAAATAAACATTGGCATGACTTTATTTTTAAGACAGGAGGGAGTTATCTTCAGGGAATGACCCAAGATAACTTTCCTAGGTGAAGCAGGGAAACATTGAAATGGAGACAAACCATCTGCTGTTTACTGTGAGATGACAACGTCTCATTCTAATGTCTTGTCCCATGGTGCCATTTCCACCATTGCTTCTCCCAGTGTTGAGATAGAAGGTGTGGTTGGCTGAATCAAGGCATCAATTCCAGAAATAAAAAAAGGAATAGAGGCAGGCTGGGCAGACTTTCAAAACAAGAATGAGGAAGATATGTATATAAGGGAGAGAATGGAAAGGAACTAAGGAAGATCACACCTAGCTCAATTTATGAATGATCCTCTATCTCTCTCACACCACCACCACCATCATGTTTCTCCATAGTTTCCAATGGTAAAACTTTTAGATAGTTTTAGAAGGCCCTTGGATTTACTTTGGGAAAGGAGAAGGAATCAATGAAAACCTCCCTCTTCTTCAGTTTGTATTGGGAAAAGCATAAGGTGCCAGATGAAGAGAGCAAAGAAGCTAAATACTTGGATCTTCAAGATAGAAAGGAGCTCAAACCCAAGAAAGATATGTGTGGTTACCCAGGGAAGATGCCCTTATCATTACATTTCTCCTCAACCTGTCCATCTAGTGTGCTCTACACCATGCCCATCCTCTTTCACTGTGACTTTCCCCACTAAAGGTCCCAATCACTCCTCACCATAATCCCACTCTCCTGCTCTTACCATGGGCCTGCTCCACACAATGATCGGAGAGTCAGGTACCAGGTTCCTGTTTGGGGGAAAGGGATCCGAAGTCTGGAGATTTTAGAGGCAGCATTAACAGACAGAATGAAGCCAGCCAAGGACTCTGAGCAAAAGACAGTGGTTATTGGGGGTGAGAGGATGGGAGGAGGAAAGGATCTCCCCATCTCCCTCCTCCCTGCCTCCCAATAACATTATCCTGATATCTCACTCTCACTCCACCCTCTTCTTCTTCCCTTCTCCAATTACCCCATTGTCTCCTTCTCTCCTGATTCATTGCTTCCTATCTAGACTCCATCATTCTCACCTGTGGAACAGGTCACAGAAGAGTCACTTGAGCTCAGAGGCACCTCATGAGTCAGACATCCAAATACTGTGGCATTTTCCTGGCGGAGTGAGCTCTGAATAAAAGAGAAGGTTCGAGGTTAAGGCAAAAGTATAAAGGATTTTCTTCCAGACCTGCTCCACAACCTGGTCTCCCAGATGGCCAACAAAACATCCCCAAGACCCACTCCACTGCCATCAACACCATTATCACTACTACCACCACCCCATGCATACACACACCAAACCTATAAATGACTTTTCATCCTCAACTGGGGGACTTTTCCCCTAATTGCTTTGTCCCCTACTACCTCAGAAGGCTTCCCATAAACCTTTAAATAGGAATACCTATGTAGTACCTGATACATCCCCCTCTTTTCACAAATGTAAACTCCTTCAATCTTTTGTTTCAAACTCCTGCCTTTATTATTCACATGTGATTATGCAAGCCTCCCTATATCTAGGAACCCTGTAAAGGAACCCTCAAAAATAGATATTGAATTTAGGCTTAGATGAAATATAGATGATTTTCCCTTAAATCTTCTATGGACCCATCAACCCACCATTAGACATACTGAGTCACTTTCTCTATTTGTGATCTCTAGTGCCAACAAAATAAGTAAGTGATACATCATATATAGAGGGGAAAAGGAGAGGATTGTAAGGAACAGGAAGGAGGCTCATCAAGGAATAGAAAGATGTTGGACTGCCAGTTCTAGTAATTAAAGATGTTGAATTGGTCTCACAAAGAAGATGAAAAAAATAACAGAGCCAAAGAGAGACCTGGGCCAATATCCATTTGAATTTAAATGAAAGGATTAAGAAGCCAAGCAAAAGGCAGGAAGGAAGGAAACCAAGCTAAGAATGGAATCTGGCAGTCCACCTGAGATTTAAGAACATTAACCTTTAAAGATTTAGACCTTTCTGGTATCTTTGGACTTTTCTCAATGGTTTATCCATGCCTCATTTTGGGAAGACTTGGGGGATGTGGGTTCCTAGTAGCAGATGGCGCTGAGGTCAGTTATAGATAGCCAGTACAGATCAATGCTAGGAGAGAATGATGAAATAGGCAGAAGAACTAGAGGAGCAACTAGTACTAGACGATGAGCAGGCAAGAGTCATTGCTGGTTGAGCAACATAAATCAAGTATTATCTCTGAAGGACATGACAGTCTGATCAGAGATAAGAAGAGCTGGACAAAGTTCTGAGGCCAGGACAAGTCAGACGGGCAATCTTAGAAACTAAGGCTGTCAATGCAACAATAAGTGTCTTTTTGCCCCAAACTGAGATTTTTTGCATGTCTTAGGAATGGTTTGCTCTGGTAACTTGAAAAATAGGCAAGACTCTCTGGTCTTAAAGTGCTATAGCTGCCAGGACTGCTCCTATGTTGTAGCAAGACTTAACTCACTCCGATTATTGGTGTCTGAGGAAAAAGCAAATTTTCTAACTGGGGGGAGAAGTTTAGCCAGTGCACCAAGCCCTCAAAGTATAGGAGTAAGGGTTAACTCTACCTATGAGGTACAATCTAGTTTTATCACAGCCATCTAGCCCTGCCTGTTCTTTACATAAGCTCTTGTCCATCCTGGATATCATTCACAGGGATAGAGTTGGAAGCAGGGAAACTCAGAACCAAATTATTCTTTATCTGTCCCTCTGTTGTTACTAATATAAAACATACTTAGGTAAATCAAATGGACTTTGAGCTTTCTAACAAGACAGTAAGAAAAGGGGGAGCTACCCAGACTACTTCTTATGCCTGCAGTTGAACTAGGAAAGCTTATTATATGTGAAGCAATAAAAGAGAAGGGAAAAGACCCTTTTTCTATGTAGACATTATATGCCCTTGATCCAGAAGATATGAGTTTCAGGGAACCATTGAGTATAAATGATTAACCTTATGAAGTATCTTCTTAGAGGGTGACCAAGGATTAACAGGAATATGACTGTCCCTTTGACCAGAAGGAAATGGGAAAGCTGGAATCTTGTCAGAGAAAAGAAGTTGCTTCTCTAATATTTGTTTCCTTTAAGAGTTTGGCTTTTTTTGGAATTCAAAATTTTAAAAGAAAAAGAAAACAAATGTCAAAAATAAAATTTTTAAAAGAATTTGTTTTGCTCTGGGATTTGCCATTTTAAAAAAGTTTCTCACAAACTGTATGTTTGCTTAGAGGATTGAATGCAACTGAGATGGGATGGGAGTGATAAATGGTAATACATACAGGAGAAGATTTTATACTAACATATATATTTGCCAGAAAAATAGATTCTCAGTCTAATCTCTGGGACTATCATCTGGGAGCTCAAATCTAAAGAGAAAAGACATAAAACTGATAAATATTATTAAAATATCTCAAAATCAGAATAGAATGAATCAATCTGGATGTCCTGGACTTAGTATGAACCTACGGTTTTCCAGTTGAAGGAGGTTTGGTGAGTAAGAATCAGCCTCAGAATGTCTCTCCAAAAGAGCCAGTCCCCAAGAAGGGTGGGGTAAAATCATTGACTAAGAGGAAAGTCATACCCATGGAGAAGTCTGTGGGAAAAAGTTAGTAAAGAATGGGCACCACCCACTGTAGGGTGGGAGGGAGAGAGAGGAGAGGAGAGGGGCTAAGGGGGAGATGGAGGGAGAAAAGGGGGTAAGTGAAAGAGAGAGGAAGAAAGGAGAGAGAAAAGAGAAGTCAACTCTTTTTCAGCCACATAACTTCTACCCTCAACCACTGTCATACATGTTAGGAGTTCATTTCTCCTTGAGAACTATATCCCCCATAAATCTATGACAAACAAAACAGATAATGATGCCTCCTCCAATACCGACTGGAATTGGATGAGAATGTCTACATCTGATGAGAGGTTGTGCAGGAATCAAACTATTTGATTCAACAATACCACTAATAGATCTATATCCCAAGGAAATCATAAAAAAAAGAGAAAGGGATCTACATGTTCAAAAATATTTACAACACCTCTTTTGTGGTGGTAAAGAATAGGAAATTGAGGTAATGTCTATCAACTGGGGAACAGATGGATAAGTTGTGGTATATGAATGGAATGGATTATTATTGTGTTATATTAAATGATGAGCAGGCAGAATTCAGAAAAACCTAGAACTTACATGAACTGATATGAGTAAAGTGAGCAGAATCGAGAGAACATTGTACACAATAACAATAACACTGTGTAATAATCAATAATGAAATATAATGATCCAAGACAATTTCCAAAGACTCATGTTGGAAAGAATTGATGGAGTCTGAATGCAGATCAAAGTATACTGTTTTCTCTTTCATAGCTTTTTTATGGCTTTCTCCTTTTGTTCTGTTTCTTTTTTTCACAACATGACTTAAGGTGGAAATGTTTTACATGATTATATATCAGATTGCTTGTCATATTGGGGAGAAGAGAGAAAATGGAGAAAGGAAGAAAATTTTGGAATTTAAAATCTTTCAAAAAACTAATGTTGAAGATTGTCTTTGCATGTAATTGGGAAAAAATACTATTAAAGAAAAAAAGGGAAAATCTCCCACAACATAATCAGAATATAAGGTTAGTTGAGTTAGGCTCTAGAAGAGAGGAAAGAGACAGAAAGTAAAAAGGTAGAAAGCTATCCCACAGCTATGTCTAATTCCTATTGCTACTAATAAGTCAAGTATTTCTTCTTCCACTTGGGCTATTGACTTCCTCCCAACTACAGCTCCTGTCATGAGAAACCACAGTGGTCAGAGTTCAATGCTTTGGAGATCCAGTACTAAGATACAATATCTTTTAGACTTTCATTGACTGTGTTTTGATCTCTGGAAAAAATCACACTCCAGGTAGCTGTTGTATTATGTGGTGCTTTGTGTGTAGCATAGGTAGTGTTGAAAGAATGGATTCAGAAAAAAATTTTTTCCAGTGTACCAGTTTATGGTCCTGAACTGATAAATGAAGAACTAAATTCATCATGAACTAAATTCCTTAAAAGTTTGGGAGTTTGTAGTTTTGAAAATGAATGTTTAAAAAGTAACTAAATCTCCTACTTGGCTTAATAACTTCTGCCCACCCCACCTCCAAACACTTTTCAATTTATAAGGTGGGTATTTCTCTTTGGAGTGACTATGGGTTCTGTAATGCCTGTAGGAGCTAGGACTTCTCTTTTTCACAGGGGAACTAGACAATGGAGTAGCACAACAATACTCAATGAGGAAGATTCTTTGCAAGTAAACATTAGTTGAACTTGAGAGAGAGTAGTGGATATCTTGGTTCCTAACTTATTTAAAGAGCAACAAATATCCTACTTCTGATTTGTAGTGTTTGCAGATGTCTTCTCCTTGGACCCTACTCCTCTGAAATCCTGATCAGTGTTACTCTCTTACTCTTCACTTAGCCATGAGTACCTCAGATATGTATAACTACCTCATCCTTTTTTCCAGTTCCTTTTAACAGCTAAAAATGCAGTCTCAGTACTCCAGTTTGCAAGCTTCCTCTCAGGTAATAATTGCAGTTATAATCTTTGCAAAATGTGACAAAATTCTGGCTTATTCCAGTTCCCCTTTTGGACCTAGGATTTCTTCCATTTTAGCTATTCACGGGAGTTTTTATTTTATCATTGGGAACTATGTCCCCCACAAGTCTATGCAGAATACAGGTAAAGATAAATTCTGATAGGCTGTAGGGGCAGGAAGATCTGACACCATCACCTAGACTACCCTCTCCCTTTGACTTCCCTTCATTCCTTCACTAACCCTAGACTTCCCAGGTCCTATTAGTTGAGATGAATTACCTACTTTTTTCCTTCCAGTGGGGCCTTATCATCCTCTTCACTACTTCTCTGTAAATCCCAGAGACTGGGGCATTGTCATATAATCTGCTTTTACAACCTAAATACCCTGGACCTTGCCATTCATTTAGCAATGCCACTGCCATCAGCCATGAGGCTGAATTTTTCAATGTGTTGCCTCTCCCATTAAGAAGTTTAGCTCCAAGAGAGTAGGGACTTTTTCCATCCTTTTTATTTGTATCCCCAGAACTAAATATAGTATTGGGCGTGAGTTTTTTTTCACTTATTCATCCATTCATTCGCCTCTAGATTCTTTTTTCTTATTATATATCTTAAATTCTATTTAAGTAAATGTCTTTTCACTTTCCTAAAATATCCCATAACTAGCTGTGTCTGAAAGGAGAAGGTCCAGGGGAAACATGAGATTTATTAAGCAGTAATTGAATAAACTTAACTAGATTTTAGGAATGTGGATATGAAAGCAGTATTATCAAATGGGAAACAATACTGGAAATATTTAATACTAAACTGAAGGTACCAAGTTCCTTGGGAGAAGATGTATGGATCAGATCTCATTGGGCAGACCATGAAAGTAACTAAGAATTGGGTCCAAAAGGGACACTCAATCCAAGAATGATTCAGAGTCTATTAGTTTTGACTGGGAGTGAGTTGGAGCCGAAGAATGAGTCTGATGAGTATAGGGATCCAGAGAAAACTCCATCAGTCATCTCTAGTTCCACATTCTATGGCAAGGAAAGATTCTTAACTTTTTCTGTGTCATAGAACCCCACTGACAATCTTGGGGAGCCAATAGATCTCTATTCAGAAAAATGTTTTCAAATGCATAAAGTAAAATGCACATGATTATAAAGAAAATCAACTACAATATAGTACCATTATCCTAATAACAATAATAATAAATTCACAGAGTCCAAGTTAAGGACCCCTGATTCAAAAGTGTCAGAGTTGAGGATGCTATGGGGTAAACAGCAAATGAGGGCAAGTTATGTACCTGAAATTGTTTGGGTTGTGGGGGCATAGGGATGCCAGCCATCTCCGGGTCTTATTAAGAGTATCAGGAAGTTGCCTCAGTGCTCATTTTTGTTTTAGAGGTTGGAACCTACCAAGGATATAGTGAAGGAAGGAGCCTAGAATGCTCTCCCTTCTCTCTCCCACCTCCTGGTTTCCCTGACTTCCTTTAAATCCTATCTAAAATTTCATCTTCTATAGGAAACCTTTCCCAATCTCTCAATTCTAGTATCTTCCTTCTCTTGTTTCCTATTTATGATATACATATATATATATATATATAATATAAAGTTTTTTGCACATATTTGTTCACTTGCCCCCACCCATTAGATTGTGAGGGCAGGGGCTATATTTTGCTTCTTTTTGCATCCACAGGGATTAGCACAAAGCCTAGCACGTAAACACTCTAGAACAGGAATCTAATATTTATTGATTATCTGCATGGTGATTTGAGTTTTGAATGCTTAGGAGTTTGTGAGTTGATACAAAAGAATTACTGAATATATAGGAGTAGATTGATATGTAAGATGGAGAAATATTTTATCATGGAAGTTTAGAAAGAGAAATTTTAAAAAGGAGAAGATTTTGTCAGTGTGTATGAAAGAGAACAAGTGAAGAGAAGACTATCTGGACAGATAAGTGGTAAGGAAAGAATTAGGACTATAGCAAGCCCAGCCTGGGCATGAAACTCCAATCTGACTGGGCAGCTGGGATAATGGGGCTTGTTGGACAGTGACATGAATTGCCAAGCAACAACTAACACAACAGGAGAAAGAGATGAGAGTCTAGGAATCAGAATGGTCTTTGGTCACTTTTCAGAATTGGATATCTTGGAGTTCCTCCTAATTCTTCTTGGGGAAAAATTCCAAAAGGAATGGGGGAATTGACATAAGGGAACTCAAGAGTATTCATAAATGCCTACAATATAAAGAGATGCTTCATTCTGGCAAGATCAATGACATCACTAGGGTAATGTCTTCACTTGCCATAAATTGGATGACTCTGGAGGAGAGAGAGTTTGATGATTTTGTTCCAGAGATACATGACATAATGGACAAAGCACTGGATTTGGAATCAAAATGGTCTGAATTAATATACTGCCTCATATACTTACTATTGGGTGACTGACTCTATGTGACCCCTGGGCCACTTCATTTACTTCCTCATTTAACTTCTCTCAGGCTCAGTTTCCTCATCTGTAAACTGGGGATAATAACAGCCCCTACCTCTCAGGATTGTTATGAGAATCAAACAAGATAATATATGAAAAACACCTTGTAAAGTTTAAAGCAATACTTAAATGTTAGTTATTATTCTAATAAACTACTCTAGAGATCAAAATACCTGAAGAATATCCCAGTAGCCTTTAGTTGGTACTGTTAAGATTTGCAAAACATTTTACATAAATTATCTCATTAATCTTTACAACAACTCTATAAGGGGGAGTGCTATTATTATCCCTATTTTATAGTTGAAGAAATAGAGCTGAGAGGAAATAGACCCCAGGGTCACAAGTCCTATACTCCATCCATGGCACCCCCTTAGCTGCTTGAATAAGGGACCAAACAAGGAAAACCAAACAACCCAGAACCCCTTCCTAGAACTATAGTTGGCCTAAGGAAAGATTTTTCCCCCACTCTAACTTCCCTAGGAATTTATCCTATAATGTTACCAGTGAGTCTCTCCCTATCTTTTCCCCAACTCCCAGATTCCTAAAACCCCAACTCACAGAAACCCCCTCCGGCTACTACAGCCACCTTAATGAGTCTTTACTCTCTCTAGACTGTTGAAAAAGAAAGAAGGGGGGAGGGGGAAAGTGAAAGAGCAAGGGCAGGGGAAAGGGGGGGGCGGTTCCTTCTAGTCTCCTATAACCATTCCCTTAAGAGATCTTCCTGTTCCACTCCTATTCCTAGAACTTGCTGCCACCTCTATCTCCCTTTCCTGGAAAATCCTATAGAATCAGAGCTTTGGGGGATCTTTTTTAATACAACCATTCCTATATACACATATACAGTCACCATTTCCTGAAAAATCTTTCCTTGCTCTCCCACATCTACTCCACCCATTATTCAAGAAAACTTGGAAAATTCATTTCTTCCACAAAATTTCCAAAGCTGATGAGAAGACAGGTATTCAATCCTGAAGGTTAAACCAATCAGGTTAAAATTCTTCTTCTCCAATATGAGGTTGCTATGTCACTTTGTCACTTTAGATGTAATAGGTGATAGGCCACCCAGAGAAACAGGATGCCTACAGGAAATGTTTTAATACCTGAGAAAATAAATGTAAAGCAAGGTATAAATGCAGGCATTTGTTATATAAAGAGCACTGGATTATCTGGAACAAGAAAACCTGGATTAATAGGCAGATTTGATTAGATTATCTCTAAAGTCTCCAGCCACTTCTAAAATGTATAAACTAACATGGAAGAGGATTCACAGGATGGCTGTCAAAGAGGAATGTCCCCCCCTTGTGGCATCTCTGTATATTAGCCCTATAAATAACCTGGATCTAATACTCAAGGGCAAGTGGGACTAGAAAGGACTTAAGGAAAGAAGTAGATAGAGTCCTCTCTACTTTGCATTTCCCTGCCATCTTAAAAGTTTGGGTGTTATGTAGTATATAAAGAATGGAAAATATTTCCGGGAACAATTTAAACAATAATAACAATATTATTTTTAAAAATCAACTTTCAAAGTCTTAGGAACTCTAATCAACAAAAGACAAATTAAAATTCTTTTTTGTTTATTTTTTGCAAGTCAATAGGGTTAAGTGACTTGCTCAAGGTCACACAGCTAGGTAACTATTAGGTGTCTGAGGACAAATTTGAACTCAGGTCTTCCTGACTCCAGGGCTGCTGAGTCACTTGCCTGCCCCACAATTATAATTCTAGAGAATTCAGAATGAACCAACCACTGACCTACTGATAGAGAAGTGATTGACTCAGAATAGAGACTTTTCTTTAATATGGCCAATTCGGAATTTGTTGTTTAGCTATATGTTTGTAATAGGAGAGTTTGTTTTTCTTGCTTTCTCAATGGGATGGAGAAATGGAAGATGGGAGAAAAAGAAAGCAGATAATCATTTAAAATTTTTTAATTTAATTTTTTAAAAGGAAGGTGCAAAAAGTCAGAGGAAAGGCAAGAAATCTACATAAAGAACCTGTGGTAAGAGAAAACGTATGCTCTGAAGAACTCTCAAGTTAATGAGGTACACTGTAGGAAGTAGAACTGAGAGGTCCCATGAATTTGAAATGTAAAGAAGCTAGGGGACAGAATTCTATGATGGCAATGTGAAAATGACACACACAAACCTCTGGGGATGAAGGAAACCAGAAAACAGGTCACCTTCAGGAGTCAAATATGGTGGTGGGTGGACAGTGGTCCCTAGAAGATGCTGAATTGTTCTCTTAAAAACCTGCACTGGTGATGAATCCACAGTAGGTGCTCATGAATATTTATATCATAGGGAAATGGTACTGGTGAGATTACCTTGAAGATGAAACTTAACCGATATCCCCTTAATCTGTAAATAGTCCCTACCCTTGACTCAGTTTCCTGGTAATAAAATTAAAAACTCAGAGGGAAGGAAAGGATACAGGTGGAAGAAAAGATGCCATAAAGGTTGGCATTAAGCTCAATTCTTCAAAAGAAAAAAATTACTCCTCTTCTAGTTAGCTGATAGTAGCATTGAGGATGATAAAGGGAGCAGCAGAATCCTAAACTACTAATTCTTCTCTGTCTACAGGAAAAGATTTATTTGATTTTTTATAGTATTTTTTGAATTTTTATTTATTTAAAGCAATGGGGTTAAGTGACTTGCCCAAGGTCACAAAGCTAGGGAATCATTAAGCGTCTGAGGTCAAATTTGAACTCAGGTCCTCCTGACTCCAGGGCCAATGCTCTATGCACTTCGCCACCTACCCACCCCCAACAAGCAGATCTTAAATTGTAGTTGACTCTTTTTCCATGAAGAGACTTCTAGGAGAGATGTTTACAAGTGACTTTACTTCCCTGTGACTCAGTTTTCTCATCTATAAAATATAAAGATAGACTACAGGGTTTCTTAAACTATAATGTCATGGATCCCTTTGGCAACCTATGGGCTCTCAGAACAATATTTTTAAATTTGTAAAATAAAATACATAGGATATACAGCTGCCAAAATATTTTTTTAAAAAAAAATCATAGACTCTAGGTTAAGAACCCTTGGAATAAATAATCTCAAAAAGTTTCTTCCAGTTCTACATTCTATGATAAAGTCATTATCCTGAAGGCCTCTGTGGTCAATTGCCACCCTGAACCAAGCACAACATATAGATTTTGAACTAGTCTAAAATAGATATAAGGTCTCTGCCCTTGGGGAATCTTGCTCTGAGGGGAGGAAATGGGATCATTGTTCTCTGGGAACTCCCAATCTGTAGATAAGGAGGACACAGGCTGCCTTCTAGATGTCCCCAGTTAAAAATATCTCTGGTCTCAGAGCTGATTCAGAGTACAGGGGAATGGATAGACCCATAACTGAAAATATTCAAGTAGATACTCCATTGAAGACCTGTCAAGGATGTTGAGAGGGTGAATTGACTAAACTCTAGGTTCCCTTCCAATACTGATTTCTGGGCTGATATGTAGGAAAGTTGTTTTTTTTTTTTACTTTAAGTACTCAGTACCACTACCTAAAGTTTCAAGCTGAAACTATTCAACTTCTTCTCTGTCCCCCCTTGTCCCTCCCCTGAGTCCCATTCCCTGCCCCATCCATACCACATTGAGCTGTAGCTCCAGAGTCAGGACCCCTCCACTGTCCAGAACAGGCAGGAGCTTCAAGGCAAACACAGCTGGACGTCCTGGTGGAAGGGCCACACTGGGACCGAAGAAGATGTAGAAGTGGACAGAGAAGGTATCCAGCTCATTCCGCAGTGTAGGACGCACTGGCCAGCAATGGTCAGGGGGAGATATGCTCCCAGACCCTTCCTCAGGGGCTCCCAAAGGTGGTATCTCTTGAGGGGGCAGCTGAGTACCCAAAGACTGGGGCATGTTCATAGCTGCTCCAGGTACCAGGGCTCGAGACAGGCCATGTTGGGGGCACTCTGGGAAGAAGCTTATAGCTCACTGACAATCCCATCAGTATCACAATTGAGACCTCTAAATTTCCCACCTTGATCAAATGCCCCAGGCCATTAAACACCACCTCCCTCCATCCCCACCCAGGATAGCCTCTAAAGGGTTCCAGGCACACTGAGCTAGGGATACCCTATAGGGGTAGCTCATGGTTTATTCATAGCCTTTATGATCTTCAAATCATATCTTTAGGGCCTTGACCCAGACTGAGATGAAGTGGAAGTGTTACTATGAGAAAGTTCAAAAAGGGTGAGGGTGAAAGTGATACAAGATCACAACAGAAATGAGATTGTCCTATAGTATAGGAAGGAAAAGAAAAGTATTCTGGGGCAGAGTCTCAGAGAGGGACCTAGGTATTGTGGCTGAATTTACAGCTACATACATAGCAAGAGTGTTATGATTCTGGAAAGAGTGATGGGTTATGATAGGGCTTATCCTAGGCATTTCCAACAAGGGATCTCAGGTAGAGTCCTATTGGGTTTCCTTATAGATGCCTATAAAGTTGGAATTAGATTATCCTAGAGTAGGGCTCTAGGGGGTCCCCAAGGAAAAGTAGAGAAACCCAGGGGCCCCTTGTGCTGACCTTGTAGCTGCACACACAGCTGAAATCGAAGGGTTCCAGGGAGACCCCTTGGTGTCTCCACACGTACATAGACCCAGTCTCCCCAAGGAGGCAGAGCCAGCTCCAGACCACATGGTGCCAATTCCCCACAGGCCACAGAGGTTGAGTTATGGAGAGGAGGTGCCTTCGGGCGCAGATGCATCATCAGGGGGCAGCCAGAGCCCGCACGAGATCCCACACACTTCAGTTGGACAGAGACTCTGGAGGTGAAACTGGGGACAAAGACCCTGGAGGGAGAAATACAAGGACAGGGATAATAAATTGGATGGTGGGCAGTGAGGAAGTTTAGAAACAAAGAGATACTGAAGGTTACAATAGTAAGGAGAGCTATCAGTGAGATGGGATACAGGTGGTGATTGCAAGATATAGGGATGTTTGGGTGAGGAAAGAACTGTAGATGTCAAAGAAAGGGAAAACAGTTCATGGTCAGTGAACAACATAATGAAAGTAACTCTTCTCTTGGTAGGAACTATGATCATGTTAAAGACATTTAAAATTTTTTTGTCATAAAATCCCAATGATCTGATTGAAAAGGTAATCTTTCTAAAAGTGAACCAAACTGCTAAAAAGAGTAGAACCTGAACCTAACAGGTTCATGTTACCAGTACATTGAGCCTGGAACAGTACATAATCAGGGAGCACAGATCAGTCATTGGTTCAAGACCAGTCAGTTGTGTTTTGCCAATGAAGTCAAGGGATGGGATTGGTATTCTGTAAAATAACTTAATTTTTTTTGGAAATGGATCCTAGGGCTCCCAGGGCTTTGACAGAAAACAGGGAGATAAACTTCTCATTGGTAACAAGGTGGTGAAAAGTTTACATCAACACCCCAAAGAGAATATACACCCTAAGCTCCAGACCTGGGATGGACTGAGAATCCACCTAGAGAGATGAATCTGCTGACTCAATAACAGTGCAGTTCAGCACAACAATTCATAAGCCTAAGCTTGCTCATACTTTTGTGGTTTCATTCAATTTTCCCTACTGTGTTAGTGGAGCTGAGTATACACCCTCTGGCACCATGGGAATAGTTATGTACTCAGACAGCACTGAAGGCTCTGCACTTTGGAATGATGTAACAATCTCTTACTTGTACCTATAATTGGGGGGGATGTGCCAAAGAGGACTGGTGACTGAAGCAAAAAGAGTGGTAGGCTATAAAGACCACCCTTTTGAGGGGGCTTTTTGTTGAGACAGTTTGTGCCAATTCATAGGGACTTTCAGTCAGTCTTCATTAATGTTTCTTGGCTTGGCAAGTCGTTCCACACCGATAGGGCAAGGAGAGAAATGTTTCTGACCCCTCCCTGGAGGGCTAGGTAAAAAACTAATTTCAAATACTAGAATCTCCTCCTGCTAATTGGAGGTTTCTGCTACATGGATGACAGAGGTTAGAAAGAAGAACAGAAAGACCAGCTTTTGATGAAGACTTAGGTTAAGATGAAACAAGGGTGACAATCTGCTTGCTAGGTAGTTATTACAACCATGAGGCAAACTAATTAATATCTTGTGGTATTCTAGATGTTCAGAAAGACAAGGAAGGTTTTCTCTGATCAGCAAAGATAGCACCCTGAAAAGAGAAATTGCATCCCCATATGGTTGACTACAGACATGACTGAAGGACAAATGAATATGTTAAAGAAGTGCAACCCACACAATCTATTTCCCCTCCTACCCTCTCAGTCCTCCAAGAAGGAGTTAGGGAGCAACAAAAAGGACAATGGGGAAGTAAGATAACTACTAAAGAAAAGCAGATATATAATGGTACAAACAAATGAAAGAGAGAAAAGGAGACATTTTATCTATTCCATCTATTCCATCTATTCCATCTATTCCATCCCCTAAATCCCCTCTTTTTCTTTCTCCCCATTATTCTGTAGTGACATCACAAAATTGAAAAGGCCCCAAGTGTAGGGGGTGGGGAAGAGATATGCTATTTGGTAGAAATGAAATACCTCAAACCACAAGCTTGTGGGAGAAATATAGAAGATTAATTAAATAAGAAACTTGAGGAGAGTGGTTTTCCCTTTGTAGAACTTTGTAGAATCTGGGATTCTGGGGCTGGGGACTTTCCATCTTAAAGTTTTTTCTAGGAAAGTTTTTTGGAAGCTAGAAATCTTCTAACTTCTAGGAAATGACTTGGCTCAACTTTTTTAACAGGTTGCTGTGATCTCCAGATTGGTGGAAGACTTTGGAATGAAACCAAATACCCCCAAATTCCAGTGGGACACACAAAACGTAAAGAATTACATTCTATGGTGTGTGTGATTGAGTATTATGATTTTTATGGTGTAAAACTTCTTCATACAAGAAACTATATGATTGATTCTGAGCTAAAATTTCTCCAATGTACAGTTTAGTATACTAGACACGTATAAAATATGTATGTGTGGAGATATATATGCATATATGTATATATGAATATAGAGATTTAGCTCTATATACACCCACACATACACATCCCTCTGCTTTTTGGTTTGGTTTTTTTTTAATTGGTTACTTGCCCAAGGTCACACAGCTAGGTAATCATTAAATGTCTGAGGAAGATTTGAACTCAGGTCCTCCAGGACCAGTGATCCACTGCAATACCTAACTGCACTATCCCTTTGTTTTTTAAAAGTAGTTTTAAAAAAGTATGGTTATTCATTTTCACTTCAGAAATTGGCTACAAACCAGGGCTTGATTTACTGTTGGATTGAAAGTCTAGAGATTTAAGAAGCCAATGGAAAGAGCAGCTAGCTGTGCAGGGGATAGAGCACCAGATCTGGAGTCAGGAGAACCTGACTTCAAATTTGATCTGAGACTCTAGCTTTGGGACCCTGGGACTTAACCCTGATTGCCCACATAAAGAAAATTATGGAAAAATGTTAATAATGCAGATTACTTAAAACTGAGTCACACATACATTTTTTCCCTTTTGCATGAGTCAATTGTTAACATTTCCCAGCATTCCATAGGATATAGTGGCAAGAGTGCTAAACTTGTAGAGAGAAACCTGAATTTCAGTTGTCTGGGATACTTAGTAGCTATGTAACAATGGACAAGCCATTTAGCCTAAGGCTCAGTTTCCTGATCTGTAAAACAATGAAAAAAATATGTATACTTCCTACTTCAGTGCATTTACAAGCAACTTTTATTAAAATGTTATCTTTTGTGAAAGAAAAAAGGAAAAGAGAGGAGGGAAGTGAGGAGAGAAGGAGAAACTGAAAGAGATTGAGAGAGGCAGGGGAAGAGAGGGGAGAAGGAAGGAGATAAGGAGAGGGAGGGAGACAGGAGAGGAAGAGAAGGATGGAAAGAGATTGTGATGGTGAGAGAGGAAAGTGTGAGAAGCAAGGAGGGAGGGAGAGAGTGAGGGGGGAGGAAAGGAGAGTGAGAAAGGGAAAGTGAGAGAGAGGAGAAGGGAGGGAGAAGGAGAAGAAAAAAGGAGAGAGAGAAAGAGAAGGAAAAGTCTATTTGGTATGATTTTCCAAGAGTTTTGGTAACAGTTGGGAAAGGGACATGATAACGTCAGAATTTGGTAGGCAATTGGGAAGGCAATGAGAGGTCTAAGTATATCAGACTCACTTGAACAGAGCCGAATGGTTATGAGAGGAAAGAGTTTGCTCTGAGGGACGACCAGGAACCAGAACAGCAACATCAAGCAATCTTCGGACAATCAACTGTGGTTGAAGGAGGTACTGGCACTCATCATGGAGACCCTGGGGTAAACAAAAGAGGGACTAATATTGACATGCCATGGAGGCTCTAAGGCCTTTGGAGTAGAAACTTGGAGGTAGCACAGGATGAAGAAAACAATCTTTAAACTAAGTAGGAATTAGGAGATCTAGATGTTAAGTCCTGGCTCTGCCACTAAACAGTTCGGTGACCTGAGTAAAGTTATTTCCCTACTGGACTTTGGTTTCCCTACCTGCAAAGTAATGGGCTTGGACTGGATTTCTATGGTTCCTTCTGGTTCAACATTCTACTATTTTTTTATGAGGTGCTAACACTCTCACCATGGAGACCCCAGGGAAAGAGACAGCAACATGCTAAGAAACAGGTTCTGATACTCATTCTGAAGATATACTTGGGATGGAGGGAGAAGGAGAATGTACTAAAATAAATGATTGAAACCATGAAATTTAAAGGGAGAATGAACACTAGTAGTACCATGTGAGTCTTCCAGTGTTCCCAAAATCCATCCAGTCCTATTTTCAATCAGAGATGGAGTACACCTATAGTCCTCTCATCTCTTGGTTATGATCAAAACAAATTAAGCCAGACTTCCCCAATTCTAGCAGAAAATATAAAATAGAAAAAGAATAAAAACCAGATATAAAATAGAGGGAAAAAAAGATAAAGCAGACTCACCTTAGGACCTTCTTCTCTGTCTCCCTAATTTTCCAGACTGAAAACAAGTTTGCTCAGCCCTATATCCCTTGCTTATCCTTCCTACCTATGCTGGGTTCTGTGACTTGTGACCTCAAGCCTTCCTAACTATGCCTCTACTTTTTTTTATTCTAGCTCTTGGCTTTGAGCTCTATTAGCTCATTCTATTAGTTATTCTGGTCCTGTTACCACATTCAGGTATTTCAATATCCTAGGATCAGCTCTAGGTCTTAGACAGTATCATTCATTGTGGCAAATGAAACTACTTTGACTTCTATGACATTTCAACTCTACCTGCCTTTGTGCAGGTAATGCTCTCTTTCCTCACATCAGACTCATAATCCCTAGCTTTCTTTTAAGACTCAGCTCAAGTGCACTTCCTACAAGGAAGGTGTTCCTTTGGGGTGGTGTTCCCACTCCAAATTATTTTGAATTTATTTTTATATGTTTTAAATTGACTTATCTATATATACTTATTGTTTCTCACAGTTAAGGCCTTTGAGGGCAGAAATGTTTTGTTTCTGTATGTGTATTTCCAAATACTAGCAAAGCACCTAGTATATAGTAGATGTTTAATAAATGTTTATTGAATTAAATTGAATTAACGCTTGTCCACATATCTACCACATGTGGTACAGGTGGGACAGGCTCTTCATTGGAGTAGTCAACCAATAGTTTATTCTACATTTCTAGAAATTTATAATCAGGTACACCTGATCACACCACTATACTGATATGGTCCTGTGTTTCAGTTAGGGGGTATGCTCTAATAGTCCATTCTGTTGCCAAGTCTAACTATCACATTTCTAGCAATAACTGAGAGAATCAACTGTGAGCAAGAAATCAGGCCAAAGAACACCATTCCCTTATAAAAACTGATTCTAGGTTTATCAAGTTGCCTAGGAAAGGGAAGGGAAGATTCCAGTAAGGATGCTTTTGGAGTGGCTGAAAAGGATATGCCAGATACAATGTAAACAGAGAAACAATGTTGTTATACCAAAGTCCTACAATCATATAATCTTAAAGTAGAAGAGGATTTATGGGATCACCAATCTCTTCTAAATCCCTCAAAGCAATTGAATATCCAGTTTTGGTTCGAATACTTCAAAGGACAGAAAACTCACTAACAAATAAACCAATTCCATTAGAAAGTACGTTCTTTCATAAAATAAGCTAAAAATCTACCTGTCTCTGGCTTCCAACTAATAATTTTCTTTCCTCTGGAGCTATTTAGAAAAAGTCCTCTTTCAATAGCCCTCTCCATACACACACACACACAAACACACACACACACACACACAAGTTCTGTTTCACAGCTAACTGTCCTTAGTTTCCTGAAATATTCCTCTTTTCATATGGTTTCCATACTCTTCAAACAGTAAATTTTACTCCCTTCCCTTTCTCAGGCAGATTAATAAACCTAAAACCAGTTTTTATTATAAGAGACAGCTATTCTGTTAATGGTCCTCCCATTCTCCCAGTCCCCTAGATTAAAACAACAGAGCAATCTTTGATTATCCCCATACCTTCATTCTACATGTCTTACTTTCCTTTCTTCTGTTCCATTACCACTCTTCTAATTTCCTTATTGACTCAACTTTGAACTTTTGAATCAGTCTAATAATTTATATTCTTTCCTCCATTCTCTCCCTTCTCCAATTCATACTGCACAGAATAGCCAGATTAATGATTCCAAGCCCCATTTGGTTTATGATGCTCCACTACTTAGAAACCATCAATGGTTCCCCATGGTCTACAAAATTAAAGTCTGGTCTAACAAGTGGGTCCCAAATTATTTTTCTACCCCTATCTACCATTATTGGACACTAAACCTAGCCAAACAGTAGTCCTCATTATTTTCCAAACTCAACTTAAGATTTCCTTCTTCCACATCTTTGTTCATGCTATTCTCCTTGCCTGGAGTGTCCCGCCCAACCATTTCTACCAGTTTAAATCCTATCCTTCCTTTCAAAACTCAACTTAATTACCTCTCTTCAAGAAGTCTTTCAGAATCAACCCATCCTGAATTAACTGTTTTCTTTTGAATTTCTAGGGGAGCTGCCACCACTGGGTGGCAGATTGGGTGACTCTTGGTACTCTGCAAATGGGTAATGTTATATCAACAAAGAATACAGTTTTTTTTCCTGGAAAGACTTGCATGAATATACGTGGGATTCACATGATACTTATTACATCCAACTTAATACTGTGATGGTTCACATATGGATTATAATGTCAATTATCTTGCAAGTTGCTTGAGTCAAGGAATATCTTTCTAACTATATCTAAAGTTAGAATACATCAGACAGGTAGATGGTATAATGGTTAGAGCACCATGCCTGAAGTCAAGAGGACCTGAATTCAAATATGACCTTATACAATTACTAGCTGTATGATCCTAGGCAAATCATTTACCCCTATTTGCCTCAATTTCCTCATTGCCAGAAAGACCAAGACTCAAATATGAATGGGAAAACAACAGAACAACAACCAAAAACATACAAGGAAACTACATAGTACAAGTAGATAGAACACTGGACTTGGAATCACTAAAATTTATCTTCCTGAGTTCAAATCTGGCCTCAAACACTTATTAGTTTTGCAACCCTCAGCAAGTCATTCCATCCTGTTTACTTCAGTGCTTCATTTGTAAAATGAACTGGAGAAGGAAATGCAAACTACTCCAATACTTTTGCCAAAAAAAATAAAACAAACAAAAACACTAAAAACAATGGAGTCATGAAAATCAGATATAACTGAAATCAACACCTTTATATCAGCCCATAAAGCATCATATACTTAAGCACTAATATTTGTTGAACAAATGAATGAAGAGGCTCCCTGAGGAGACCTCAAGTGTCCCCTATACTTTATTCTTCCCAGTTGTCTTAATGGCCCCATTTGAACAAATTCCAAAGACCCTGATGAAACATCTTTGAGCTATTTCAAGAATTTATGGTGATGGGTGGCTAGGTGGCACAGTGGATAGAGCACCAGTCCTTGAATCAGGAGTACCTGAGTTCAAATCCAGCCTCAGACACTTGATAATTACCTAGTTGTGTGGCCTTGGGCAAGCCACTTAACCCCATTGCCTTGCAAAAAAAACCTAAAAAGAAAATAAAGAATCTACAGTGACAAGTCTAATTTCTCACTCTGCAAAAGGTCAATGTTACATCAATGAAAAATATAGTTTTTGCCTGGAAATACTTGCATGAACTGTTTTTTTTCCCCTTAGTTCTGAATCTTCTTTCACAATATGAATAATATGGAAATAGGGCAGCTAGATGGTGCAATGAGTAGAACACTGGCCTTGAAATCAGGAGGACCAAAGTTCAAATTCGGCCTCAGACACTTATTATCTGTGTGACCTTGGGAAAGTCACCTAACCGTGATTGCCTCACATCCAAGCCCATTTCCAATCATTCTAATTCATATCTGAATGCTCTGGAGAACAAAGTAAGATTGCTGACTTAGCACAACACCCCCTAACTCACATCTATTTCAAGTTCTTGTCATGACATCACCTCCCTGATGTCATGGTCTTCTTTGCGAATGAAGGACAAACATCATCATCAGCATGGAAATATGTTAAATATGATTATGTATAAGTGATATCAAATGATTCATTGTCATGGGGGAGAAAAAGGAAGGAGGTAGAAAAAATGGGAACTCAAATGCTTACAAAAAAGATGAATATAACTTTGTATGCAATTGAAAATATGAAATAAATTACCATCCAGAAGAAAAAAAAGGAAAAAGAGAAATATAATTTTCCACCAACAGAACATACACACACAATTACACACACTGCCTTAACTTTAAATATTACATCTATATCAAGACAGTCCTTGTTATCTAACAGCTATTGTTAATCTGTCAGACTGTCTGGTAGTCTTGCATCTGCTAGAATATAAAGAAACATGTAACATCTTATAATGTAGGTGTCTGGACTTAAATTCCATGACAAAGGTTACATGACATCCCATACCTACTGCCAACTTCTAAGAAACTTGAACATATCAAGAAAGGCTTTGATGGGCTTCAAAGGAAGAAACTGCGATAAGAAGGAAGTTCATTCCAGACATGGAAGATGATCAGAGGATAGAGATGAAAGGTCTAGTTTGAGGTAGTCCATTTTGATGCAAGAAAGGTAATATTATGAAATAACAGACTATAGCTACTTTATGAAGGGTCTCAAATGTCAGTAGAAATAGCTTGTATTTTACCTAGTGCCAAGAGAAAACCACTAAAGATTTTTTATCAGAAGAATAACAGTTTTGTGTCTAAGGAAGATGATTTTGGCGGGAGGGACTGGAAAGAAGAAAAAGGTAGATACAGGAAGGTTATTACTATAATTCATATGAGAGGTGATAAAATGATACAATAGCCATGTAAAAAGTGAAAAGGAGAAGAATTCAAGAGGTATAGAAGTAGAACCAATACTTTGCAATTAATTGGATAAGGAAACAGAGGAAAACTGAAGAGACAAAAATTAACTACTAAGTTAAAAATGTGACTATCTAGGAGGATGTTTGTTTCCTCAAAAAATTGATAAGTTTGGGGGAGAGGTGGGCTTAGAGGGAAAGATAATGAGTTGTATTTTTGACTTGTTGAATTTGAGGTGCAAATGGACAATGAGATCTGGAGTTTGGAAAGAGATTAAGGCTAGATTATACATGTGTGTGTGTGTGTGTGTGTGTGTGTGTGTGTGTGTGTGTGTGTGTGAGTGTCTGGAACTCAGCTACACAGAAATAACAATTGAATGCAGGGGATGACCAAGAAAGGTGGTTGGATTTGGAAATTTGTCTTACTTGTATTTTGTTTTTCCTTTAGCTGCAAAAAAAGATTTGGTTGGCAGATCATATAGACGAATTGAATCTGGTATAAAAAAAGAACATCAATAAAAAAAAAAGGAGGAGGGGAAGGAAGAGGTAAACAACAAATCACAACTCATCAAGTCTCAGTGATTCTATCAGGTCAACTTTGTCTCTTTTCATAAATATCTATACTAATTTTCATCCTATTTGTTACTAGTACTTTGAACATATGTATAAATAAATGTACCTAAAGATTTTTTGTTGTTTCTCTATACTTCTTGGTTTCCTTTTTTTCTATTATTTTTCCTATTGTACAAAGGTTTCATGGAAGATTGTTCACTTTCCTTAGAGTGGGACTTAGAGGTGATTTTAAAAGCCAAAATTAGGGACAACTAGGTGGCAAAGTAGATAGAGCACCAGCCCAGGAATCAGGAGGACCTGAGTTTAAATTTGACCTCAGCGGGACGGAGCCAAGATGGTGACAAGATAGGATCCTGTCTTGGGCGCTCTCTCATAAATCATCAAAACTAAAGACTCTAACTAAATTTTCAAGAGACAGAACCCACAGAGGGATCCAGTGAGGCAGTTCTCCTACTCAAGGTAACCTGGAAAAGAGCAGAAAGGCTCTGCTCCCTGGGGTTGGAGGGGTGGCCTGCCAGAGGGGTGGCCCACCAGAGTGAAAGAACTTCAGCCTCCCAGAGGCAGCCCCAGGGAGCTAGGAGCCATGGCTCACAGCAGCAGGGAAGTTTCCCGACTTATGCCCCCAGGGAGCAGTGGGCACAAATAGGGGAAACAGTGGGGGACCTCTGCCAGAGCAAGCACATGAAGTCCAGCCCTCAGGGCACACAGCGAGCAGCATGGCCACTGCATTCCAGATCCAGGAAACATAAGCAGGCAAAGCTGGTAAGCAGGAGCCCCCAGGGCATGAGCCCATTGAACCTAAGGAGGGGAGTTAAGAGAGACAGCAGAGTTCTGTCCTCTGCCCCTGGAACAGGACTCTGGGGCTCTGAACACATTCAGATCCTGATTGCAGTCTAGGCCCCCCCATAGAACAGCAGGGAATGCCTCCACCTCAGTCCCATAGCAGAGGGGGGCGCAAATGATCATTCACAGACCAGAAGGGAGGACAGAGCCTCACACACTGAGACCCTTGTGGGAGTGTCCCAAAAGCTCAGAAAGCACCCCAAAAACAGGACCAGGCTGGGAAAATAAGCAAGCAGAGAAAAAAGAGAAACACCATTGAGAAACACATTATCTATTATCCCAAGAAGGATGAATATACTCAGTCTGAAGATGAGGAAACACATGCTCCTGCATCTAAAGACTCCAAGAAAAACAGAAATTGGGATCTGGCTATGACAGAGCTCAAAAAAGACTTTGAAAATCAAATGAGGGAGTTAGAAGAAAAACTAGGAAAAGAAATGAAAGAGATGCAGGAAAAACATGTAAATGAAGTCAGCAGCCTAGTCAAGGAAATCCAAAAAAATGCTGAAGAAAATAGCATGCTAAAAACCAGCTTAGGTCAAATGGATAAAACAGTTCAAAAAAGTTATTGAGGAGAAGAATGCTTTAAAAAGCAAAACTGGCCAGATGGAAAAAGAGATAAGAAAACTCTCTGAGGAAAACAAATCCTTCAGACAGAGAATAGAACTCAGGGAGATTGATGAATTTATGAGAAATCAGGACTCATTACTTTGAAACCAAAAAAATGAAAAATCAGAAGAAAATGTGAAACATCTCATTGAAAAAACAACTGATATGGAAAACAGATTTAGGAAAGATAATTTAAAAATTATTGGAATACCTGAAAGTCATGATCAGGAAAAGAGCCTTGACATCATTTTCAAAGAATTACTACAGGAAAATTGCCCTGATATCCTAGAAGCAGAGGGCAAAATAGAAATGGAGAAAATCCACCAATCCCCCCCGAGAAAGAGATCCCAAAAAAGCAACCCCTAGGAATATTATAGCTAAGTTCCAGAACTCCCAAGTCAAAGAGAAAATATTACAAGCAGCCAGAAGGACACAATTCACATATCGTGTAGCTGCAATCAGGATCACACAGGACTTAGCAGCAACTACATAAAAAGCTCATAGGGCTTGGAATATAATATACTGGAAGGCAAAAGAGCTTAGAATGCAACCAAGAATCAACTACCCAGCAAAACTGAATGTCCTCTTCCAGGGAAAAAGATGGACTTTTAATGAACCAGGGGAATTTCAAATGTTCCCGTTGGAATGGCCAGAGCTGAACAGAAGGTGTGATCTTCAAATACAGGACTCAGGTGAAGCATAGAGATTGGGGGAGAAGGGGAAAATATGAAGGACTTAATAATGATGAACTGCATGTATTCCTGCATAGAAAAATGACACTGATAATACTCATATGAACCTTCTCAGTTAATAGAGCAGGTAGAAGGAGCTTTTATAGTTGAAGCATAGGAGAAAGCTGAATTTGAAGATAAAATATGGTGTAAAAATGAAGTCAATAGAAAAAAGGGAAATGTAATGGGAGAAAATAAAAGGAGCAGGGGAATAGGCCAAGATAGTTCATACAATAAGATTTTTCTTTATTACAATGAGCTATTGCAATGATATGGAAGGGGCAAAGACAAGGGGGAATGAAGGAATCTATGCTCTCATCAGAGGTGGCTGGGAGAGGAAATAGCATATATACTCAATGGGGTATAGGCATCTGTAGTAAGAAGGGGGAGAACAGGGGGAAGAGGGGGATATGAATGAAGGAGAGGATGGACCATGGGGGGAGAGTGGTCAGATATAACACATTTTCTTTTTTACTTCTTGCAAGGGGCTGGGATTGGATGGCCTGTTCAGGACCATAGGGCCATGTGGATGCCCATATGGGGGCTCAGGGTCTCTTGGCCCCAGAACCGGGGATCTGTCTGCTGCACCACTCAGCTACCCTACAGCAGAGTCAGAGTGAAAGGAGAGAGAAAATATAGTACATGGTAGTGGAGAAATACAAAAGGAGGGAGTTGCAATCAGCAATGGCAACAGTGGAAAAATATGGAAGTAACTTTTGCGATGGACTTATCATAAAGAATGTGATCCACCTGTGACAGAGTTGTTGGTGTTGGAACAAAGACTGAAGCACATTTTTTATTATTATTATTATTAGTTTGGGGGGGGGGTGCAGGGCAAATGGGGCTGGGTGGCCTGCCTGGGGCTGCATAGCAGGGTGATCGTTGGACATCTAAGGCTGGATTTGGACCCGGGTGCTCCTGGCTCAAGGGCCAATGCTCTGTCTGCCACCCAGCCACCCCTACTATTATTACTATTTTATTTTATTTTGGGTCTTTTTTTCCCTTTTTTTGGGGGGGGTTGCTGAGCAGTGGGGTTGGGGTGGCTTGCATGTCACGTGGCTGGGTGATTGTTGGGTGTATGGGGCTGGATATGGGCTCAGGTGCTCCTGGCTCCAGGGCTGATGCTCCATCCATTGCACCACCTGGCCATACCTACAATTATTACTATTATTTTTTTATTTTAATTTTTTTTCTCTCCCCTTTACTTTATCACTCAAGCGACTCTATACTTTTTGGGGGGAGGGGGTATTTTGTTTACTCTTAAACAAGAATATTTTATTAATGTATAAAAAACATTATTTGTAAAAAAAAATGTGCATACCCTTTGATCCAGCATACCACTCCTCGGTCTATACCCTGAAGAGATGATGAAAAAGGGTAAAAACATCACTTATACAAAAATATTCATAGCAGCCCTGTTTGTAGTGGCAAAGAATTGGAAATCAAATAAATGTCTTTCAATTGGGGAATGGCTTAGAAAACTGTGGTATATGTATGGAACACTATTGTTCTATTAGAAACCAGGAGGGATGGGAATTCAGGGAAGCCTGGAGGGATTTGCATGAACTGATGCTGAGTGAGATGAGCAGAACCAGAAAAACATTGTACACCCAAACAGCAACATGGGGGCAATGATCAACTTTGATGGACAATCAGGGACAATTTGGGGCTGTCTGCAATGGAGAATACCAATATCCAGAGAAAGAACTGCAGGGTTTGAACAAAGACCAAGGACTATTACCTTAAATTTAGAAAAAAAAAAACCTGATATCTTATTGTCTGATCTTGCTATCTCTTATACTTTATGTTTCTTGCTCAAGGATATCATTTCTCTCTCATCACACTCAATTTGGATCAATGTTTACCATGGAAACAATGTAAAGACTGACAAACTGCCTTCTGTGGGGGTGGGGGGAGGGAAGTAAGATTAGGGGAATAATTGTAAAACTCAAAATAAATAAAATCTTTAATAAAAAAAATTTGACCTCAGACACTTAATTATATTACCTAGCTATGCGACCTTGGGCAAATCACCTAACCCCAATGCCTTGCAAAAACAAAACAAAAAAAACAAAATTAGTCCCGTCAATATTAGCTTTTGTAATAAGAGAAGAAAAAGAAATTGAAAGAATTAGAATTGGCAATGAGGAAGCAAAACTTTCGCTCTTTGCAGATGATATGATGGTGTACTTAGAAAACTCTAGGAAATCAACTAAAAAACTGCTTGAAACAATTAACTTTAGCAAAGTAGCGGGATATAAAATAAACCCTCATAAATCATCAGCATTTCTATATAAAAACAATAAAGTCCAAGGGTAAGAAACAAAAAGAAATTCCTTTTAAAGTAACTATAGACAACATGAAATACTTAGGAATCTATCTCCCAAGACAAATCCAGAAACTACATGAATACAATTACAAAATACTTTTCATACAAATAAAATCAGATCTAAACAATTAGAAAAGCATCAGTTACTCATGATTAGACCTAGCTAATGTAATAAAAATGACAATTCTACCCAATTTAAATTACTTATTCAATGCCATACCAATCAAATTACCAAAAAACTATTTTACAGAACTAGAAAAAACAGTATAAAAATTTATCTGGAGCACAAGATCAAGAATATCAAGGGAATTGATGCAAAGAAGGAAGTCTAGTATGAGCTCTAAAACTATATTATAAAGCAGCAGTCAGCAAAACTGCCGGGCAATAGTTAAGAAATAGAGTAATGGGCTAGTAGATTAAAGTAGGTACAAAAGAAATAGCAGAAAATGACTATAGTAGTCTTCTGTTTGACAAACCCAAAGACATTAGCTTCTGGGATAAGAACTCACTATTCAACAAAATCTGCTGGGAAAACTGAAAAATAGTATGGCAAAAACTAGGCTTAGACTCATGTCTCACATCCTATATCAAAATAAAACCAAAATGGATACAGAATTTAGACATAAAGGGCAATACCATAGATCAATTAAGAGAACAAGTAATACTGTATCTGATGGATCTATGGAGAGAAGAGAAATTTATGCCCAAGCAAGATATAGAGAACATTATAAATTGTAAAATGAATGATTTTGACTATATTAAATTAGAACGAATGAAGAAAGCTAGGAAACAATTTTTCACAGCTAATGGTTCTGATAAAGCATTTCTAAAATAGAGAACTGAATGAAATTTATAAGACTACAAGTCATTCCCCCATTGATAAATGGCCAAAGGATATGAACAGTTTTCAGATGAAGAAATTAAAACTATTTATAGTCATATGATCCAAACAATTATTGATCAGAGAAATGAAAGTTAAAACAACTATGAGTTACCACCTCACATCTATCAGATTGGCTAAGATGACAAAAAAGGAAAATGATCAAAGTTGGAGAGATTGTGGGGAAAATGGGACATTAATACAGTATTGGTGGACTTGTGAATTGATCCAGTCATTCTGGAGAGCAATCTGTAACTATACCCAAAGAACAATAAACGTTCATATCCTTTGATCCAGAAATACCAATACTTGGTCTATATCCCAAAGAAATAAAAAAATGGGAAAAGTTTCATGTGTTCAAATATATTTACATCAGCTCTTTTTGTAGTAGCAAAGAATTAGAAATTGAGGAGGTGTCATCAATTTATCATGGTATATGAATGCTATGGAGTACTATTGTTCTGTAAAAAATCAGGAATGGTCAGACTTTAAAGAAGCATGGAAAAAATTATATGAACAGATGCTGAGTGAAGTGAAGAAAACCAAAAGAACATTATACACATTAATAACAATATTGTGAGATGATCAATTATGATAGATGCAGCTCCTCTGAGCAGTTCAGAGATCAAGGACAATCCTGAGAGACTTGCTGTGGATAATGCCATCCACATTCAGAGGGAAAAAAAATTGTAGGGTCTTGGTGCAAAGCGAAGTATACATGTTCACTTTTTTAAATTTTTCTGTGTATTTTTTCCTTCTTTCGCATGCTTTTTTCCCTTCCCCTTAGTTCTAATTTCTGTTTCACAACGTGACTAATATGGAAATATGTTAAACACAATTGTTCATGTACAACTTTTACAAGACTGTTCACTGCCATGGGAGAGGGGATGGAAAGTAGACTATAGAAAAATGTGTAACTCATAAATTTGCAAATGAATGAATATTTAAAAACTACTTTTACTTGTAATTGGAAAAATAAAATAAAATTTCAATTTAAAAAAATTAGACTCATTCCACCACTAGGTGGCAGGATAGGTGCCTTTTGGTGCTCAAATTAATGATGGCAGTTCTCAGTACAAGGAAAGTATGAAACAATACAATAGAGAGATATGAAATGGAAGACACTGTTTTTGACCAAAACCAAGAATATCCTGGAAGAGAATGCCATAACAGAGGGGTAAAGATGTCAGTAAGTGAGTGAGTAGTCTGGAGATAGTCCAAGAGAACTTTTCCCTCTCCTCAAACCAGATGGCACAGTATAAAGGATTGCACTGGACTGGAAGACCTGAATTCAAATTCAGATTTTCAACCCTTGCTATCTATGTAATCAATTATGTTTACTTCAGTTCCCTCAACTATAAAAATGAGAATAATAACAGCACTTACCTCTCAGGGTTGACCTCTATTTGAATTCCTACAGAAATACATAAATCTAACACCATCACTCCCTCAATTTAAAATTTTCATGGGTTTTTTGTTAAGACTCATGGCTTATCAAATAAAAATACACATTCATTAGATTGTCACTCAAAGTCATTGTCACTCAAGGAAAATGTTTTGTTATTGTACTCATGTAATCCCTGACTTTGTCTTGGCAAATAAAATTATATCCACAATCTGGCTGCAAATTACCTTTTCTACCTTATTTCATAGTAGCCCCTGCACACACTCTATAATCCAAACAAATTACATTACTCCTTCTTTCACTTCATCCTCCTCCTATTGTAGAGCATTTGCAATAACACCATCCATGCCAAGAATACTTCCCCCTACACCTATATCTTTTGAAGTCCTTTTCCTTCAAGGTCCACTTCAAGTACCACTTCTTGCATAAAGACAAATTTCCAGATTTTTCCAGCTAGAAATGATACTTTCCTCCTTGAATTTCTCTGACCACTCTGTCTTATTCCTCCTGTGCCCTTAAGTGACACTCTCAAATGCCCAAAAAACTTTCATAGAACCTACTCAGCATTTAAAGAATAGGTGTTCCTGAGGGTGACAATTGACTCTGATGGGTTAATAAGAAATGAGAGAACAATTATAATGAGAGATGGACCTATTTCAATGAAGATATTGGAATACATGATATTGAGCACTCAAGTTTTGGTCAAAAAACTTATTAATTCCCATATTATCTGTCTGACAAAAGGGAGAATCCACATTTTCCCAGGCTGAGATCAAAATAAATATAATGAGCAAGGAATCCACCCATTCACCTAAACTTAAAATTTCTTTATTGTCTTTGATTAGATTTCATCTTGGGTAAGTTTTTTTCCCAAGATTTCCTACACTTGTTGATTTATGGATGAGGAAATAGAAAAGGGGATAAACCTTGGTCCTTTTCATAATCAGCTATTAAACATAATTGAGAAATAATAATCTCTCTCAGGAATCATAGTTATTTAGGCACATATTCTCCTCTTGGATTGTAAGTCACTTGAGAACAGGATCTGAGACATTTTCCATCTCTGAAACTTTAGTACATTGCTCATAATAGTCAAAGGAATAAGTAAAGATTTGTGATTTCATCAATTGAGTGACTTCCCTCAAAAACATCAGAGAATTTTTTGAATTATCCTCACAGAGAGGATAAGTCACTTGCCCAGGATCACACAACTATTAATTGTCAAAAGCTATTTACAAACCTAGGTTTCCCCATCCACAAAACTGCCTCTAATTTGCATATAGTAGATGCCTCATAAATGTTTATTGGCTAGAATTGGACTGAATTTAAAATTTAAAAGATGAAAAATCAAAAGAAAGACAACATCAAAATCTCAGAAGGCTAGTTCAGTCACTAGGGAAAGTCATAGAAAAGAGTTCACTACATATAGCATATAGTTTAGTGTGCTGTAGCATGATCTTTTGCAAATGTGTCAGAGCATGGTGGCCAAGATGGTGGCTCTTGCTTCTTACCAGCTTGTCAGGAACCAGACACTATCTTCCCTCCTGCTCCTAGAATGCATTGGGATTGGGTTTGGTGTGAATATCAGTCATGAGTTCTCTTCTAGCTATTAGTTATTTATCACCTTGGACAAAGTCCCCTAATTTCTCTTAGCTTTGGTTGTTTCATCTATAAAATGGAAGTCTTCCTTAACCTATGTATCTCAGGATTTTTATGACCAAACTTCATATATATGTGAAATGCTTTATAAAACATTATAAGTTACTATTTTCATTATTTTACATTGGTTTTATTTTATTAATAACAACCAAATATAATAATAATAAATGTAATTTTAAAAAATAATAAATTTTATCAGTGCCAAAATGTTCAAATTCCCTGTAAGTCACCATGTTCAGTTTTTTGGACTTGACAGCTAAGGAAGCACTGGGGACTCTGGGTCCCATTGACTTAGACCCAAGCTAAGGCTTACCTACCTGATCCTTTCAATTAGTTGACTTCTTTGGGCTTGACTTCTAACTTTTTTCTTCCAGCATCCAGCTACCATTGGGATGGGGAGAGAGGAATTGAATTTGAGAAGGCTTGAGTTTAGGGTAATAGGATTAAGACTGGTTCTCCAACACAGCACTCAACCAAGAAGTAGTTTGGAGAAAGGGCCTGACCCACCTTGACAGAGATTCGCCCATGTGCCTGGGGAAGGTGAGCAGCCAGGAACCAATCTCCAGGCAAGGGGCTGCTGACATTGAAGATTCCTGAGGTTCGATTAGGCAATGTCCAGCTGAGAGTCAATGAGAAGACCCCTGGCACCACTGTGTCCGGTGGAAAATGTGTGTTCAGAGGGTTTATTACAGGAGGTGCCCCTGAGCGAAAATACCTGAAAGAGAGAGACATGAAATGAAAGACCAGAGACAGGAAATGGGTGTAGAAAATGAAGTGGAGAAGGCAGAAAATGGAGGAACAAACAGAAAGGGGGGGAGATAAAAACATGGAAAGAGATAATATCCAAGTCATAAAGAAAACAAACTGAAACTACATACCCAACCCCCCACCATTAACAGATTGCATATGGATCACATACTCCCCAAAAATCAAGGACTGGGAAGATAGTTAGAAGTCAAGGAATCTGGGGTTGAGATAAAGGCTGTCCATCCACTAGTCAAAGGGTCAGGCTATCAAGGGTCCAGAGTTAAGATGCACCCATGAAAAGTCAAGAATGAGGAATTATTGTATGATTTTTCAACTTTTAAAATGTCTTGTATCATATGAGTATAATTAAGGAACCTCAGGAAGGCCCCACCCCTGGGGATCCCTAAGCAATGAGTCATCAGAGGGATGCGAGGAAAAGTGAGTGGAGCTGGAAACCTGAGTCAGGAGGGATCTTTCATTCACTTTAGTCACTTCAGCTCTGCCAATGAGCTGGGAGCTGGCAGCACTCTGCAGACAGGAAGCTGGAACCCTGTGGGTGGTCTAGCGTGGGTGGACAAGCTTTCAAACAAGAAGCGACAGAGAGTCTGCTCCTGACTGCTAAAGAGAGGTGGTGATGAAGAAAGATACAGGTAATGAACTGCTGAGGCAACATGGCCACTGGATAGGTTTGAGTCAAAATCTAAATCATAGATCTAGAGCTGAAAGAGACCTCAAGAACCACCTAATTCAAACCCCTTATTTTACAGATGAGGAAACCGAGGTCCAAAGAGTTTAAGTGATTAGCTCAATATCACAAAGGTAGTATCAGGAGGAATACTAACTTAGAGGATGAGGTAAAGCCAAGCTTTACCAAAGGATACAGTATCTGGCACTTATGTATTTAAGAAATGCTTTTGAAGCAATGAATGAATAAAAAAATTATTAAACACTTATTATTTACCATGCACCATGCTAAGTCCTAAAATATAAATACAAAAATAAGGAGAGTCTATAGAGACTCAAGAAGTTTAGTTCCTGATAGAGGAAGAAGTTCTATGGAAAGAAGTCAGGAAGCAGTATTTTGGTTGGGAAATTTATTGGGAAGAACAAGAATAGAAAGTTAGTCTCAGAGCCAGGGAGACCTGGGTTCAAATCCCATCTCTTATATGAACTAATCCTGTGACCCTAAACAAGTGCTTGAAATTCTCAGGGTTCTAAGCAACTCTCTAAGAGAGTTGAAGAAATGGTTCTACCTATATGGGTAGAGGGACTTTCTTTGATGAATTCACACATCCAAGTCCTAAGCCTAAATCACAGGGATGGTAAGTAGAGCCAGAGTAGATTGACCCTCCCTTTAAAAGAACACTGAAAGAGTTGGTTTGATTATGGTTCAGAAACAAAAAGCATTGAGGGAAAGAATGAAGTAGGGAGAAGGGCGTTTGATGAGGAGATGTAGATGGAACCTGAGCCCAGATATAGCAGATGACTGAAGCACCCACCAATCAGAACAAAAAGGAGAAATGGGGAGCAGCTTGCAGGAGTTCCAGGCAGGAAAGGAAAGAGTTAAGTCCTCCAATGAACAGATGAATGGAGGGAAGGACAAAGGAGATATCTCCAAGGTCAGTGAAGGATATGTTGAAGCCCAGGACAAGACTCCTTGGAGCCATTTAAAGAGGCTAGGGCAGAACCCACAGAAACCAAGGGCAGCTGCTAATCAGAAGGGCAGTAACCCAGGCCGAGAAGGAATGGTTTTTAAGACTAGGAAGTGTGTTCTTGGAGGGAGTGAGGGCCCCACTTAATCTGGATGTGCTGCCAACCCAAATCTATCTCAGGCTAGAAGGAGAGTCTCTTTGTTTAGCTTCCAGACCAATTCAGAAACAAATACTCAGGAAAGCTTTTCCTTGGCTAGACCCTCTGCCTTTGAGGCTGAGTGGTACAGGGTCATTCAAGGGATTCTTACCCCGCCCCCCCACAAAGAGGGAATACAAGTGACTCACAGGTAACTCTTTATATTTTGCATGGCCTTATTTTCTTGACAAAATCATCTTTGAAAATATTTGGAGTTGTTTTGGGATTGGTCAGGAGAAGAGTTTCCCTGACTTCAATTACTATAAAGTAAAGATCATTGAGTCTCATTTTCCATGATTGGTTGCATCTAGATGTAGGTAATATCAATGGAAGAGGCAGATTTAGAGGCAGAGAACACCAGGTTTGAATCCTATCTCTGTGAATTCTAACCTACCTTATCTGGACAAGTTGTTTACTTCTCTGGGTCTCAGTTTCTGCAGCTATAAAAAAAGTTCTAAAATTCCTTCCAATTCTAAGTCTACAATCTTGTGGCAATCAGTATACTAGCCCTGGAGAGAGGATCCAAGGGCCCAAAGAATTGGAAATGAGGAAGGACAGTAATGGGGGCAGCTGTAGCTGCCAGAGAAATTTAATTTAAGAAAAGATTTCCTAATCATTAAAACTATCCAAAAGTAGAATGGGTTGCCTTGGGAGGGATAAATTCCCCATTAGTGAATGAATCCAAGTGAAAACAGGATGAACATTTGTGGAGATATTGTAGAGGAGATTCTGGGATATGAGTTGAGCTAGGTGGACTCTCAGGTAAATAGATATTACCAGTCTTGTTTTACATGTGAGAAAGCTCAGGCTCAGAGAGGTAAAAATTATTTCTCTAGGACCAGACAGCTAATAAAGGTCAGGGAGGAATGAGAGTGGAAAGACCTGGACACAGTCAAAATTAGATAAGAGAGCAGATCTGTGACACAAGAGACTTCAGAAGAAACCTCATTCAACCCATTTTACTCCTGGGGCTGATACATTAAGAAAATCTGGATTGGACTGAGGATGATGGGATGTAAAGAATGAGTCATATTTGTCAGGGTAGGGATTCCTGGGAGTTGTTTGATGGGGAAGAAGCGACAGGAAATGCTGGGGTATACTAGTGATTACCATTCCATAATATGACCTAAGGAGTAAGACTGAAGATGATAATTACAGTACTTCCATTATTCAATTAGTCTGGTTGCCACAGGTCAAAGCCTAGAAAGGGGGAATGGAGTCTTTGTTAAGAAGGTGAGGGCCATTTCAGATCAAAATGAGACTATCACCCAAGCAGATGATCACACACTCAGTAGTAGGGCTTAAAAGATGTCCTTTAGGGGCAACTAGGTGGCACAGTGGATAAAGCACCAGCCTTGGAGTCAGGAGGACCTGAGTTCAAATGTGACCTCAGACAATTGATAATTACCTTGGGCATGTCACTTAACCCCACTGCCTTGCAAAAACAAACAAAAATGTTCTTTATAAATCACTGTTAAGACCACTGGCACATTACATAATCTGAATGAAGTTATAGCATGCTTATATTGCTCAGACAGAATATGGAATCTGGTCTTCAGATTTTCCCTCTGCAAAACCAAATTGTATGCCTCCTCTTCCCCCACCATAATCTGATTTGATATAGATCATAGCACCTCACAGCCTGTCTTAAATGTGTGGAATGACAGAAGGAATTCCAAACAAGATAATGGTCTGGTTGATAGCCCAGTCATCATCAGATTCATTCTTCTTCTTCTTCATGAAGACTCAGGAGTTCTCATACAGGAAGTAGATAAAAAGATGAATTCAAGTTCAATGAGGATTAACTTTAATTAGTTTCCAAACTGGTCTGTTTCAGAAAAGAAATAATTTTTTCCTGCCAGTATTTGAGTGCCAAGCATTGGTTCAGTGGCATAGGGGCAAAGAAGACTCCATTTCAGCAAGGCTGAGTACATCCTCGAATTCACGGGAGGTTACTAATAATAGTTGGTATACTTATAGCAGTTAAGGTTAAAGAAACATTTCATATGCATTATCTCATTTAAACTTCACAACAACCTTATGAAGGAGTAAGCAGGTATTATCTACCCTATTTTACATATAGGGAAACTGAGGCTCAGAGAGGTAAAAAATGATTTCTCTAAGGTTATACAAAAAAAAAATGTTAGAGGTGGGATTTTTCTCCTACCTACCATTTTTTTCCATTATATCACACCAAATGCCTAGACCATGTGGACTAATTCTCCCATATAGAGTAGAGCTATTTCCAGCCCTGGAATATATCTAAGAAGTTGATAATAATATGCAGAAGTGTATTACTTATTCCAGGTGATGACTAGGTCATTTTTTTTAGCCAACAGATTTATTGGGAAGGATAGAATAGGTAAAATACAATTAATCTGCCCTTTCAGTGTTTATCAGTATTCAGGCACAGTGAGAACCAGGCACAGTGCCTAGTTAAGAAAAAACTCTTAGAAACCAAAGGGAAAGTCCTGAAGAGACCATAGAATTGGTATTAGGCAAGGATGGAATGCTGCTGTGTTTCATGAGGTCTTGGTCTACAAGGTTTCTCAAAAGCCACAAGAGAAGATATAGAGGAGAGAGAATCAGAGATCCAAGTTTTATCTAAGGGTGGTTCAGGTAAGGCTGATTGATATCCCAAAGCATAAAATGGAGGCTTTTCCCCTTGATAGTGATTGGGTACTTAATCCATTCCCTCACAATGGAGACACAAATTTAGCATCTTAGAACATCTTATCTTTTTCATTTGGAGAAAGCCAGGCATGGAAGTATCCATTCTTTGACATTTGCTTAGAAAACCTAAGGTAACAGGAGGTTGGTCAAGGTTGGTCTTTCAATGGAAGGCTTCAAATTGAAAGCCCAACTAGTCCTTGATTCTGAAATTCTGATTCTAGAGAGGCAGAATTATGGCCACTTCCCCACCAAGTATATTCATCCCAGATTGGTTCACTACTACCTACCTAGAACTGGCCCTCATTATTCCAGTCCAAGTAATGAGCCATAGATCTGTATGGCCTATGAATAAATTCTAACATGGTATAGTGGAGAAAGGGGTCATCAAACCCTATCTTTAATAAAATTTAAATAACTCTAGGCAAATTATTCAGCCTCTTAAACCTGTTTTTCTCATCTGTAAAATTTGGAGCTTAGAACAGATGGTCAGGGAGGCTAGGTGGCGTAGTGGATAGAGCACCAGCCCTGAAGTCAGGAGTACCAGAGTTCAAATCCAACCTCAGACACTTAATTACCTAGCTGTGTGGCCTTGGGCAAGCCACTTAACCCCATTGCCTTGCAAAAAAACAAACACACAAACAAACAAACCTAAAAAAGAAAAAAAAGAACAGATGGCCTATACAGTCTCTCCCAGCTCTAAAAACTCTGATTCTGTAAACTCATAGCCTCCTTCCATTGCCAGGTCTTCAAATATCAACTTAGTGATAAAGTGCTCAGAAGAATTCTGTAGGAGACTCAGATTCAGAACTAAAAGGACCTCAGAGGTCATCTTGTCCAATCCCCTCATTCAAGCCCAGGTCCTCTGGCTTCAAATTCAGGATTCTTTCTCTTGTATATACTGGCTGTCAACTACAGGAAAATAGTCTTCAACTAAACCAGACAGTCAGAATATCATCTTTATGTGATCTTTAGAGAACTGAGTGAGGTCCAGGTAAGAAGACTGAGGTCAAGAAGCATTCTAGTGCCTCCAAAGTACCACTTCTTCACTCTAGTTTGACCAATATAGCACTAAATCATGGCTGTAAAAGAAGTTGAATGTATTCTACCAGGAGTAGGACCTAGAACTTGAAGCTGGTTCTCTTTAATCAGATGGAAGTGCTGCCTCTTTTAAGCAACTGGACTTAGTCATTGGCACACACACACACACACACACACACACACACACACAGACACTTCCCAGAATGAGCCCATTTGACTCAACCCAACCCCTGGAAATAATCACCTGTAGAGATTCTATACACACAAGGTCAGCAAGCAAATGGTAGTGACTGATATTCAGCAATACAATTAAGAGACTATTAGGGAAAAAAATTTTAAAAACAGATTATTGGGGCAGCTAGGTGGCACAGTGGATAGAGTACCAGCCCTGGAGTCAGGAGTACCTGAGTTCAAATCCAACCCCAGACAATAATTACCTAGCTATGTGACCTTGGGCAAGCCACTTAACCCCATTGCCTTGCAAAAACTAAGAGAGAGAGAGAGAGAGAGAGAGAGAGAGAGAGAGAGAGAGAGAGAGACTGTGGAGGGGGCAGCTAGGTGGTACAGTGAATATTGCATTGGCTCTGAGTTCAAATCCATATCAGACATTTAGTTCTGTGACCTTGGGCAAGTCACTTAATCATATTACCTTAAATAAATACTTTTTTTTAAAGAGAGACTATTGGCAGGGTGTAGGTGTGAGAAACAGTTGGTATTTGTAGGATAATTTTTCAGATTGAAATGTAGTTGGAGGCTCAAGCCAGGAGGAACTCAGTTAAGATGGAGGGTACAGAGCAAGCCTGGGATGAAACAGGGCAAAGTTTCTAGCCAAACCTAGTAAAATGAGGAGCAGAAAATAAAGGTATAGGTAATAGACCAGCTCAGGATCAAATAAGACAGAGGTACTAGTAACAAGGCAAGTGATACAATTTGACTTCCTCACCATAGGAGTCCTTTAAGTGAGAAGGCAAAAAGATAATTTTGAGCAGACAGAAAGTTGTAAAGTGGATGAAGTTCCACCTTCATTTGGAATAGACAAAAGGAAACTCTCCAAGAACTAGCAGCAGTCTCCCCAGAAGCACAGTTTATTTAAAAGAAAAATGTAGTCCCACCCTGACCATCTTCTGTACCTAAGGTTCTATACCAAACCTAGCAAGGGCAATCTACTCTTATCTTAAAAGAACACTACCTCTCCAGGGTATATGTTTACTGGAAAGAGCCAAGAATCAAGAAGACATAGATTCAAATTGTGGTTTTACCAATCATTTGCTGTATGACCTTGAAGAAGACACTTCACATCCCCAAGTTTAATACAAAGAAGATAATATTTATGCCATATGCATTATGGGTTGTTGTGATGATCAAGTGAGATAATGGTTATAATTTACTTTAAAAAGCATAAATATTATAATAATATTAATAACAATAATGATTAGTAATTATCTGATATCTTTGACTTTCTTACCTCCAAAATTCCTAACAAAATTTGCCTAACATCTATTGATTTAGGCTCTTGGGTAGGGCAGGGAACCTTGGTCCTGGTATATGAGAGCACTAGATCTCATTTAATAAAAGAGGATCAGATTCTCAGGGTGGTGGGATCTCAGTCCATTGGGAATGTCAGATCAAAATATCAGGTATGGCATGTCATTTGGTCAAGGGAAAGGACTTGAAATGGAAGAATTGGCTATAAAGGTTTGGGGTGAAAGATCAGGCTGTTAGTATCTATGGGCTAGCAGTGGGGGCATGAGAGTTCAGATTTTGCAGCAGGGGCTAAGCTGTAAGCTTGGGGATCAATTGTCATGGGTTAGAAGACAAGAATGATAGGTCACACTCTCAGAAAGTGGTTGAATGTCAAAAGCTGAGGACCAAGTTTACTCACACAGTCACACTTTGGTCCGGGCAATGGTCCCCAAAGGTTCCCCCCTGCTCCTTGAAGATGATGAGGTTCCAGACAGCCAGGACAGTGTCCTCAGGGACATGGAAGTGGAAGAGCTCAGTACTGGCAAAGGAGCGGAAAGGACTCAGCTTTCGGGGTGAGCAGGTGGAGTAATCAGTCAGGAAGAGGCCCCCTGGGAGTAGATTAAGGGGTAGGAGGAGAGAGAGAGAGAGAGAGAGAGAGAGAGAGAGAGAGAGAGAAAGAGAGAGAATGTGTAATATCTCAAGTGATAACACCCAAGACCACTATGGTGACTTCCAATAGGTGCCCCGTAGGAAAGAAAGAAATGAAAGTTGTAGGAGACTCTTGACTCCTAAGTCTTCACAAAAGGATCCCCTAAATCATCCACAGTGACCTAAATCAGCTCTCTGGAAATAGGTCATGAGCCCTAAATCTTCCATAGTTATCCCAATATTTTAAAAGTAACCACAATGAGCCCCTTATAAACAGGACAAAGGACAAGGACAAGGGCTAAAAGGTGCTACAACAGTTATTTCCCAAACCCCACACAGCAACCAAAATAGACCTTTACTCCACCCAGTAATATTCTAGAAGAAACTGTACCTTCCTGAGACCTCTAATAATAATAATCCCAAAAGGCACCTGGGGAAAGGGGGAGGTGGGAAGGATAGAGAGGAGAAAGGGAAGAGGGGGGAGGGAGAAAGAACAGGAGAGAGAGAGAGGAAAGAAAAGAGAGGGGAGAAAACAAGGAGAGAGAAAATTGGGAGATGTTATAGTAATAATAATAATAATAAAATAATTAACATTTGTATAGTACTCTGTGCTAAGACTATGCTAAGCACTTTATAATTACTATCTCATTTGGGATGAGGGATACCTTGGGAGGATAATGCTATCTTCATTTTACAGAGGGGGAAACAGAAGCACAAAGAAGTAAAGTATGAGGCCAGGATTATACAGGGTTATACAACTAGTAAGTATCTGAGGTTAATTGGAACTCAGTTCTCCCTGACCCAGACTCCAGGGCTCTATTCACTGTTGCTGCTGTTCATCCTTCATTTCCAAAGACCATGATACCAGAGAGATGATGCCATAATAAGCACATGAACTGGATTTGAGTGAGTGGATGCTGTGCAAAGTCACTAGCCTCATTTTCTTCTCCAGTCAACTAGGTCCAGTGGTCAGATATGAATCAAGACAATTAGAGATGACCCAAATGTGAGGCAGTTAGGATTAAGTGATTTGCCCAAGTTCACACAGCTAGTAAGAATCTCAAAAGACTTTATAATCTCAATATAATCTCAAAAGAGATTATTCAGGAAGAAGAGAGTTTGGAGAAATTAGGAGCTGGGAGCCCGTCTGCCAGGTAGTGTCTGAGACTGGATTTGAATTCAGAACCACATGACTCCAGGATCAGTGCTCTATCCACTGTGCCACCTAGCTGCTCTACTATATACTGTACCACCTAGTTGCTCCATAATGATTAGCACAATGACTAATATCCTTTTATAGTCTAATATCTTTTTTTCTTAGTCATAAGAGTTCTATAAGTGAGCCTACAGACTTTCCACAATGACCTCACCATTATTCTATTATACAGAGAGATAATCATAGAATTATGCTGAGCTATAATCACAGAATTTCAGTTAGCAGGGCTTTGGTGGCCATGTAAGTTCAATTCACACCGAAAGAGAATTCCTTCTAAAACACATCCAACAAGTACTAGTCTACTTTCTGCTTTGAAGACCTCCAATGAGGAAGGAACCCACTTCCTCTTAAAGCATCCTATGGGAAGACATTACTATAATGAAGCTTCTATTCACATCAAACCAAAATTTGCTTCTTTGCAATTTACACCCATGCCTTCTAGCTCTAGATTCTGAAGCTCAACTGAAAAGTCTTTTCTCTCTCTTGTATTACATCTTTTCATGGCGGCTATTACATCTCCTCTGAGCCTAATACAGAGAAAATGTCAGATGCCCGGGAAAATTGTTGTGAAATGTTATGTATGAAATTAAGAAATATTGAAACAATCAAAAAAAGTATGGAGTTTCCTCTAAGACAAAGAGGAATCTCATCTGAGTCTTCCACACACCCAAAAACTCACTACAAGTGAGTGCTTCAGGAACTCAAGGAAAGGGATCCTAAGAATAAGGGAGGGTTGGTTGAAATCAACTCTTAAAACAAGAACTAAGAAATGAGTTAGTGAAAAAATTAATGGAGGAGCCAGACTAGCAACTATTTTAAAACTCAAAACAATTCATTTAAGGATTAAAGGAATCAGAGATTCTAAAATATCATGAGGTCACCAATGCTGGAAGGACTACAGAGGAGATGAGTACTATGTGATCTAAAAATCTCAGGTACCTTCTTATTTTAGCTAATTACTCTTTCACTAACTAACCACTAAACTCAGATGTTAACTATATGCCTTCTAAATAGTGACACCAGGGGGCCAAAAGCTCCTTTCCTAGTTATGGTTCTTGAATATGATAAAGAAAATCATTCTTCTGGCAGCTAGGTAGTACAGTGGATAGAGCACTGACCTGGAGTCAGGAGGACCTGAGTTCAAATCCAGACTCAGACACTTAATCACACACCTAGCTGTGTGACTTTGGACAAGTCACTTAACCCCAATGCCTTGCCAAAAAAAAAGTGAATGTTAAGAAAACCATTCCTCAAGTCACTAACATTCCAGGAAAAATCAGATATAGCTTATATTCTAAGAATCCAAAATGGCAAGAGAACTGAACTTGAAATTAAGAAAGCTCTAAATCCCACCCAATTCAGATACTTGTTAGCTTTGTGACATTGCAGCCTCATTTAACAATCTCTTTGAGTCTTAAATTCCTCATTGGTAACATAAAGACACTGTATATAGTGCTTACCTCACAGGGTTATTGTGATAATCAAATGAGAAAATGTATTTTAAGTATTTTGCCAAGGCTCTATAAACAATAGCATTTAAGACCTTATGATTTTATAACTTTCCTCATGTCTGTTATTTTTACCTTCTGTCCAGATCCCTGTGGTTATAAGTAATATAAACCCCTGAGAAAATCTCAAAAGACCTTATAATCACAATATAATCTCAAAAGAAATTATTCAGGAAGAAGAATGTTTGGAGAAATTAAGAGCTGGGAGCCCTGGTGTGCCAGAAATAGAGGAGAGAAGCCGCCTGATCAGATGCCATGGGTAGTGATAACAGGACAAGAGGAAACAGGCTCATCCTTTTGGCCCCAAAAAGACAACTCCAAGAGACCATAGTGACTTTAGGTGACCCTTCACTCTCCCTTACTATATCCAACCAGTTTCCAAGACTTATTGATTGTGCCTCCACATATCTCAAATCCATCACTTTTTCTCCATTCAGATGGCCACTACATCGTATGTTTCCATACAGTTTGACTGTCACAATAGCCTTCTAATTCACTGGTCTCCTTGACTCAAGGTTCTCTTCCCATTTCAATCTTTCCACAACATAGCTTACCAAAGTGATATTCCCAAAATACAGATCTGACCTTGCCATTTCCCTGCTCAAAAAGCTCAAGTGACTCCCTATTGACGCTAGAGAAAAAATAGAAAAGCACAAACTTATTTTTAGCATTGAAAGTCATTCATATGCTGACTTCAGTCTATCTTTCCAGGTTTACTACACACTATTCCCCTTTTAACACTAGAGTTCTCCCCCCCAAATAAAACCTGACCCATTTGTTGCACTCCTGCAAAACAATTCATTTCCCATCTCTGAATTTGCAGATTGTGTCTGTGCCCTTCTGTGCCCAGAAGGCATTCCCTTCTCATCTTTGCCTATTAGAATCCCTAAGTTCTTTCAAAATGAAACTTAAATTCCACCTCCTACCATGAGGCCATTCCTGATGCCCTCAGCTGCTAATTATTGAAACGATTTTGTATATGCTGTAGATTTACTTGTATGTGTGCTGCCTTGCTTTGCATTTGTATTCCTAGCCTCCAGGAAAGTGTCTGGCATCCAGTAAGAGCTTGACTGTTTATTGTTTGATTGATTGATAGGAACAGATGATTGTACTGCCCATAGAGACCCAGAGAATATGTTGAAACTATAACTAGTGTGGAGAGACAGCAAGCAACTGGGACTCTGTGTATTTAAAGATATAACCAGGGAAGTTTTAATGGGAGCAGATCCAAGATGGAGAAGGAGATCTCCAAATACCAGGGAACTCCAGAGGGAAACTCTTGGAAGAAGTTTGATAAAGAAGATAACAGAGATTAGAAATTCAGTTATACAGTTGAGGCTAAGGATATTAAGGATGACTGGGACTGCTCATCGACAACAGCCAGAACCAGTCCTGGATAAGCCCCAAGGATAACTGGTGAAATACAAAACCTTAGGCAATAACAGACCCTATGTTGGTGAAAGCAGAAAAGCAAGAGGAGGAAGATGTCCAAGGGCCCAAGTAAGAAGACCCCAGGAGAGCACCTTTACTGATGAACAGATAGATATGCCAGGGAGGAGTAATTAGAACCTCAAATCATGAATCAATCAACAAGAATATAATAAGCACTTGCTATATGTGCCAGATGGGCACTCAGGATACAGATAAAAATGAAACCATACTTATCTTCAAGACTTGTACATATATAAATATACTCAAAATATATAGAATGGGGAAAGAATTCACTAGTAGCTAGGGGATCAGAAAAGATTTCTTGTAAACAGTGGCTGTATGAGTGGAGCTTTGAAGTAAATGAAGGATTCTAAAACAAGGAAAGGAGGAGGGAGTGCATTCATGGGGTGCAGCCTCTACAAAGGACCAGACATGGGAGATAAGGTTAATCACAGCTCTCAGGGAAAGAATCTTGCAAATGGAAAAAGAGGAGGGGCTATTGTGACAAACAGAACTATAGAGGAACCTTGAGCTAAGGTTGAGTAGAAAAATGCAAGAAAATTGGAAGGGGAGAAGAAATTCAAAATGAAAGATGCCCCTGAATAAGGATATGGTAATATATATCCAAAGGGCAGGTAGGTGGCACAATGGATAGAGTGCTGAGCCTGGAATCAGCCTCATCTTCCTGATCTGTAAAATAAGCTATCAAAGTAAATGGCAAACTGTTTCAGTATCTTTGCCAAGAAAACCCTAAATGGGGTCACAAAGAGTCAGACACAATTGAAAATTGACTAAATAATAACAACAAATATGTCTCATATCTTTTTAAGTTCCTTTAATCAGCAGAAAAATCCTCAGAAATTATTTAATGTGTGTCTTTTCTATTTAATAAGTCTCAAATATTAATGCATCCTAGAAGTACTACATTCTTTCCAGTTCTCCCTATGTCCACGAGTTAGGGCATTTCAACAGAAGAAATGTCAGACTTCTTTTTCCATAAAAAGTGCCTCCTGGGAAAATTTTTAAAATAGCTGCCTATATGAGGCCTTCAGTCAGATCAAATTTAACCAGGAATATTTCTAGACCAAAATATACTATAACTTGAGACGAGTTAGTCTTTCATCACTATGGTATTAAGAGATTTGGCAGTCAAACAGTGCCAAGCAATTAAAGTGAATGCTATGGAAAAAGGACTCAACATGATATTCCTTGATATACTGTATCTTCTCTCCCAGGAGATCTGACAATTAGTAATTGAGCAGAAGCACCATACTCGTACAGAGAGAAAGTGAGCCTGACCTTACAAGAAAGATGAGAGGATATGGGCCTGACCAACAGGAAGATTTACTTGGCAAAGAGCCAGTAGTCTCCATTGTGAAAGATGGAAAGAAGGGGAAAAATGGAGATTCAAAGGGACATGTATGTTTGGGATGTTGGAAACTGTCATTTTTAATTCAAGTACTTTGGAAAGACCAGAGCAGTGAAGACAGAGCTCAAATTTTCCCTAGTACTTTCCCTAGGGTCATATAAAAGTAGAAAAGGATAATAAAGGACCTATTATAATCCAGAGCCTGGATTAATGACAGAATGGAAGAGGAGCTCAAGTCAACACCATGGCTAGGAAAGAAACTGTTAGTCACTGAAGGGTTGCATTGCCTATCCATTATTAGCTTGACAGAGATTAAAGAAGGGTAGCAGCTGTTGCTAGTAGGGATAAATCAGGTCAAATGCTACTGAAGACCCTTTTGTCAGATTTGGTTGTTTGTGGACTCAAGATTCAGACTTAAGTAAACTTATCCTCTTGTACGAAAGACCTGACTGTATTACTTGGGAATCCCTAGGAAACTATCCCATGGGAAGATACTCAAAGGGAGCTGTGTGCCTTCCCTGGAACTTTCCAGAATCATATAAATAGTGATGGTGGTGGTAATGGTGATGATTAATAGTGGTGATAATGGTAATGACAGTGGTGACAATGATGACAGCATTTATATAGCATGTCAAGGATTTCAAAGGGCTTATCTCATTTGAACTTCATAATAGCCTTGTGAGTTAAATACTGTGGGCATTATTTCTATTTTACCAGTAAAAAATGAGACTCATAGAGGTTAAATAGCCCATGAGGTAAGATTTGAACCCAAGCCTTCCTGACTTTAAGTACAACATGGCATCTCTTACACTATGCTGCTTCTCAGGGATCTTGGGAGTCAATCTAGCACAGCCCATACCTGACTGGAAATTCCTGAAAAGTTATCATACTTGGCTTCCACTGAAGGTCTCTGTTTTGATACTGATTGAGCCAAAATCTGTCTCCCTATGACTTCTAACCCATTCTTCCTAATTCTACCCACTGGAGCCAAACAGCTTCTATTTGACAATCCTTCAGACATTTACCTACTGTTATCATGTAAGTCTTTCCCCACCAAGTCTTCTATTCTCTCTCTCTTTTTTTAAGATTTTTTCAAGGCAATGGGGTTAAGTGGCTTGCCCAAGGCCACACGGCTAGGTAATTATTGTGTCTGAGACCGAATTTGAACCCAGGTACTCCTGACTCCAGGGCCGGTGCTTTATCCACTGCGCCACCTAGCCACCCCCACAGTCTTCTATTCTCAAAGTTAAATACTCTTATTTCCTTCAAGAAATTATAACATGGGGGTGGCTAGGTGGCGCAGTAGATAAAGCACCGGCCCTGGAGTCAGGAGTACCTGGGTTCAAATCCGGTCTCAGACACTTACTAATTACCTAGCCGTGTGGCCTTGGGCAAGCCATTTAACCCCATTGCCTTGCAAAAAAAAAAAAAAAAACCTAAAAAGAAAAAAGAAATTATAACATGGCTTGCAGAGTTTCTAGTCACTCCATTATCTGGGTGACTCCAGTTTGTTCCTGGTTCAAGCCCTCTTCGCTTCTCACCTGGACTACTGCAATGGTCTCCTAATTGGTCTCCCTACATCATGTCTCTCCCCTCCCCAATTCATCCTTCACAAAGCTGCCAAAACTATTTTCTTAAATTACAAATATTGCTATATTATTCCAACCTCTTCACTATACTAAATAAATTCTGATATTTCCCTATTACCTCTAGGATCAAATATAAACTTCTCTAAACAAATTAGCCTCTTCTTACCTTTCCATTCTTTTTACATATTACACCCCTCCTGTGCACTTTATAGTCTAGTCATAGTAGACTACTTGCTGTTCTAGATTCACAATACTACATTTCCCATCCACACACCTTTGCATTGGCTATCTCCTATCATTAGTATGTATTCCCTCCTCATCTCTGGAAATCCCTGGTTTGCTTTCAATGTGTCACCTTTCCTGGTCCTGTCCCCCAGCTATTAGTGCCCTCCCTCTCCAAACCATTTTATATTCATTTTGTAGATATTCTGTATATATTTATGGAGCACATATCCTAGTTGCCTATCCCAACTCTTACTCAGACTTATGAATTTGATCCCCAGAATGTGACTACTATATTCCTTTAACCAATTTGAATGGACTTCCTTCATAGCCCTTGTTCATATTGCTCAGGGTCACACAGCTAGTATCTGTCTGAGGTCACATTTGCACTCAGGTCTTCCTGTCTCCTAGCTGCTTCAACTACTGAATATGTTCTCATCTGATGAATTTCAGACATTTCACTTTTTTCAGCACTGGAATAATTTCATTTATTTACTAAAGCAACCCTTACTATTATATGAAGTGTATATGAAGTGTCACCAAATAAAATGTAACTTCCTTGAGGGCAAAGACTTCTATTTTGTCTTCATTAGAGTATTACTTAGGGAGCTTAACAAATGATTATTAGTTGTTGGATTGCTTTGGCATTATCTTTCCCAGAATTTCTCACCAATACGACAAATATGAGCACTGGATTTGAATTCAAAGGACCTTCAAATCCTAGCTCTATTTGCTATTCATGTAAACTTATACAAATCATTTCTTCTGTGCTTTAGTTTTGTCATCTGTAAAAAGGGGCTGGACAAACGTTCCCTTGCCCTTTTGGATCTTGCAGTCCACTAGGGGGCATACAATATGTCCACTAATAAGCAAAAAACTAGAGAGGCTGCCATATAGGCACCAGCAATTCAAAGTGCTCTAGAAAGACTTGGAAAAGGGAAAAAGCTCTCTGATTTGAGAAAAGGCTTCACAGAAGAGGTGGCACTTGAACTGGACCTCAAAGAAAAGATTTCCAAAAATAGAATTTCAGACAACTGAGTGAATAAACGGAGGCAAAAGATGACTGAATAAGATAAATTATTCAAATTATTAACCGGTTTGGTTAAAATGGAGCAATCAGGGATGGGGGTTTCCTCTTAATCTCATATTAATATAAAGGTTTACAAATATGAACTGTCTGGAAATGTAAGTTAGTTCCTGAGAAGTAGAGAACAAAATACAAGGGGTCTGTAATTTTTAAGTTATATGTGTGTGTTTGTAATGATCAGACATGTGGTAAATGAATGGATTAGAGAGAGGAGATCCAGAAGGTAGGGGAGCTAAAAGGATAACCTAGGCTAGATGTGATTATGGTTTCAAATAGGGTGGAGGCTACTATAGATGTTAATAAAGAGGAGGGGATGTATTCAAAAGATGTTATGGAAATAGAACCAATAGGACATAACAGATCAGATGATGAGGAGAAAGTAAGGAAATAACCATTTATTAAGTATCTAAGGGGCAGCTAGGTGGTGAAGTAGACACACCAGCTCTGGAGTCAGGAGGACCTGGATTCAAATGTGACTTCAGACACTTAATAATTAGCTGTGTGACCTTGGGCAAGTCACTTAACCCCATTGCCTTGCAAACAAAAAAAAAATTAAGTACCTAAAATGTGCCAGATTCTGGGCCAATTGCTCTTCTGTATTATTTTCTCCTCACAATTACAAAAGGGGGGGGGGGTTAGATGCCATATTTTACAATTTGGGAAACTGTGGCAAGTAGAGGTGAAGTGACTTGTCTAGGGTCACATAGACAATGTCTTTGGCTGTTTTTTTAATTCAGGTCTTTCTGACTCCAGGCTTAGAACTCTGTCTCCTGTTCCACCTCAAGTCAGAGATGACCATAATGCTTTTTAGTCTGAATAGTTAATGGACAAAATGGAGCTCTTTGAAGACAGGACTTGTATTGTTGCCTTTTTACATCCCCAGCAATTAGCACAATGCCTGCATATAGTAGGACCATAATAAATACTTGCTTACTTCATAAACAAAACTAAAAACGTTGGAAAGAGATCAGATTTATGGGAAAAGATGAGATTAGTTTCAGAGTATTGACTTTTGAGTTGCCAGTGGAAAGGGAGTTCTCTTTGGGGAAAAAAGAGGAATCCAGGTGCACTGGTGCTAGAAATAAAGGACAACTAGAGTTGTTGGACATGGCTTATTGATGAGCTCTAAAGGCATGAAGTTGAATCTAAGAATCATCAGGTCTAACCCTGTTTCTCTTCCTCACACACAGTAAAGTTGACTAACACTGCCTCTTCCTCCTCCATCTCCCCCAATCTTAAAGCTTCTAGGAGTGGCTGTTAGGAGGCTCTGGGATTTCCTGTTTCCAGAGAGAAAGTATTTTTTCCTCTCCATATCTATCACCCAACTAAGTGGTACAATGGATGTAGTGCAGAAAGACCTGAGCTCAAATCCAGCCTCTTAATACTTAGTAGCTAAATTTTATGTGACTTTGCTAAATTATGTGACCTTAGGCTAATCATTTAATCTCTTTCTGCCTCTATTTTCTTATATGTAAAATGGAGCTAATAGCACCTTCCTTCCAAGGTCTGTTGTAAGAATCAATGAGATACTTATAAAACACTAAGTATAGTCTAAGTCACATTGTATGCACTCTAATAAATGTAATTGTTATTATTCTTCATACCTGATTATTTCTCCAAGCAGAAGCAGCCCTAAGAGGTTCAATATAGTAAGCAGGAAGGAAGGGGGAGGAGGATATGGAATCCCCACAAAGCAGCTGGGTTTCCAAAGTTTGCAGTTGTGTTGGGAGAAAGGATAAATTTGTATCATAAAACTGTTAAGAATTCCTATCACTTTATAACTTTCCTTAGGGTTTTTTTTTACTCCCCTATTTGTTCACTTTATCCCTTGGATACTTTGAGGGACCCATGATGGAGCTCACTGATATCTGTGAACTCTCTCCCCTGGCATATTCTTATCCATGCCCATGACTTTTCATACATGCTCCACACATGACTATCCTATAAACAGAAGGACTTCCTCTGGGTCTTTTAATTTTTCAACTATGGATCAGTGCAGCATTCAGGTCATATCTGTAATTCAAAATCCTTAACAAAATCCAAGGGTTTTCTCAAAGCCAGAAGAATAGGGGAGAAATTGGGAGGTTGCCTTTTGTTTCTCAGAGGAGCCAAGGGGCTGAAGAGTGAGTGTGACAGAATGGACTGCAATAGTAAAGAAAAGATGCAGTCCATTACCCAGGGGTCTACAGTTGAAGAGATGAGGTGGTGACATGGAACATGTGAGAGACCGAGAAGTGATTCTTTGAGAATGTGTCTGGGTAGAAGATGCCTGAGTGATTCTCTAGCAAAATAAAAGGTAAGATAAAAGTCACACAAGTGCTCACTAGCATTATCACATTATAAAGTAAAATTCCTAACAAACAAATCTACAAAGTAACAATAAAGTAATGAGATTCATTTTGTTTGGAGATGAAATCAGTTCTATTTATAGTAAAACCTTGTCCATACCCTTAAGCACATACGAACCCATGTTCACAGGCTGTATTTCACCTCATCCCTCTCCAGTTCCAGAATCCACTTTGCTGTTTAACTGTTCACAACATTCATTAATTCTGTCCCTTCCTTTGAGATGAAAGTCCACCAGATTTTATCTAACTCGATTGCCTCCCAACATCCTTCAGGTGTTCTTATATGTCCTGCCTCTGAGTTCTGATCAAGTTCGCCATCTGACCTATAAAGTAAGTAACCCAGGGATCCCTAAACTTTGCCATCTGACCCATTTTCTGCATGCTTAAGACTTCCCATCCATCCTTCAACTGAACTCTTTTTTTTAATATGTTCTCACTCCAATTAGAGTGTTAGCTGGTTAGAAACAGGAACTATCTCACTTTTTTCTATTTGTGTCCCCAGCAATTAGCACAAAATAAATAGTAAAAATTTCATTATCTGTAAAAGAAAAAAAATTAAGTATTTAAAATTAATTACTGTGTTCTCCCACTCTTTGGGAGAAATTCATTTAGTTAAAGAGAACCCCAGAAAAGAGAAATCTAGCAGCCAGTAAACATTAGTCTATTCTATCCCTGGCTGAGATAATACACACTATTGCCCTCTTCCTTTCTTCCCCTTCTTCCTTCTATGCCTTTCATTCTATTCTGAGGACAGCACCCAATACCATTGTAAACACTGGAAATTCAACTGTTTCATGACTATTCCTCTCTTCTTCCCTTAATGTCTCCCTCCCTATCTATTCATACATTTGTCATTGAGACCTATAAGACTACTTCTGTTTGAATAAACAGTCAGCTTTGAGGGAGACTTTGATAGGTAGGAAGTGGAGTGTGAGATAGAGGACCAAGGACTCTCTAGAGAAAGGCTATCCCAAAGTTCCCCTCCTATCACCACCTTCTAGCAGTCTTTCCAGGTTCAGAGATGGGGATGAGGTTAAGGTGAAAGAGTCAGTGTTAAACAACCTTGCTGAATTCCCTTTCTCTAAATAGTTTGGGGCAGGGATGCAGTCTGGCCCTGAAAACCTGGAAGTGAAAGGAATCAACCTTTGTTACATTGTAAGAGCTATCTAATACAAGATCCTTCCAGTGAATTATGGTATGCATGGTAGGAAGCTACTGCTACTAATTCTGCTACTGTTGCTGTAGAAACTAGTAATAATAAAGTATAAACTGTACTAAAGCTAAGAGCATGATTACAAGCTGCACCCAGGATTTATGCAAGAAAGGATCAGTAAAGTGAGACCAGTATTGAAACCTATATGGCATCAGGGGCGTACTGTAAAATGAATACCAACATGAGTGCATGTTTAAGCTTAATCTGTATTGATATTTTCTCCATTGTTTTCTTAAGTCTAGACAATAAACAAAAGAATAAATCAAGCTCTGATTTGTAGCATTTGCTGACTTTTGAGATGTAAATACTTACCCTGAAAATCTTTTTTTTTACATTTTTCAAGGCAACAGGGTTAAGTGGCTTGCCCAAGGCCACACAGCTAGGTAATTATTAAGTGTCTGAGACTGGATTTGAACTCAGGTACTCCTGACTCCAAGGCCAGTGCTCTATGCACTGCGCCACCTAGCCACCCCCACCCTGAAAATCTAATCTCAGAGCAGGATCCAGCTGGCTGAGCACAACCTACTTCTTACCCATGTATCATATGGCCCAGACCTGGAAAGAAAACAATAGGGACTCATCATTGCTCACTTTTCCTCACTGCCACCCAAGTCTTGACATCACATTCATTATGTAGCTACTAAAATCTCAGTAGCAATAACTTAATGTAACTTACCAAGGTCCCCAGTTTCACAGGACCCCTACAGGGTAAAGGGTTTTCTGTTTCTCATCATTTTCCCCTGAAATGATAGCTACAAGCTCACCATAGGGCAACAAAAAATTAGTCTGCAATAAGAATGGTAAGATATTTAGAAAAAGGGATGAAAATTCTGTCCTGGTCATACACTATCCACCAAATAACTGAACAGAATCCTTTCACTCATATGGCTTATGTGATAAATGCCATCATAATACCAGGGAAACTACAAGAATATAAATCATACATTTATATAGTCTGTGAGGTTTATGAAGCACTTTATAGGCTTTATCTCATCAGAGTTAGCATTCTGAATTTACAGATGGGGATCAGAGTAATTGGTCTTGTCAATGGTCAAACAGCTGATAAAGTAGTAGATTCATCTTCTGACTCTGGTTGAATAGTCTTTCCAGTATACTGTGCTTTCTTTATATAGATATCTTATATACACATCCTTCCTTTTGAGAGGCAAATTCCATAACCCCAAGATCATTGAAAGTAAAGCCCTCACATACCAGTCAGTGTTATAGCCAGATGTTCTTATTCTAATACCAAGATGATAATGAATGCATTCATTAAAAAGACAGTTTTATCCTGAATAAGTCCCATTGTAATAAGGATAACAACTGAGTTCTCCACATAGAACCAACAAGGTCCAGGGTAAAACATATTACCAAAACCAATAGCAATAAATTTCCTTGTAAATGGCATCATAATACTAGTGCCATGAATATGTATTATATGGCAATAAGACAATGGGAATAATGTGGTACAAAGGATAGAGAGCTAGAATTGGAGTCAAAAAGACATGTGTTCAGATTTCCCCTTTTGATACTTATTAGTTGTGTCACCATTGGCAAGTCACTTAAATTCTCTGAGCCTCAGTTTCCTTGTCTGTAAAATGGAAATAATAAATTTGCAGGGTTTTTTGTGAGGCCAAAATGAGATTCATTAAAGTGTTTTGCAAACATTAAAACATGTACAATTATTTTTATCATCATCATCAATTTATTAAATCCAAATTTTTTAAGTTTGACCCTGGATATACACATACACCATATACGGAAAATCAAATTCAGTTTGGATTTTATCACAAACAACATTGCTGGGCATGTACTCCAGGGCAAACAAAAACAGAAAAGATGACCCCATACATACCAATATATCCTCAGTAGCACTTGTGCTAATAAATCTGAGTTCCTAACATTTGAGGGATGGTTTGTGGTATGTGAATATGATGAAAAATTATTATGTAGTAGTAAGAAATAACAAATACAATGAATTTAAAGAAAAGTGGGGAGGTTTGTGTAAATTGAGAAACAGCATAAGATGAAGAGATTCAGGGAGAACAATACACACAATGTTACAAGAATGTAAATGGAAGGATCACTAAAAAGGATAACAGCAGGTCCCTTCCCTTCTGATCAGAGAAACAATGGACTTTAAGGGCAGAATGTTGCTTACATTTTCAGTAATCATCAGTAATCATCATTAAATCATTTGGGTTCTTTGCTTAACTTTTTTTATTTGTTACAAGGGAGAGTTCAATATTAGGAAACAAAGGGAAAGAGATGCATCCAGAAATGGTGAAATAAAAACAAAAGGCATTGATAACATTTATTTTATAAATGAGTACTATTCTAACACATAAATTACAGTAATGAAAACATTTCCAAATTCCCAATAAAAATGTGTTTCTTTCACATAGCCTGTAGCATTTCTTATAACTCCCAAACCATGAAAATAAATACACTTATATAATGACCTACATGAGCCAGGGTGAATCCCACTCATTACAAAACAAACGCCAGGATCATAAATGTGGAAAGAATGACCTTAAGAGTAAAAATGTCTATTTTTTCCCCATTTGGCTGATGAGATCTGTCTTATTGCTTTATAGATATCAGTTACATGTGCACAAAAGCCCACAAAATATTTGAAAAATGATCTACAGAATCCCAGTTAAATACTATGATTATCAGAAGAGCAAGATAATGAAAAGATTTTAAATTTTATGAAGACATGTAAACTTAAACAAATGACCTCACCACCCAAGCAAAATGACACTGCAATACCTAGTTCACAGTAAGAAATATATTTATATGGTTTGTGTTGGGTCAAATGTCAAGGACATGTGATTTCATCCACAAAGAGATTTCTTTGCCAATATGCCACTCTTCTACAAGTTACAATCTTGGACAATTGTCTCAGGGATAAGAGGTAAAATAACTCAAATATGATCACATAGCTAGTTAAGTAGAAAGACTAAGGGGGAGGGAAGGGGATTTGAACCCATTTGGTATTCTATCTATTTATACATACTACTTCTTATGTTCTGACTTTTATCTAAAAGGAAATTTCATAATGACACATTTCACAAAAATGACATCTGTTTTGAATGGCCCATACCATTAGATCACTAATATAAAAATTCTCATCATAATACCAATGTCATTAAAATGAAATTTCTTTCCTTAATTTATAATCACTTGTCACATATGCACATATAGACATATAAGAGCATGTATATGACTTATAACATACAGTTTAAAGGCACTACATTCTCCTGAAATTCTCCAGGCTAACCATTCTCAATTTCTGAAATCATTCATAGTCAGAAAGTCTTGAGTTCCCTTATTATTCTGATAGTTCTCTCTAAACATCATCCAGTTTTTCATTATCCTTCTGGATCCATGCCTTCCCAACATGGGACAAGAGAGATCTAACCTAGAAGGCATATTGTATTCTAAAAATATTGCCAGAACTAAATATGCTATTCCAGTTTTTATGTGCAGGGAATAGTAGAACCATCATCTCCCTTGTTCCGAACACCATACTTCCATCAATGCAGTCTAAAAGTTCACAAGTCATTTTGATTTCTATCATACTGTACATATAATAAATCAGCATCAGAGATGTCACAGAAATCATAAAATCTCAACATTGCAAGGGCCATTTAATCTAACATATCTGAAGAGTAATCCCTTCCCTTAACATTGCCAACAAGCTGTCGTCCAGCCTTTGGAGACTTCCCTGTTAGGATAGCCCATTCTGATTTGGGGATAAATATCATTTAAAAAATTTTCCTTGTATTGAGCCAAATTCAGTCTCTCTGCAACTTCCACATGTTGCTCTTCAATCTAAGACCTAGAGCCAAGTAGAACAAAGCTAATCTCTCTTCCATTTGACAGCTCATCAAATACTTAAAGATCGCTCTTCTGCTCTCCCTAAATTCTTTTCTTCTCCATTCTAAACATCTCCAGTTCCTTCGACCAATCCTCAAATGGTATAGTTTTTATTTTCCTCACCATCTTGATTATCTTCAACTATATCATCAATTTGAATAATTTGGTAACAATATCCACTTTTTCCTTCCCTCACTTGAGAGACAACATGATATATATTTTTCTATTTTCTGCAGAGCAAGTAGGAAAAACTGCCTGCTTTGCAGTCAAAGAATATGGGTTCAGTCAGTCAGTTTATAAATAAATTCCTACAATGGGTCAGGCACTATGTTAAATGCTAGGTAAACAAATACAAAAAAAAAAAAGAAAAGAAACCCTCAAAGAGTTTACAATCTAATGAGGGAAGATAATACACAAAAGGAAATTGAAAAGGGAGGGGGAGAAGGGAATGTGCTTGGTGTGGAGGCATGATAGAGAAATCCAAAGGAGTGCAGCTAGGGAGATGGAGAGGAGAAGAGTTAACTGGACTGGGTGCCCTCCTTTAAAAGAAAACAACTTCTCCACTTGGAAGATCATCTCTGTTCTGCCCTCCAATCAGAGATATCCCAGGGACAGAAGGTACTGAGGAGACGAGTACTAACTTAAGGTAATCTGGCAGAATGACAAGGTTCCTGAAAGTATCATGGAGAGTACTTCCAAGTGGGGGATGAAAAGGTTCAAATCCCTTCTGTGCCACTTATAGCTCATGCAAAATTCTGTCAAGTCACTTAGCCAGTCTAGGTCCCAGTTTTCTGATCCATAAAATGGACCAGATGATCTCAAAGGTCCCTTCAAGATCTAAATCTATGCCTAGGAATCATGTAATTCTGCAGTCAAGTAGCAAGGTTTTGATCAAGAGTTAAATGCTTGCATATGATCTTGTTTCCTAGTGATCAGTCCCAATATAGCCCTGAAGTTGCTCCTTCAATTTTTTTCAGTGCCATTTTCATTCCTTAGTTTGAAAGTCTCCATGTTCTACTCCAGTATCATATAGAGGTTGTCTACTCACTTTCTATCAGGTGAAATCTTACCCAGAGGCTCATAGAGGTTTAAAGGACATCCAGTCTCACCCTCTCATTTTGCAGATGAGGAAACTGAAAGCCAGAAAAATTATGAGATTTACCCTAAGGTTACATAAGTGGGTAGGAAGTTGACAGAACTAGAATGCAGATAGAACCAGAATTTAGAAATCCTTTACTTCCAAAGTTGTTATTCAACCCATAGCATGACATTAAGTCCTACTGAACTTTTCTTTTTTACATGAATGGCTATTAACCCAGTATTTATAACCTCTACTTGGGCAGTTGATTTTTTTTAATCTACTGGCATAATTTATTAAAATCAAGTGTCTTATTCTTTAGGTAACCCATGGCCCAGTACCCCCAAAATCTGACTTATGTAATTTATATTCAATCTTAAAGGAAATCCCCAATATCAAAAATTTTGACTTATTTTACCCTCCTCACCTAGAGTTACCTCTAGCAAATATCAGATTGAAACCAAATGAACTATGACCAAAGGACAATCAAACACTGCATACTCTTTGATTTATCAATACCACTGCTAGGTCTATATCCCAAAGAGATCATAAAAAGGGGGAAAGGACCCACATGCACAAAACAGATTACAGCAGCCTTTTGTGGGGGCAAAGAATTGGAAATTGATGGAATGACCACCAATTGGAGAAAGACTGTGGTATATGAATATAATGGGACACTATTGTGCTATAAGGAATGAAGAACAGGCAGAGTTCAGAAAGACCTGGATTTATATAAATTGATGCTGAGTCAAGTGAACAGAACTATGAAAACATCATACATAGCAACATTAAGACTGCGTGATGTGATCAACTATGAATAATTTAGCTCTTCTCAGCAATACAATGATAAAAAACTCATGATGGAAAATGCATCCAAAGAAAGACCTATGGAGTCTGAATGTAGATCAAAGTATGTATATTTTTTTATGGTTTTTCCCTTTTGTTCTGTTTCTTCTTTTACAACATGACTAATGGGGAAATATGTTTAATATAATTGCATATGTATAAACTATATTGCTTACCCTTTTAGGGAGAAGGGAAGGAAAGGAGAGAGGGAGAAAAATTTGGAACTCAAATTTTTACTAAAAAAATTAATGTTTAAAACTATCTTTACATATAATTAGAAAAAATAAAATACTATTTATAATAAAAAAAATTGCAACCCAAAAATGAGACAAGATGTCCATAAACGGGACTAAGAGGATTTCCAGATTCTATATATGCATTCAAGTTAAAAAGACAAGACAGTCTTTATTCTACACCACTAAAAATTCAAAACCACATGAAAGACTGACATAATCCATGAACAATCAATGCTATTCTCCCTACCAGTGAGTTTCACAATCCTTCAGTCCTAAAATCTGCAAGAGAAAGACCAAAGTGAAAAAAAAAGTTAAAGTCTTCAAAGAGTCCCTTTTGTAAACTTCATAACATTGTTTGGTGCAGTAGCCAAACATGATATTGAAATATATTTCCTATTTCTCATCAAAGAAGTGGTATACTATTGGTGTGTAATATGGCATATGTTGTCAAGTATGGCCAAATATTAACTTATATTGCTCAATGTACTCTGTAATCAAATTGATGGCAACATTTTAAAGAGAACATAAGTAATTTTAAAAGAAAAAAACATTGTAAAATGTTCTCTTTTATAGGTCAGTAAAAAGGGGATGTCTCCTCCCATGATGATCTATCCCACAAAAAGTCCAAGCAAACCAATTTATCTGTAATCACTGAGATCTCTCCTGGAGAGACTAAAAAGTATGCTTATCCTCACCATCAAAAGTCTAAAAGACTTACCATTCACCAAATTCATCAAGTCAAGCCAGGAAATTTCTTGATAAAATCTGCTTAACCTACTAATATCTTATTAGATTTTATCAAATATTCCAATCAGGATATTTTTGGATCCTATTTCTGTCATCCATAGTGTGATAGTCTTCCCAGGTTCATGCTATTCACAAATTGGATAAGCATATCTTCTATATGACCTGATTCTAAATCTTTAAGAAATATGTTGAACAGGATAAGGCCAAGTACACAGCTCTGAGTCACTCAAAAAGATCTTCTTCAAAACTGATGTCAATCTATTAATCAATATTAATTGGTTATGACTGGTTATTCAATTATTGATGAATACACCTAATTGTATTATTATCCAACCCACATTTCCCCATCTTGTTTTAAAGAATTTTATGTGAAACTTTTCCATGTTTACTGAACCATAACTATGCTGTTTTCTATAGCATTTTCTTCAAATATCAGTACAATCACTAATGAAAAAGCAAAGTGGATTAATGTAGCATGACTTTTTATTAACCTAGAGTGGAGCCAAAGGATCACTGCTCCCCTTGAGAGGCAAGTTTTTAATACAAGATCCTTTCAGGAGTCTCATCACTAGAAGAAATTCATGGTTTAATGGTCAAAGCAGTCAGGACCCTTGACCAAGGTAGACTTTGTTCATGCATTAAGTCCATTGTCAGATAAATCTACTATGGAAGAAAACAGAATAATAAAAAAGAACATGATTATAACAAATACTAAGAATAGGGGTGAAAATTGAATTTCATAATTAGGAATAGATGCTGCAGGAAGTATGGTACACTAGAAGGAATTGTTTTTTGGAGTCAGAGAATTTGTCTTCAAATTCCATGACCTATATGATTTTTTTTTTTTTTAGGTTTTGCAAGGCAAATGGGATTAAGTAGTTTGCCCAAGGCCACACAGCTAGGTACTTATTAAGTGTCTGAGACCGCATTTGAACCCAGGTACCCCTGACTCCAGGGCTGGTGCTTTATCCACTGCACCACCTAGCCGCCCCTGACCTATATGATCTTGAGAAAATCAGTTCACTTCTCTAGCTTCAGTTTTCTCAACTGCAAAATATGAGGATGACTTCTAAGATCCATAATAATCCATAATAACTTGGATCACCTAATCCAATCCCATTTTAAAGAGGAGGAAGTTAGGACTCAAAAATATTAAGTGCCATATAGGTGCAAAAGAGCAGACTTCTGATGTGATTAAATATCCAGGTCACTAAATGTCACATCAGGATAAGGATCTGAGTAAGGAGTACACTATTGTTTCTACTCTCTTATAAAATTGTTGGCAAGTTATTATTAAAGAATTTAACAAATGCTCCACACTGGGGGGTGGCTGGGTGGCACAATGGAGTCAGGAGTACCTGAATTCAAATCTAAGCTCAGACACTTAATAAGTACCTAGCTGTGTGGCCTTGGGCAAACCACTTAACCCCATTGCCTTGCAAAAAAAATGCTCCACATTTAGTGGAGTAGAGCAAAATATATTGGGGAAACTTGAAATTCTCTATCATTTCCATTCTTGCCCCAGTACCAGTTTTATCTATTTTATGAAAGGATAGTAATCCATAACCTTCACCTGGTCTGGAAGTCTGTTGTGTATTTCAACAATACTGCTGTCCACTCCTTTTATCATCAGTCAAATGATCTACCTCTATGTGTTGGCTTTGTTCCTAACTCATACTATTTTCTATATAGACATCTGAGTCTACGAATAGTTAGTATTATCAACACTATTTCTGGCTAACTGGTAAGCTACTGTGCATTTCCTCCATAATTACTATTTCTCTATCCTCCAAAATTTCTGATTTAACAGCCTTGTCTAGCACTTTCCTTTTTTTCTCTTATTCCAGTTTAACATTCTCTTTCATCAAGTGAGCAAGTCAAACACATTCTTCCCTGTCCTTAAACAATACTCTGTGGCTCTAATCATACTTCAATCAGTGGCTCAATAAATTTAATTTAGGAATGAAGTTAATGCTTGAGTTTTCAAAAAACAGAAAATGAAAGAAAAGGTGGCATGTTGCCATAGAGCATTTGATACCAGTTAAAGTCCTTGAATATCAACAGAAATTTTGAATGGGGTATAGAAAATCTGAGTTTAAATTCTCCTTACTCTGTTTGACCTTGAAAAGTCACTTAATCTCTCTAAATCTCAGTTTCCATCTTTGTAAAATGAAGGAATTGAACCCTAACATCTTTTCAAGCTCTAAATTCTCTGATCTTTGGTCTGACCAGTGTGTGCAACTCTTCCCCCCTTCTCCAACTATATCCATCTCCCCTCTACTTTAATGTACAAATCCAAATTGGAGTAAATGCAACACCAACTGAAGAAATTCCAAGCAATCCCAGGAAGATCCTCCACTGCTTCAATTCAATGATGTGGACTCTTTTTCACCACTTATTATAACAGAAATCATCAATGAGAATAAATGAAAAGATTCACTTCTATAATTTTTAAGAACAAAAATAACTCTCATTTATATATACTTCTAGATTTATAACATATTTTCCCTCAAAGTAGTGCATTATTATCCTTTCCCACAGTCATGGATCTAAAACAAGCATGTCCTAGGAGTTCTTATTCTTGGGTCCATTTTTCCTCTGTCATACTGTCTTTAAGATGAGTCACAAAGGTATAATTTATATTTTCTGCATTTCCTCTGGCTTCCCTGACTGGGACTTCTTACCTCAATTCACTGATTAACTAATCTCTACTCTTTAAGTACATCCCACGGAGAAGGGCTATGATAGATATCACTGCAGTACAAGATCTCTTGAACTAACAAGTACAGTACAAGATCTCTTATCTCTTACCCGGGACTTGTAGTTCCAAACCCTATATTGCCTTACCATATCCACTCACCTTCCATATACGTCTTATAATGCAACCTGATTGGAGTCAGAGGACAAACAGAAGGCACAAGAGGGATGCTTTTCCATGGGAACATCTCACCCACAGATATGGTGTGCACATAATCCCTGGTGGGCTAGTGGCTAGAAAATGACCCTTTTACTGCCTTTGCCTTAAGTCTGTGTCCCAAGAGAGAGAGAATCACTATTGAAGACAATATGAAAAAAAAAGTGGTCTTATAAAAGACCACTGGATTAGGAATTGGTAGACCTGTGCTCTTGTTCCAGCCCTTCCACTAATTCACTATGTGTACAGTCAAGTCACTTAACCTTCTTAGGACTTCAATTGGTTAATCTAGGGTGTTAAACTAGATTATTTGTTAAGATTCCTTCCAACTTCAAAATCTTCTGATTCTAAAGGAAATTAGGAATGCAATCAAGTGATGGAAAATTAAAATTTTTGTAATTATCTTTTGCAACTTAGAGCAATATTCTTTTATAAAGAAAAGATACAGTACAGATAAAGAATTTGAATATTCCCTCGAAGTCAGTTATGATAGGTTTCCACCTGTATCTCTTTATATTTAAAACATGTTTCTTGCAAGCTACTCTCTTAAAACTGTTTCCTGACTCAAGCATCAGACTTGAGGCTTCCCAAGGACAAAGGCTATGGCTTCCCTATTCAGACTTTCACAGCAAAATAGGTAACGACTTAATCGCATTTCACCCTGTCACCCCTATCCCCAGTGGTGATAACCCCTGTTTGAGAAAGCAAGCAAGATGAATAAGGAATGGAGGAAAAAACAGCATATAGTGCGCCTTTGCCCCTCAGGCTTTCTCCCACCTTCCTCACTCCTTTACAATCCCTCTGTCCCCCGAGTTTACTGTCTCTTCAATACCTCTTCCCCAATCTGATTCCATACCCAATTCATTCCCTCCTTCATCCCTCCCCTTCTTCTCTCCCTCTTCCTTCCCTCCCCTTTCTCCTTGCGTTCTTTCTCCTTGTGTTCTATCTTCCTATCTTCCCCTTCCTATCCTCCAATGCCTCTCTGCTTCTGCACTCACCAGCCCCTGGGCACAGCACAAAGAGCAGCAGCAGCAGCAGCAAGAACAGTGAAGGTGGTAGTTGGAGCCCAGACCAGAGCCAAGGCTGGGAGAGGGACAGGGACAGGGGCTGGGAGAGAGGCAGAGCCTGAAAGAGGGGAAGGGACAGAAATTGGGAGAAGGATAGAGGTTTGGAGAGCGATAAGGGCTTGGAAACAGACAAAGATTGAGAGAGAGGCAAAGGCTGTGAAAGAGGCTGCGAGAGGAACAGGGGCTGGTTCAAAGGTAGCGATAAAGGTTGGGGAATAGACAGGGAAAGAGGCTGGGGCTGGGAAAGGGGCTGGGGCTGAGAGAGGGGCTGGGAAAGGGGAAGGGAGTCCTGCGGAGAGACAGACAAGTAGAGGGGTTGAGACTGGGAGAGCGGATGAGAAAAATGCAGAAAGAGGGGCTGTTCTTGGTGCTGAAGTGGGAAAAGGCCGCTATTCTGCTCCATAATGAGAAAGACGAGATGGAGCAAGGATTTAGGCGTGTTTCCAGGATGTGAGGGGGAGATGAGGCGAAGGGGAAGGGGCGGGGGAAAGGGGGCTCCAGGGGAGGAGAAGGAGGTAGTCCCGGAATGGGGGGGGGGGGGTCCTGAAATGAGTAGATGAGAGGAATCTGGTACCGGGATCCTTGGATAGGGAAGCGGGGGGAATAGAAAGGAGGGGGCGGGCTCCGAGCTTAGGCGACAGCTGCCAGGGCCTGGGGTCCCGGAGATAGAGCGGGGGCGGGGTGGGGGCGGGGGCGGCTCTGAGCTGCTGGACCAGGCCAAGCGGCGGCCCTGCCTCACGTCATACAGACGCCCCGCCCTCCACTGCCTCCATAGGCCCTGTGCGAGAAAACCCGCCCCCCTTTCCGATCCCATTGGTCAACCTTAGGGTCAGTCTGACCAGCCCCATTGGCCCCATCCAAGGACTGCCCTCCGGCCCCCGAGACAGACCCTCGCTCCTCGCCCGCCCCTCGTTGCCCCGCTGTGGAAGGACGCTCCACGGACGTTCCGCCGAATCTGACCCCCATCTCTACCAAAGAGGCTTGCTCCCCCTCCTCGTGGAGACAACCCTCTGGGAAGAACTATTCCCCGCCTCAAGGAAAAGCTAACTTCAGATCCTGACTTCCCGCTACCTCCATTGCTGAATGCCCTCTTCCAGCTTTCCCTCTGCTAATCTCTCCTCACCCTTGCCCTCCAGGTCTCACCTCCAACACCCTCTCTGCTAGCCACCCCAAAGCCCTCACCGACAGCCCCGTCGTCCTCCATCCCTTCTGCTAGCCCCTCTCAATGGCCTCGTTCTAAACACCTCGTCTTTTAGCCTCCACCTTACTCCCTACCTCGGACCTCTAATGCCAGCTCTACCCTTGCCCTTACTCACAGCACCCCCTCCCGGATACTTACCAGTGTCCCCAATCTGTCATGCCCTGCTATCCCCTCAGAAACCAGCCCCCTCACAATTGAAATTGTTGCTATGGAGTAGGGGTTCTAGTTGCCAGGGTAATGGATCCCTCCATTATTGGCCTGGAAATTTCTATATAAACCCCTCCCCCTCAGATTTTGTAGGAAATCTTTAATCCCTCCCCTCCCCCAATTTACTTCCAAAGACCTGTCTTCCCTTTGCCAGCTCCCTACTCTCATTTTCTACCTACCCCTGCTCTAGGGTACCTCTAACCTTAATCCTAGCCCTATCGATTGGCCCTCTTAGAGCTACCCGCCCATAAAAACTTCCCCCAGATCCCAGTCCTGCCTCAGAATCATCTTCCCTAATCCCAGAGCATTCCTTAATTCCCTCACCCCAAATGCTAGTCCTTTTTGTTTCAGGCTCTCATCTTTCCCTACTCAGCTCCAGTGTGCCCTTTCTGATCATCCCCCAAGTTTTGTTTCCTAAATTCCAGGAGTGCTTTTAAGGACCAGCTGTTACAAGTAAACTAGAGGTACAAAGCTTCCTTTATCTCTATATTCTCCCATTCCTCTCTTCCCCCTCCTCCCCTGTATTCTATCCCACATCCTTCCATCAAGTCCTAAATCATTTACCCAGTTCTCTCCAAAATGCCTTCTCTTTTCACCCATCCTCCCTAAATTGTGTCCTTCCTCCTTCCATTATCCTGTATCTTTGCCCCACTATGTATTCTAGCCTTCTCATTCAGGGACCATATTGCCCCCTCCCATAAATCTCCTTAACATATCTCCCATCACATCCACTTTTCATGTCCTCTATTGTCCCCTTATGTATTACTTTCTCATTCTCTTACCATTCTCACCAATTACATCTCCATTCTCCCTTTATCATGTCCCCATTTTCAACACATTCATCTCCTTTTCTGCCCTGACATCCCTTCAGCCTTGTCTAGCATGTCTCCTATTCACTTTTGCTCATCTGTCTCCAGACAAGCAAACAAAAAAGATTCAAATGGATTTTGCTCCTCAGAATACTTTTAATTGTGGAAATCCAAAGATCTTTTGATCATGACAATAGCATGTCTGCTGATTAGATCAAGTAAACCACATTCATATGTGCATAAATTTTCCTTGAAAATAATATCAAATGCAAAAGTTCAAAATATAACTTTATTATTTTGGAAAATTCCTAGCCCTCCAAAAAACATACAATCTTTCAGAAAATTCCTTTTAATAGGAAATTTTTGGCATTACAAAAATATATGCACACAAAGCATTCATAGAAAACAGAAAAATGCTTATCTTTTCAAGTAGCATGTTGAACTAGTCTCTCTGGGACTTCTATACTTTCCTGACTTTCTTTTTTAGTCACACTATTCCCTATGTGTAGAATTCACTCTCCCCAATCTTCTTTAACCGTCTTCCCTTTTGATAAATACTTACCTATCCTTTAAAGCCAAACTAAAATGATACCTACACACACACACACACACACACACACACACACACACACACGCACGCGCGTCTTTTCTGCTTCACTTCTCCACTCAACCTCTCCCTTGATGAAAATCTTCCTACTTGGAACTCAGTTTGCACCTTCCTGATACATTTATTGTCCTATAGTTAGCTGTATGAGTATCTTATCCATTTAACTAAAACTATAAGCTCCAGGAGTCCAGGGACTATGTTGTATTTAAACTTTGCATTTTACCTAGGCTTTAACACATAGTAGTCCTTAATATGTGCATTGTGTTGAATTAATATGTTAGGATATGTCATCTTTCAGCAGTATCCAAAAGGACCTGTGTAAGGTGAATGTAACCCAGAACTGATATATTCTGTTACCTTTCAAGGTTATTTGATATTTCCTGAGATTTGTATAATGCTACTTGTCTTTTAATACTACAAATAGATCTACATTATCCATTCCTTCTCACTAACTTATTGTAAAAGAATATTTTCTAATCTCTCTGAAGTCCATCAAATTTTTGTTGTTTTAAAATAAAAATCTAATACATAATCAACCTTGGGCCACACTGACCTTTTACTAATGCCTAACATGATGGGTATAATCTTAATCCAGTCTAGCAAGGGAAAAGCATATTTATAACTACATACTTACTTTACCACACAAATATAAAATATATCACTAATAAAAATTATCGCTGAAAATAAAAACTATATTTTGATTCTAGTTTTATTACATTCCATTGATATATGCTTTCACCACCAAAACCCAACTGTATGAGTTCCAGATAATTTCTAATGATGGACTTCAATTCGTTTTATACTTTGGACAGAATTTCTTTTTTTACCTTAAGTTCAAAGTATTAACCCTCTGTAAACAAACAAAAAAAAATCATGCACTATGACAATACCTCCAGTGCTATGCCACCTCTCAGCAAGAAAACTGGAGCTTACTGATTACTGATCCATGCAAATCCCTCCATTATTTCTTGGTATTTACTCTTATTTTACAGAGAAGGAAAATGAGATCCAGAAAGGTCCCATAGGGAATGGCAGCATGAAATTTTGAACCAGGGTCCTCTAACTCCAAATTCAGAGTCCTTTCCACTGCAATAGTCTGATTCTTTCATAAATACCCCTTCTGAACTTTCATATTACTGTTAAGGGCATCAGCATCCTCACCAAGGTTTATAACCTGGGTGTCATCCTCAACTCTTCACTCTTTCCCTCCATAGACAATTTGTTGCAAAGTCTTGCTTATTTTATCTTCATAACACTACCTGGATAAACTCATTCTCTCTTTTGACACTGATATCATCCTGGTGTAAGGTCTCATCATCTCATTCCTAGATTATTGCAATAGCCTTATGGTTGGTCTCCCTGCCTCAAATCTCTCCTCACTCCATTCCATACTTTACTCAGCTATCAAATTGATCTTCTTAGTGTTCAAATATGACCATGTCAACTCCCTATTCAATCAACTACAATGGTTCCCTATGACTTCCAGTATCAAATATAAAATCTTTTGTTTAGTATTCAAAGTTCTTCATAACCTGGCTCCTCTTACCTTTCTGGTTTTTCTAATACCCTCCCTACCCCCACCCAGTCTGATATTCTGAGATCCAGTAACACAAGCCTCCTTGGTGTTTCTCCCAAAAAAACACTCCCATTTCCAGATTCTGGTCATTTTCCTTGACTGTTCCCCATGCCTAGAATATTCTCTACCTCCTAACTTCCCGTTTCCTTCATATTACAGATAAAATTCCATCTTTTATGAGAAACCTTTCCTGGTATCCTTTAATGTTAATGTCTTCTCTTTTAGTGATAATTCTCCATTTTATCCTGAATATGGCTTTTTTTATATATTTGTTTACATATCTTTTCTCCCATTAGACTGAGTACTTCTTGGAAGCAAGGACTGGTTTTTTTTTTTGCCTTACTTTTTATCCCTAGCACTTGGCATAGTGCCTGGTGCCTTGGTTGTTGTTGTTCAGTCATTTTCCATTGTGTCCAACTCTTCAGGACTCCATTTGAGGTTTTCTTACTAAAGATACTGGAGTGGTTAGCCATTTCATACTCCAATTCATTTTGCAGATGAGGAAACAAATTAAGCAGGGTTAAATGACTTGCCCTGGGTCACGCAGCTAGTAAGGGTAAGAGGCCAGATTTTAAATGACAAAGAGTCTTTCTTACTTCAGACCTTGGCATTTTATCCACTGTATCACCTAGCTACTCAGTAGGCACTTTAGTAAACATGCAAATTGTCTGGTATTCTTAGCTTTTAATTATTTTCTTTTGCTATGGCAACTAAGTGGCACTGTAGCTAATTCCAGAATGATCCCTTCTACATTTCTTATACTCATTCAAGTAAGATAGTTTTTGAAGTCATTCATATCCAGACTTAGAATTTTTGAAACTCTTCCATGTCATGTGGTGGAAGTTCTATTTTAAAAAATTCAACATTAGCTATATTTTCTCTCCAAAATATTAAATATGAAATAAAGTGGGTTGAACCTATAAGGAATTCCAGTTGAGCAGTTCCCTCTACAAGTACATATCATATCCTCTGAAATTTTTATTTACAAAGTTGTCTGGGGCATTGAAAGGTTAAGTGACTAGCCCAAAGAGACAGAACTTAAACCCAGATTAATTTCTATCCAAGGTCATCTTCCTATTCACTGTGCCATGCTGCCTTTTGTGAAATTATGTATCAAAAATATCCAATTACAAAGTTCTCCTTAATGAAATAAAGAACAACTTAAATTTCAGTGCTCATGACTAGGCTATGCCAGAACAATATTATACCAAATAATATATATTTCTAATGCTATTCCAAATGAATTATCAAAGAGATACTTTACAGGACTTATAAAAATAATAATATTCATTTGGAAAAATAAAAGATCTAGAATATCAAGAGAAACAATGAAAAACAGTATATACAAAAGAAAATGGTACTGCTAAACCTCAAACTATATTAAAAAGTAGCAGCCATCAAAATATTTTGTTAAAAAATAGAAAAGTAGGCCAAAGGAATAAGAATAATTTTTAAAAAGGAACTCAATGATTTGATGTTCATTAAACTGGAAAATATTAATTACTTTGGGAAATACTCTCTATTTGATATAAAACTCCCTGTTTTATAAAAACAACTCCCTATTTGATTTTTAAAAAACTGCTAAGAAAACTCTGGGCTAGATGGCGTAGTGGATAAAGCACCAGCCTTGGAGTCAGGAGTACCTGGGTTCAAATCCGGTCTCAGACACTTAATAATTACCTAGCTGTGTGGCCTTGGGCAAGCCACTTAACCCCGTTTGCCTTGCAAAAACCTAAAAGAAAAAAACAAAAAAAACCTCTAAAACAGTCTGGCAGAATTAGGTTTAAACTCAGCACTTTATACACTATTCAACAATGCATTCTAAATGGATATGTGACCTTAATATTAAAAAAATCACACTTAAAAAAACAGAGAAACAGATCATATGCCTCTCACTGACATGGGATGAAATGTATTTTTAACCAAACAAGAGATAGTCTATTATAAAAGATAAATAATTTTGATATGAAACAAAGCTTCTGAACAAACAAAATTAATGCATCTAAGGATTTTGGCATCCAAGATATATAAGTAATTAACATGATAGATAGTAGGCAGAGAGGAGGTGAGAGAGAGAGAGAGAGAGAGAGAGAGAGAGAGAGAGAGAGAAAAGAAGAAGAAGAAGAAGAAAGAAAGAAAGAAAGAAAGAAAGAAAGAAAGAAAGAAAGAAAGAAAGAAAGAATCTAAAGATATTCCCTAATGATTGAGTGATCAGCAGTTATAAACAATTCTCAAAAGAACTAAAAGCTACTAATAATCACATGAATTTTCCAAATCACTGATAAGAGATGCGAATAAAAATAAACCCTGAGGTTTCACCTTATATCTTGCAAAATGACAAAGATATCAGAATAAGACATTATTTGCAGGGAGTGAGGGGGAGGGGTACTGGGATGTAATGAGAAGACAAGTACAGTGGTGCATTGGTGGTAGTGGAGCTATGAATCAGTACAACCATTTTGGAAATCAATTCGTAACCATGCATATAAAATGCCCATACTCTTTATCTAAGGGATTCCACTACTAATCTATAAACTTCTTATGATAAGAAGATATTTATCATATGCATCAAAAATTTATTTGTTATATATGGGATTTTTTTGTATAAAAGTGGGTTTTATTTTCTCTGTTTTGCTCTGAAATTTCCCTAACTCGTTAACTCATAACCCTAGGTTCTCCAGACTCGTATTTATGGTTTCTATATAGCCTATAACTACTCCCTGCCTGTACATCTTCCACTAACACTTCTCTAATTTTTGTTATGCTTATGACTCTTGGTTTTTTACTTTGTTCTTTTAATCAGTCATTGATCCTTCTAAAAGAGGGTGTTAATCCATTCACATTTAATGTTATAATGATATATGTTTAATCTCTTCTTTTGCTTCTTTCCATTTATATGATTCTTTTGTGTGTGGGTGTGTGTCCAGAACTATGATCTCATTATTATAAGACTTTCTTAGCCAATGCAGATGATCAATTCATCTTCAGATTGCACGAGTAAATCACATTCTTGCCCATGCAATCTAAGGATAAATTGATCATCTTGTATTGAGGCACTGAGAGTTTAAGTACACAGTAGGTGTCAGAAGCAGGATTTGAACCAAGGTTTTTCCTGATTCCAGAGTTAGCTCTCAATCTACTGTGCTACCTTAACTCAAATGATTTCTAGACTACACCAGACTTTAAACTTTTTATTTTCCTTTATGTCCAGTTAGTCTTAATTATATGTTTATAGTACATGATGCAACAAAGTTACATAAATTCAATTCCCTCATAGAGTAGGCATTCCCTCCCATATCCTTCACTTTCTTTCCATTTATGTCACTCAGTTTTTCAGTTCTCTAATTCCTCCCCTATAACATGAACCTTTAAATATCTAAATAGACTAATTTCTTCTCCAAAAAGAAATGTTAGGCTTTCTTGGAATGACTCTATCCTCCGTTACTAAGCCAAGTATACTGTATTCTTTCTTATAGAGTTGTAGTTACCATTTTTCAGTCTCACTTCATTTAAATATGGTCTAAGATGCTAGAAGTTAGTTCTAGTCCAAATGAAAATAGAAAATGAAGCTACTTTAATGACCATGTCATGGACAATACTACCTTTTTCTTCATTTACTTTCTGTTCTTCTACCCTTTTCCCTCCCAGCAACTTCCCATTCTTGGATTTTGGTCACTTTTTATGCCTTGCTTCTGTTCTTTATGCTTATTGGCTAACCATAGATTTCACAGACTCTTCATATCTGTTCTTATCTTAACTATTGGTCACTTTCTCTGCCTCCTAACTCATCCCAACCATCCCCCCCACCACTCTATTGGTGTGAGATATTTAGACTATATTCACAACCTGATGTTTCCCATGTCCCACCAGTGACAAAAAAAAAAAAAAGACTAACCAAGGCTTCCTTTTCTCTTTGCCTCCCTGGAGTACTTAGTTGTATTTATTTTCTACACAGAAAGAACACTTGGACTTCCTAGTGACCTCACCCAAGAACCAGGGCTGTCTTACTCCCTGAACAACCCCTCCCCCCTATCTTTTATACTCCTGCATTTTATTCTTTGTTCTTACCCCCCAACTCCTTATATCCCTGATATCACTTCTGATTCTGATCATTGAAACTCTATCCTAATAAACCATGTTCCCTTTTCTACCAACAGATGGATTCTGATGAGACAAGTAGCAAGGAATCTTCTATTTATAAGATTATCGATTATGAGGCCTCTGCTCTTGATGGTCCCCCCTCATTGGTGCCCTCCATTCCTGAAGAGGTCCTCAATCTTGAGGAATCCATCTTCTTTGAAGAACCCACCACTGAAGCTTTCAATTCAGAGATGCTAAATAGATCCTCTACTTCTGAGGCCCAGGCCAATGAAAAGGAAGAGGAGGTCCACAGAGCTGAAGATTTTAAGAGCCCAGTGAAGAACTCACTCTCTGTAGGCCATTTCTCTTCACCCAAATCTTCAAAGTCCTTAAGAGAAAAAACTACCACTAAAGAACATGAGGAACAATATGAAAATGGTATCAGTGATGACCACATCCAAACAAGCCATCGAAATACCCGAGGAAAGAAGATGGTGAAGAAATCAAGCCCACGTAATAACCACCTCCCCAAAACTTCCCTGAACATTCCCAGAACCCATTCCTCATCCCCAGGACCCTCATCCATATCCCCATACCTTTACCCCAGAGCCATCATCACAGTCCTGAGACACATTCCTTCCCCTATCTCAAAGTCCTTTATTCTTAATATCAAAGCCTCTCTTGTCTCCATCTCACAACCCTTGTTCAAAGCCCTTCCATCTTCACCTTCATTCCTATTCCTTCAGGATAAAAGAACTTCACCTCCCAAGTTAGAAGGATTTCCCTGAGAGCCTCCCAAAACATATAACCCCATTTATTCAGATTTCATGACCTTCCTTATACAGTGTACTTCCTACTCACTCTCTTCAAGTTTACATGCCCTTATACAAACCTCTCTATCACTACAACCTCCAAGTGAAACAGTCCCCTTCTTTTGAGTTCTACAGCTCCTCTTTGCTGGATACCAGTATTTTGTTTTGTTTATGTGATCCTTATTTTTTTCATATTATTTTTAACATTTTTCTCAATTAAATTTGGGGTTCCAGATTATCTCTTACTTCCCATCCCTCCCCCATTCATTGAGAAGGAAAACAATATGAGACCAGTCATACATGTGAAATCATGTAACACATTTCCATTATGGTCTATGATCAAAAAAAAAAGAGAGAAAGCAAGAAAAATTATGCTTCAATTTGCACTCAGTTCACCAGTTCTCTCTGGAACTGGATGGCACTTTTTCATTATAAGACCTTTGTAACTGTCTTGAATCATTGTATTGATCAGAGTTGTTATGTCTTTCACAGCTGATCATTACAACATTACTTGTACTATACACAATGATCTCTTGGTTCTTCTCACTACACATCAATTCAAATAGGTCTTGCTCTTTTCTTTCTGAAGCACCCTCCCCCCACCACTATTTCCTTTTTTATTTTTAAAATATAATGTTTTTTCTAATTACATATAAAAATATTTAACATTCATTTTTTAAAATTGAGTTCCCAATTCTCTCCCTCCCTCTATTCCCTCCTCCCTCATTGAGAAGGCAAGCAATTTGATATAGATGATAACTTGTGTAATCATGAAAAACATTTCTATATTCCATGTTATGTTTTGAAGGAAAAACAAATCCTCCCCCCAAAAAAACAAAACAAGAAATGTTTTAAAGATATTTGTAAGGCAATAGGGTTAAGTGGCTTGCCCAAGGCCACACAGCTAGGTAATTATTAAATAGTGTCTGAGGCTGGATTTGAACTCAGGTATTCCTGACTCCAGGGCTGGTGTCCTATCCACTGCACCACCTAGCTGCCCCAAGAAAAAAATTTAAATTTAAAAAAGTATGCTTCAAGCATAAAAAAGAGCTGTAATAAATATATGTATCTGTGTTATATATGTATATATGTATGTATGTATGTATATATGTATGTATACACATGCATTCTTTCCCTTCTTAAAAATCTTTTACCTGGTAAGCCAGCAATCTGGATCAAAGGGTATGGATAATTTTATAGCCTTTCAGATAGTTATTTGTGTGATAAGTATTTTTATAACTGTGTTTATATGGTTCCTGAGTTTGTCTTGGCGGGTAGGCTCCCAAGTATTTTATATTGTCTACAGTTATTTTAAATGGAATTTTTGTCTAACTCTTGCTGTGGATTTTGTTGGTAATAAATAGAAATGTTATTGATTTATATGGGTTTATTTTATATCTTGTGACTTTGCTGAAGTTGCTAATTATTTCAACTAGTTTTTAGCTGATTCTCTAGGATTCTCCAAGTATAATGTCATATCATCTGCAATTTCTACAATTTCTTTTTCTTATTTCTCCTCACTGATATAGTCAGCATTTCTAGTACAATATTGAATAATAGTGGAACTATGGGCATTTTTGCATCATACCTGAGCTTATTGAGAATGCTATTAGTTTGGGACATTTGGATGTTCAGGGAAAACTAGTACCTCTGGTGTGAGGGTTGCTGAGCCCTTTTCAGGGCTGCTTTCCACCTTTGGTATCCACCTGCCACTCAACTTTTACCAAGAAGCTATAGCAGCACAGCCACAGCCAGCAAACTGTGACAGCAAATAAGCCAAAACCAGGTTGAGAGAAACCAAGGGACCTCCAAACTACTGATGAGCTAGGGAAGTATGTCTACCCCAAGCATGTGAAGACTTCCCTGGCAGAAGAGGTGGATGAGGACACTTTGTTCCAAAAGTCATGAAGGCAATGGAAGTAGTAGCTGAGGGGAGCTTAATGCTTGGTTGGATATTGAAGATGCCAAGATATCTTCCACAGCATTTCAAGTTATCATCAATCATTTGACTTTTGTCTTGCCATTGGACTTCAATGACTCTGTAAGAGAGAGACCAACAACTTCACACAACTCTATTTCACTTAAATTTACTTTATGCATGAGTCAAAAGACATCCTATCATTTTACTTGCATCAAAGTCCTGTGGAAACAGAGAAGTAAGTGATGAAGTAGCAGGTAGTCACAACTCTCAACAAATGAAGGAAAAAAGAAAAGAGCTACAGACCTAGTAGTAGTATTGCTGGATCAAAGGGTATGCAAAGTTTTATTGCTCTCCAAAATGGTTAGATCAATTCACAACTTCACTAATAGTGCATTAGTGTTTCAGTGTTCTCATATTCTCTCTAGATCATTTTCCTTTTTTGTCATTTTAGCCAGTTTGGTAAGTATGAGTATCTCAGAGTAGTTTTAATTTGCATTTTTCTAATCAGTAATGATTAGGTTATATAACTATAGATAGACAGCCTTTATGTCTTCATCTGAAACCTGCTATTTATATCCTTCGACCATTTATCAATTAAAAAATAACTTGGCAGTGAATAGATTACTGGCCCTAGAGGTGGAAGGACCTGAGTTCAAATCTGACCTCAGACACTTAATAATTACTTAGCTGTGTGGCCTTGGGCAAGTCACTTAACCCTACTGCTTTGCAAAAACCTAAAAAAACAAAACCAAGCAGAAAGACTTGTATTCTTATAAAGTTGACTCAGTTCTCTATTTTAGAAATGAGTCCTTTATCAGAAATACTAGCTGTGAAAATTGTTTCCCAACTTTCTAAAATCCTAAACTTGATTGCATTGGTTTTATTTTTTGCAAAAATTCTTAATGTATCTATTTTTCAATTTATAATGTTCTCTAGGGGGTGGCTAGGTGGCACAGTGGATAGAGCACTGGCCCTGGAGTCAAGAGTATATAATGTTCTCTCTCTCTTGCTTAATCATAACAACTCTCCTCTCCATAGATCTAGCAAATAGACTATTCCTTGTTCTCCTACTTGACTTGTGGTATCACCCTTTACATCAAAATTCTGTACCCATTTTGATCTTGCCTTGCTATAGGGTGTAAAATGTTGATCTATGCATAGCTTTGGTTATACTATTTTATGGTTTTTCCAAGAATTTTTGTCAAATAGTGAATTCTTATACCAGAAGCTAGAATCTCTAGGTTTATCAAACAGTAAATTACTATAATCATTCACTATTGTTCTTTGATATCTAATCTATTCCACTGCTCCACTTTTCTATATCTTTTTTTTTTAAACTTTTGTTTTGTTTGCATGGCAATGGGACACACCTAGGTAATTATTAAGTGTCTGGGGTCACATTTGAACTCAGGTCCTCCTGACTCCAAAGTCTGTGTTCTATCCACCGTGCCACCTAGCTACCCCCATTTTTCTATTTCTTAGGCAGTACAGACTATTATGATGACTGCCATTTTATAATATAATTTTAGATCTGGTACAGCTAGGCCACCATCCTTTGCATATTTTTCCATTAATTCCCTTGATATTCTTGACCTTTTATTCCTCCAAATAAATTTTGTTACTATTTTTCTAGTTCTGTAAAATAGTTTTTTTGGTAGTTTGATTATTATGACACTGAATAAATAATTTAATTTATATAGAATTGTTTTTTTATTATATTAGCTCAGCCTACCCATGAACAGTTGACATTTTTCCAATTGCTTAGATCTTTATTTGTGTGAAAAGCATTTTTATTTGTGTTCAGATGGCTTCTGTGCTCATTTTAACATGTAGATTCCCAATTATTTTATGTCATCTACAGTTACTTTAAATGGAATTTCTCCTTCTATCTTTTGTTGTTGAACTTTGTCAGTCATGCAGAGAAATGCTGATGAGTTATTGGGTTTATTTGATATCCTGCTACTTTGCTAAAGTTGTTAATTGTTCCAAGTAGATTTTTATTTGATTTTCTAGGCTTTTCTAATTATATTATCATCTACAAAGACTGAGAGTTTTGTTTCTTCACTGTCTATTCTAAATCCTTCAATTTCTTTGTCTTCTCTAATTGCTAAAAGCTAACATTTCTTACATAATATTGAATAATAGAGGAGATAATGCATCCTTGTTTCACCCCAATCTTATTGGGAATGCTCTAGTTTATCCCCATTACAAATAATATATGCTGATGTTTTAGATAAATATTGCTTATCATTTTAAGAAAAATTCAATTTATTCCTATGCTAAGTAATCTTTTTTAAGGACACTATAGCTCATCTTCTGACCTGAGGAAGAGACTAGAAAAGACCCTAAAAATTTGTCTGCCTTAATTTACCTAACCTTGTTCTGCTTACCATGGCATACAAAACACAGACACAAAAAATGTACAAAAACTTGTGGAAAGATGATTTCATTTACCAATGGTACATAGAATGTATGCACATATGGATAATACAAAATCCTGTAAACCTGAAAGATGAACAACTCTTGTGAGAAAACTTAGAGGAAACTACATTCAAAAAACAGCCCTAGGTGGCGTGGTGGATAGAGCACCGACCTGGAGTCAGGAGGACCTGAGTTCAAATCTGGCCTCAGATACTTAATAATTGCCTAGCTGTGTGACCTTGGGCAAGTCACTCAACCCCATTGCCTTAAATAAATTTAAAAAAAATTTAAATCAGTTCTGAGTGAAAAACAAGGCTTGCAACTGAAGACTAGCTTACCAAAGTTGGAACTGGATATACATTTTATTGGAGTAGCAAACTTGGAGCTGGATATACATTTTCTTGGAGTAGCCATAGTAATGAGGAGCATGGTGAAAGTAGCATTGGTTTTGCATTTAAAAACTAAATTAGCAGAGCAACTAGGTGATACAGTGCATAGAGCATCAACCCTGGAGTCAGAAGGACCTGAGTTCAAATTTGACTTCAGACACTTAATAATTGCCTAGCTGTTTGACCCTAGGCAAGTAACTTAAGCCAAAAAGCTTATAAGTCTCCAAAAAGGAGTGACTGACAGGCACATGACAATGCAACAAGAAAATTGCATGTCACTATCATCAGTGAATATGCTCTCACTAAGACAAGATCATGATGAGGTCAAAAAAATGTTATGGAGACCCAGATATACTCATCATCAATATGTTGAAAGAGGTCAGGCTTGTAATTCTAGGTGACTTTAATGCCAGAGTAGTCACATACTATCAGACATGGCAGAGAGTCCTCTAAAGGATTGGAGTCAGAAACAGCAAAAGCAAATATTATATGTTAATGAATATTTGTCTCATGACCACCTCATTACTAACACCATCTACCACTTAAGAGCATAAATCTTTATGGATGTACCCTCACAGCAAACACCGGCATTTAAATAATTATGTTATTGTAAAGAGAAAAGATAGACAGGATGTGAGAATAGTGAAGGTAATGTGTGGCCCAGTATGCTGTATCCTTTCCAAGCTAAACATTTACATTCAACAAAAACAATGACCCCAGGGCAAGACTACTACCAAAAAAACTTAAAATCTCCATGCCTGTACAGTTTAATACAGACTTGGAGAGAATGCTGAGCCAACAAACAATTCACAGCAGGGGAGCAGAAAAGGAATGGGCAGCTTTGAGAGATTCGGTGTGCAGTACTACATTTATTCATCTGGGCCAGACCATGCACAAACATCAGAACTGATCTGATGAAAATGATGGGGAAATTCAGAAACTACTACATGAGAGAACTCCAGGGTTTACTGGCAGAATAGTTCATCTCTATAAGAAGAAAACTTTTAATTCCATCAAAAGTAAAGTGCAAGCAAAGCTTTGAGAGATGTAAGATTCTTGGTTTGGTGAGAAGAAAGATGAAATTCCATTTTATGGTGATAGTAACAATTCAAAGCACTTTTATGATGTCTTAAAAGCTCTTTATGGACCAAATTCCTATGATGCACCTCAACTACGGAGTATTGATTAGTGATAAGGACAGCCTCCTGAATAGATGGTGTGAACATTTCTATAATCAACCAATGCTAAAGCCATTTACCATACACCTTGGGTTGAAGTCAGTCTCTTCCTATCCAAACTTCCAAATGAAGAAAAGATTTTGAATGTCATTAGACTCTTTTCATGTGGCAAAGTGCCAATTATTGATTCTATTCCAACTGAGATTTACAAGATTAGAGGTCCACTGCTCATACAAAAGCTGACTGAAATCTGGGTTATATGGCAAGAAGTTGTTTATCCCCCAGGAGTTAAAGGATACCTCCATTTCTATAAAGAAAAGGGAAATAGGTTGTCTTCTGAAAATCAAGGTGAGAGGGTGGAAGTGGGGTAGGGTCCCTCTCAGTCATTGCCAGCAAGAATCGTGCCAGAGTTCTCCTAAATAGGCTGAACCTTCACTATAAGATGATCATCTACCCAGGAGTAATTGTCAATAAGGTATTTCCTGCCCAACAACTCCTGGAGGTATGCCAGGAGCAGAACAAAGATCTGTACACAATTTTCTTCAGAGTAACCAAGGCCTTTGATATGCTATTCTCAATTGTGAGGGCTTGGGGAAGATCATTGCAAAATCTGACTGTCCAGAGGAGTTCATCAGTATTATATACTGCTCTAATGATGACATGCTTATGTGGGTTTTGAATAACAGTTAATGCTCATTCATCCCAGTGAGGTGAAGCAGGACTGTATACTTGCTCCCATGTTTTTTAGCATGATATTTTCCTTGACATTATCAGATGCCTCCAATAAAGACAAAAATGCATAGGGGTCAATTATCAGCTGATGTTAAATTATTTAACTTAACAAGGCTACAAGTCAAGACTAAAATGGAGGGAGAATTGGTGAGCAACATTTTGTTTACAGATTTAATTAAGTACTCAGTCCAGACTCTGAAGGTGAGATGCAACAGAATATGGATCATTTCTCTGCCACTTGTGCTAACTTGGGCCTGACAACATCAAGAAAAAAAGATTCTACAACAGCCTATACTATACCAACCATAAGTTACAGAAAGTGAAGAACTTCTGAATGCTGTGGCTAAGTTCATTTAATTTTGGCAGTATACTTTCCAAGGATTGTTCATATAGGTGATGAGATTGGTGTACATATTTCCAGAGTTAGTTTAATGTTTGGGAGGCTCCAAAGGAAGCCTACCAAACTGAAGGTCTATAAGGCCGTTGTGTTGACGTCACTGATGTATGCCTGTGAAACCTAGACAATACATTAGTCTATATCAAGAAACTGAACTGATTCCATTTGAATTATCTTAGGAAAATTCTGAAGATGGTTTGGCAAGATATCAGACACTGAGTTCCTTTCTCAGGTGAACTGCCAATCATTTAAACTCTACTGCAGAGAGTGCAACTCCAATTGGGTAACTATATTGTTCAAATGCCAAACATATGTTTGCCTAAAAGTCTCTTTTACCAAGAACTCAAATGAGGCAAGCACTCAAACAAATGTCAGAAGAAACAATACAAGGATACTCTCAAGGTCACAGAAAAACTTGGAATTGATTGTAAGATATGGGAAACACTGACACAGGACCACCCAGCATGGTGTGCTCACATCAAAGAAGGTGTCATGCTCCTTGAGCAAAGTAGAATTACGATAGCTTAAAAGAAATATGAGATGTTCAAATATAGAGACATTACTGCTCCAAATGTTCATATGGACTTTTTGTACCCAACTTATGGTAAAGCTTTATAAGCTTAGATCAGCCACAGTCAGACACACTAAACTTTGAACCCAACATAATAACCTTCTGGTCCTCTGCAAGCACAAAGGACAAAAATTAACTAGCTTGCTCCTATTACACATAATGCTTTCTGATGGTTTTAGATGGGTACTACTTGTTTTAAGGAAAACTATATTTTCCTGTGCTTTCTACTGGGTTTTTTTGTTTAAAGAAATGAGTTTTGTATTTAGTCAAAAGTTTTTTCTTCATCTGTTGAGATAATATGAATTTTGTTGTTTTGTTATTGATATGGTCAATTATGCTAATAGTTTTCATAATAATGAGCCTGTCCTGAATTCCTGGTATGAATCTCACCTGGTATTGCTATAATCTCATTGCAAATATTTTATTTAAATTTTTTACATCAATATTCATTAGGGAAATTGGTCTGTAGTTTTCTTTCTCTGTTTTTACTGTTCCTGGTTTAGGTATCAGCATCATATATGTGTGTGTGTTGTAAAAGAAATTTGGACTCTTATATCTATTTTTTCAAATACTTTTCATAGTATTGGAATTAACTGTTCTTTAAACATTTGGTAGAATTCACTCGGGAATTCAACTGGTCCTGGTAGCTTTTTCATAGGAGTTGCTCAATTTCTTTTTCTAAGCTAGGTTATTTAAGTATTCTATTTCCCATTCTGTTAATCCAGGCAATTTATATTTTTGTAAATAATCATCCATTTCACTTAGATTGTTAGATTTATTGGTATGTAATTGGGCAAGGCAGCTCCTAATGATTGCTTTAATTTCCTTTACATTGTTGATACATTCACCCTTTTCATTTTTGATACTGGTGATATTTTTAAAAAAATTTAATCAAATTAACCAACAGTTTGTCCATATTGTTGGGGATTTTTTTTTATCATAAATCAAGCTCCTATTTTATTTATTAATTCAATGGTTTTCTTACTTTCAGTCTTATTAATCTGTCCTTTGATTTTCAGTTTACAATTTTCAATTTGGCTTTTCTTCAAGTTCCATGTGTAGTTCATTAATCTGCTCTTTTTCTACTTTATTGATATTAGTAGTTAGAAATAAAAAATTTTTCCCTAAGTACTGCTTTGGCTACATCCTATAAATTTTGGTTTAGTGTCTTATTGTTACTTTCTTTAATGAAATTATTGTTTCTATGACTCGTTCTTTGACTCATTCATTCTTTAGGATTAAATATTTAGTTTCCAATTAATTTTTAATCTAGGTTCCCATGGTCCTTTAATGAATGTAATTTTTATTGTATATTATGATTTGAAATGCTTTTCAGCATTTGATTATGAGGTTTTTTAATATCCTAGGATATGGTCAATTTTTGTGTAGGTGCCATGTATCACTAAGAAAAAGAATATTTCCTTTCTATTCCCATTCAGTTTTCTCCAGAGGTCTATCATTTCTAACTTGCCTAAAGTTTTCTAACTTTACCTCTTTTGTTTCTTATTTATTTTTTTACTAGATTTCTATAGTTCTGAGAAAGAAAAACTGCAGTCCATAAATAGCATGGTTTGATGTCTATTTCCTTCTATAACTCCTTCAAATTTTCCTTTAAGAATTTGGATGCTCTTTAATTCGATGCACAAATGTTCAGTATTGATATCACTTCATTGTCCATTATACTTTTAAACAAAATATAGTTTCCCTGCATATATCTTTTAATTATATCTAATTTTGCTTTTGCTTTTTCTGAGATGCATAATTGCTATTTCTGACTTTTTTTTACTTCAGCAGAAGCAAAATAAATTCTGCTTCAGTATTTTTTCTTATAAACAACATATTGTAGATTCTTTTTTATTAAAGTAACTCTGCTAACAGCCCATCCTTTCTTTTATCACCATCCCCTCCTGCTTCTCTGTAAAATAAGAGTTATTTTTAATATTTTGTATTTATTTTTTTGAATAACATTTTATTTTTCTCAATTGGATATAAAATTTTTTAACATTTTATTGTTTAAAATTTTGAGTTCCAAATTCTCTCCTTCCTTTCCTGTCTTCCCTTCTTCCTAAGACCATGATATAGGTTATTCATTTTCAGTCATGCAAAATACATTTCCATATTAGTCATGTTATAAAAGAAAATATAAACCAAAAAAAAAGAAATGAAAAACAGTATGCTTCAATCATCAATGTAAAATAGATTTCTTAAATACCTTATTGAGTATTATATTATTCCCTCTTTGAACCATTTCTGATGAGAGTACAATTCTCCCCTCACCTGAAAAGCTCTTTTGCACTTCTTTTATCCCATTCTTCCTTTTCCTTCCCCATTCTCCAAATGCATCCCTTTTATTCCATGCCTTAATTTTTTTTAGATACTATGCTCAAATCACATCTGTGCGCTTTATCTATGTCCACTCCTTTTAACTGCCCTAATAATGATAAAGTTCTTAGGAGTTACATGTATCATCTTACTATAGAAGAATGGAAACCATTTAACTTTATTGAATCACAATTACTCTATCATAATTAACTTCTGCTTCTCTTAAGATTGCTACTTGGACATCATATTTTCTATTCAGTTCTAGTTTTTTCACCAAGAATGCTCAAAAGTCATCAATTTCATTAAATGTCTTTTTTTTTCTGGAAGAATTTATATGCAATTTTTCTGGGTAGGTGATTCTTGATTGTAATCCTGGTTTCTATGACCCTCCAGAATATCATATTCCAAGCCTATGATCCTTTAACATGGAAGCTGCTAAATCTTATGTGATCCTGGGGTGGCTAGGTGGTATAATGGATAAAGCGCCGGCCCTGGAGTCGGGAGTACCTGGGTTCAGGTCTGGTCTCAGACACTTAATAATTACCTAGCTGTGTGGCCTTGGGCAAGCCACTTAACCCCACTGCCTTGCAAAAAAAAAAAATCTTATGTGATCTTAACTGTGATGGTATGATATTCAAATTGTTTCTGTCTGTTAACTGCTTGAAATATTTCTACTTGACCTGGGAACTCTGAAATTTGGCCATAATATTCCTGGGAATTTTTATTTAGGGATCTCTTTCAGTAGGTGATTTGAGAATCTTTTGAGTTTTGTTTTATTCTCTGGTTCTAGGATATCAAGATAGTTTTCCATGATAATTTCTTGAAAGATGATGTCTAAGCTCTTTTTGGTTTTCCTTTTTGAGCTCTTCCAGGGTTTGAGACCACCAATTCACATTTTTTGTGAGGTCTTGGATGTAATTATTTTATTTCAGTCTTCTAAGTTGTGTTTTGATCTTCCCTCTTGGGGCAGCTAGGTGGGGCAGTGGATAGAGCACTGGCCCTGGAGTCAGGAGGACCTGAGTTCAAATGCGACTTCAGTCACTTAATAATTACCTAGCTGTATGATCTTGGGCAAGTCACTTAGCCCCATTGCCTTGTTAAAAAAAAAAAATAACCTTATCTAGATCTTCCCTTTCACCATAGTAACTTTCTGTGGTCAGGTTCTTTGTTGTTGTTGGCTCATTTCTTCAATCTATTTCTTGAATTTTAACTTTAAATTAAAGTTAGACTCTGCTCCTGGGATGGAAGGGGAAATGTAATAACTTTCAGATTTTTCATACTGGAGTTTGCAGAATGAGGATCTGTAAGTTTGCAGTTTTTTCAAGGTAACACAATCTAAGTAGAGTGGTGGTCACTGCACTCCTAGCCTGAGCCCTGCTCTCACAATCTGGGAATTCAAACTGGAATCTCATATAGGCAATGCAGCAGAAACCTGCTTCCAGTGCCAGAAAAGGGTTTTTATCATCATCATTTTCAGCAGCATCTCTTTCTGATCAGTTTTCCAACTTCCTTACTATCTGTTAACTGAGATATCCAGAAGTCATTTCCACTGCCAAGTGCTGTTGCTGACTTACTAGTGCATTCTGGACTGGCTCTCACCCTTCACTGGACTACACTTCACTCTCACCCCTGTGAGCCAGACCTTTGCTGCTGACCTTCTCCAAAATATCATATTCTAAGTTATCTTGGGCTGGAAAACTTTCACTCTGTCCTTTTGTTGATTCTGCCAATTAAGAATTCATTTTTAATTATTATTTTAATGTTGTTTAGAGAAGAATTTAGGAGAGCTCAAACAGGTCCCTGCTTTTATTCTACATCTTGGTTCTGTTCCTCCTCCCCTGTACATAACAGTACTCTGTTATGATCATATGTTACAGCTTGTTCTGCCAGTCCCCAATTGATGGGCATCTCCTGATTTCCAATTCTTTGCCACCACAAAAAGATCTGATATATTTTCATACATATATATACTTTTCCATTTTCCTTTGATCTCTTTGGGGGACAGAACTAGTAGTGGATTGCTGAATCAAAGGGTAGGCACAGTTTTAGCTATTTGGGCAGAGAGCTCCAGATTGTCCTCCAAAATGGTTGGATGGTTCACTACTTCACCCAGAGTTCATTAATGTATATATTTTTTCTCATCTCCTCCAGTATTTTTCATTTCTGGTCGGTGTGATTTTAATTTGTGTTTCTGTAATCAAAAGTAATTAAGAGTATTTTTTCATAAGACTATAGATTTCTTTCTTAAAAAGTTGTCTTCATAACCTTTGATCTTTTATCAATTAGAGAATGGATCTTTTTTTTTAACTTGACTTAGTTCCCTATATATTTGAGAAATGAAGCCTTTATCAGAGAAATTTGCTATTTTGATATTAATTCGTTGTTTATGATATTTTTATAATATTTTATGATATTTTAGCAAAATGCATCTTCCTACTTATCTCATTTAATTGGGTCTTATTTGTACTTTTGCTTTGTTTGAGGTCATGTCTGCCACCCTCTGTCCTCTTCACTTCAACTGAAATATAGCATATTCTCCTCCAGCTACTTATTTTAACTCTGTGTGGTTTTTTTGTCCCATGCATGTCTCTTGAACAAAACCTTTTGTCGGATTCTGGTTTCTAATCCATTCTTCTATTGGTTTATGTTCTGTAAGTTAACTCATACTATTTCCATTCACATTTATTTGAAAAACTGTGCATTTCCCTCCATCCCACTTTCCTGTGTTTGTTATTCTCTTTTTTTATCCTCTCTTCTCAAAAGTCTTTCTTGCTTCTCAGTACTGCCTCCCCCAGACTTCCTCCTTTTCAGCATCTCCACCCCCAATATCTCTTTTCCCCTTTCTTTCCTATCTTCCTATTGGATAAAATAGATTTCTAAATCCATCTGATTGTGTATGTATATATGTATATATATATATATATATATATATATATATATGCACATATAGTAGAGTTTAACATGGTACAAGGTGGCATATAATAGAGTGTAATATAGTATGAGGTGATACACATACACACACACATACACACACACACACACACACACACACACACACACACACATATATATTTATATTCTTTCCTCTTTGAGCTAATTTTGATGAGAGTGTTTCAAGCATTGCCCATGACCTCCTCCTAGTTTCCTCCCACTATAAAAGCTCTTCCTTGAGTACCTCCTTTATGTGAAAAAAAATTTGATCCATTCTACTTTGCCCTTTCCCCTTCTTCCTGTGCATCCCTCTTTCTTCAACCCTGTAATCTTTTTTTTGGGGGGGAGAGCATCCCAACACAATGAACTCAAACCCATACCCTCTGTCTATACAGACTGCTTCTAATTGCCCTAATAATGTTAAGTTCTTAAGAGCTGCGTGTATCATCTTCCCATATAAGAATGTCCCTTATGATCACTCTTTCATATTTAAATTTTTATACTTTATTTAAATCTTCTGTTTAAATTTCAAATTTTCTATTCAGTTCTGGTTTTTTTTATCAGGAATCCTTGAAAATCTTCATTTAATGTTCATTTTATCCCCCTGAAAAATTATGTTCAGTTTTGCTTAGATAGGTGATTCTTGGCTATAATCCTAACTCCTATGCCTTCCAAAATATCATATTCCAAACCCTCTAATCTTTTAACATGGAAGCTGCTAAATTTTGTTTGATCCTGTCATGACATTTTTGAATTGTTCCTTTCCAGCTGCTTGCAATGTTTTCTCCTTGATCTCGTAGCTCTGAAATTTGACTATGAATACTCCTGAAAGTTTTCATTTTGAGATCTCTTTCAGGAAGTGATTTGTGAATTCTTTTTCAATTCCATTTTTAACTTCTGGATCTAAGATATTTTCTTGAAAGACGTCTAGGCTCTTTTTTGATCATGACTTTAAAATAGTCTAATAATTCTTAAGTTATTTCACCTTGGAGCAGCTAGGTGGTGCAGTGGATAGAGTACCAACCCTGGAGGCAGGAGGCCCTGAGTTCAAATCCAGCCTCAGACACTTAATAATTACTTAGCTGTGTGACTTTGGACAAGTCACTTAACCCCATTGCCTTGCAAAAACCAAAAAAAAATTATCTCACCTTGATCTATTTTTCAGGTCAAGTGTTTTTCCAATGAGCTATTTCACATTTTCTTCTAATTTTTCTTCTTTGACTCAATTTTATTGCTTCTTGAAGTCTCATGAAATCATTAGCTTCCATTTAACCAGTTCTAATTTTTAAGAAATATTTCTTCACTGAGTTTTTCAGTGAGTTTTTTTAAGGAGTTCTTTACTTCTTTGAATTTTTGTACCTCTTTTTCCATTTGTCCTATCTACTTTTAAGTGAGTTCCTTCCTTATGTGAATTTTTTTTGCCTCATTTATCATTTGACCTGTTCTGTTTTTTTAAGGTGTTATTTTCTTCAGTATTTTTGTGCCTCTAAGTTGTTCTTTTTTGCATAATTTTTTTGCATCCCTTTCATTTCTTTTCTCAGTTTTTCCTCTACCATTTTTATCTTTTAAACTCTTCCAGGAATTTTTTCTGGCTTAGAATCCAATTAGCATTTTTCTTTGAGGTCTTATTTGTAACTATTTTCACATTGTTGTCTTTTCTAAATACAAATCTTGGTCTTCCTTGCTACCACAGTAGCTTTTTATAGTCAAGTTCTTTTTTTAGTGTTTGCTCATTTTCCCAGTCTTTTTCTTTACTTTGAGCTTTATGTTAAAGTTGAACTGTGCTCACCTGAGATTCCAAGTTTCAGGCTTTTGTGTGCTGCAGTTTTCAGAGTTAGTTCCTAGGGATCTACAAGTTTTCAATGCTTCCAAGGTACTGTGTTCCTGAGGTGTGGTCACTGCTTTCCTAGTCTGAGTTCTGGTCTTTACCCAGGAAAAGTATGTGTCTCACTGTGGTCCCAAGTACTAGTACTCCTCTTGGTCCAAGCCCCTTACCATCTCTGAACTGAAGAGTAACCCATTATCTATTGCTTCACTGACACTGTATCCCAAGTCAAAGTGATATCCAGGAGGAAAGGGGTTACTTAATGCTTTAGAGAAGGAAGAGCAGAGCTTTCCCAGTTGTTGGGTTAAATTAAAAATCTCTCTTATTTTCAGTATCTCATTACCCTGAATACTTTCTGAGGACCTGAGGCTTTTTTGTGGAGAAGAAATAAGTAAAATTCTTATATTACTAGGGTAAACCTTAAGAAGAGACAAGGGTCAAAGAGACCTTGTGAGACTCTCCAAAGACTATCTAAGTCTAAGATGACCACAGATTACATCTTGATATGATGACATCAAAGGATATACATTTAGATGTAGTTTTGCTTTATGAATATATTGTGCTTGAGTAGTAAACAATTTGCCCTTCAATACCATCTTACAATAAAGCAGATATTCAATTGCATGACTTCAAATATACAATAGCAAGGAACATGGATTATATTCATTGGAACATTCCTTATATTGGGTGGGGTGAACCCCAGGAGCATTGAATCAGTAGCCTAAAAAGATGAAACAGAGTTCTGAAATCACATTCCTATTTGCTCAACTATATATCAAAGAACAAACTGCTCTGGCCTTCCTAAAATCTTTTAGTAAGTATAATCTCTTTTTATCAAAGGTCAGGATATCAATGAAATATGGTGCCATTTTCAGAATCCTAAAAATCAGAGTCTCCATGAAACCTTGGAAAATCCCAGGATCAAATAAGATGGAGGCTAGATATTTTCTCCAGGCTTCACTAACTTTCAAAAACTCCCCCCAAAAGAAGAATTACGTACCAGAGGAAAATCAATTACTGCTCTCTCCATAGTCCAAGATACTTAAGACATATAACAAGACACATGAATTAGTAGGAGAGAACATTAATTTCCAAGTCACTCAACACACTCACCACTAGCCCCCAGATTCAGGCAGGATGCATCCTTCTAGTTTATGCTTTGAGATCCAATCCATTAAGCAATTGCCCTGCTGCTGCTTCAGTCTCTGCCAGGACACTTTATTCCTGCCTTTATCACCATTCTGCAGCAACAATTAAAAGAACCCAATTCTGACTACACACTTTCAGAAGAGGGAGAGGGACAGGAAGATAGTAATATACTCTTCCAGGGCAACAGTGGCCAGCCAGAGAACTAAAGAAAAATGGAGCTAGGTGAAGGCACTAGCAAGCATGCATATGGGGATTCACGAAGACTAAAATAAAGGACCTGAAATATATCCAGGACCAATCCTGTTCTATCCCCACTGAATTTTCTTACGGCAAGAACTGAGATAAATAAAAACCAGAAAGAGACCAAGATAACTTTGAGGTCCACCCCACCCCCAAGAGTACTAACATCAAAACTGAAAAAGTCAGAAAGTAAGGAATAAGGAAAGAAAAAAGAAAATTGTCAGAGATCTCGGGAAGAAGGAAACTAACAAGCAGATAAGTCAGTAGGGAAAATATTAAAATAGAAGAAAAGATGTTCACTAAGACATAAGACTACAAACATCTCCAAATAACTATTGCAAAACAAAGGAAATTGATCCAATACCAGATGACATAGAAAACTAAATTCCTCAGAGATCATGGAACTACAGCAAGATATTCTCAAAGGGTTCAGAAGGAAAATGAGAATCTTAAAACAGGAAACGAAAATTGCAGAATTTATGCATTGTGCAGCAGAAATAATTACCAGATAAAAAGACACCAATCCATGGTGACAAGTCTCTCCAAAGAAGCAAAAGGAAATGATTGGGAATGCAAATATGCTGAAATGAAAGACAATCTGGAAGAGAAAAAGAATATAAAAAATATGATTTTTATATAAGCAAAATCCATTTATCTCTAAGCTAGTATACAAAGGGACAACTTAAGGATCTTAAGAATCTCAGAAGACTATGGAAAAAACCACCTAAACGCCATAATGCAAGAAATAAAGTTTCCCAAAACTTCTGAATTACAGAAAACAGAACCAACTGAAATAATTAAGATAACCCACTGAAAAATCTCAGAGCCAACAAAAGTTAGAATTGAAGATGCTGATCTTGAAATGCCTCTCAATTTGTTTACCTGAAGTAATCAATGATTAGTCACCAATAATACAGTTATCCCTTTCACATCAGAGTGCTTAAGGGTGCAGGGCCCCTGCAATCTGGAATGCCACATAACATTTTTTGATTCCCTTTCCATACAAGAGAAAAAATTGAATTTTTCTTTTCTTTTATGGGGTGTTTACAATACTTAACTGTAAAATTGGGGTTAATATTACATAATACTATATGTGTATTCATGTCTATGTATGTATGTATTGTATATACATATTTATATAATTCATTTCTGAGTTTCTAAACTCTTTCTGGTCATCTGCTCTTCCTTTGCATGTTGTCTGCAGCTTCCACAAAACTACCAAAAAATTCCCATTTAATTTCTTATGCCAATGCACAATATATTGAAACCATGATGGGAAAAGTCACAATATGGAAGGAATAGCTTTATTGGAAAAATTTTCTAAAGACCTCAAAGAAAGGCAAAGAGTTTATTGATTGAAAGCATCATCAATGATTCTGAAGTTCTTTATTCACAGTGCATTTGTAATGTCTACAATATTTCATGTTAAGCCTTATAATTTACAATAATAGATTTTTAAAATACAAGTAAAAACTCATGCATTATAGAAAATTAAGATGTTTTATCATGTACCTCCCTACTATAATAATAATAATAATAATAATAATAATAATAATAATTTTAAGTGGTGACTTAGGTCCTTTACTCACATGAGGTAGGTAATATATAATTAACCCCATTTTATAGATGAAGAAACTAAATCTCAAAAAAGTAAAGTGGCTTACCCAAGGGTAGTAAATGTTATTCAAACACATTTCTCCTGACCCTAAGTTTGTTGCTAATTTCACAATGTCTCTCTTGGTACATTATCACCTTCTATCTCAAAATTCCCTTTCCTCCAGGCCACATGACCACCTTTCTTCTGGTAACCCATAACCAAACCCCAGGGTGTTTATTCCCAATCCTCTCCCAGATGACTTACATGTCTCTCTTCCCTCAGGTTCCATGAACATCCTTTCCCCCAGGTTACAGGGCTCCCCAGGTTATGTGGCCCACTCCCCACAGGTTATCCATTGCGCCCCATCGCTCCAGCTGACAAACCAGATGTGCTGGCAGTTGCCAAGGCCATGCACAAGGAGAAATATGGAAGTCATATGAAGCAGTTTTTCCAGTGGGAGAAGGATGCAGCACTGAAAGCCATTCAGTCAGGTGAGCCTCATTAGTGGGAAGAGTGAATGAGGGGTTCTGGACAAATATGACTGAATAGGTAAACTAAAGGTCATTTAGGGAAGTAAAATTAAGGGAAACCTTAGTATCACACACATAGGTGAGGCATAGGAACAAAGGATCATTTATATAAATGAAGAAGACCTTATAGGTAAGACAAGAGGGAAAAGAGAAGGGGAAGGAGGGGAAATATTAGGGACTGTTTTGTGTGTGTGTGTGTGTGTGTGTGTGTGTGTGTGTGTGTGTGTGTATGTACTATAAACTATCATCACCTGGTGTCCTTGAGCACCAGAGCCTTATTTTACTAAGTGCCACAGGAGTGGGAATGGGAGTGGATTAGAGACTGGGAAGATATTTCAGCACTGGTATTTGGTTCAATAAATGGAGAGCTTGGAGTACTTTGGGATCTTGGAGAACCTGTCATCCTTGTCTTCCACCCCTTCAGCTCTTTCCTGGGGAAGATTGAGGGAGTCTAGAAAGGGACTCAACATAATGGCTTCTGAACAGGGACATGAAGGCAGAGTTATCTGAGTGAAGTCCAGGATAAGGACACAGCAGATACAAGCAAGAGAACCAGGTGACATCCCAGAGCAGAGGACTCTGGAGAAAGTAACAGGTTGATTTATTACTAAGGGGCTCATTAGGAATCAGCAGAAGTAGAGTCTCTGAGGCAGTGCCCCAGGGAATGGAGCTTCTTCCTCAAGAAGCAGTCTGCTGCTGAGTGCCAGAGACATGAACAGAATGCAGAGAACCTGCTTGGTTCTTTTTTGGCCACAGCTGCCTGCCTGACCCTGCTATGTGCTCTGGGCAAGACCCAGGCCCTTGGACCTGTGACCATCTACAGAGATTTTTTGTCTCTGATATGGATCTTGATGCAGACTCTGACTTGGACTTTGATGCCCACAATGAATTTCACTCTCCGTAATGGTATTGACTGCTGTTCCCAGGGTGCAACAACTCCAGATTATGCTGTAAACATTTTAAGTAATTTCAAATGCTTTCTCTCATTCTCTGCTGTTCCCACCCTCTGCAGAGAGAAGGGGGAAGGAGAAAGGAAAGCTTTCTTTTTGCAACTTTGAAACTCAAACCCATGTCTCAAAAAACTTATTTTAGAAATCAAGGGACCCTTACACCTGTTTTTCAAAAGGTTATTTATTGGGAAGCTTTGTGGTTCAATTAGTTAAGAGAAAAGGGGAAGATTTTTTTTTTCAGGGAGTGGGAAATTTAGATTTTGTCTTTTGAAGGAAGCCTGTGCTTATGGCTAAAGTTTTGGGGGGAGGTGTATTCTTCACTAGGATGTTTTTTACATCTCTCCACTGACCTAGAGAGTTGGGAAAATGTTTCTATATTCTGAGATCTGGAGCTAACCAGGGTTATCAGTCTCAGCTTGGTAAATGTAATACAAGAGAGTTGTTTCTGTGTTTGTGTTAGTGTCTAAACTCCTTTGTGTGCAATTCGGATCTGAAATAGTTAAGTTTTACCTAAGTTAAAAGTTACTCCTTCTAGTTTGGATTTTGAATTTGATTGTTTTGAAAGTTTTTTTGTTGGCAAAAGAGAAAACTTTGTAATCTTCGTAAGTTGGGGATAAAATGTATTTCAAAGAATTTAGGAATATTGGTTTTTACTATTGACATTTATTTATTTTTGAACTTTTGTTTACAATTTATGTGGCATTAATTATGTAATAATTTTGTTTCAAAATAAAAAAGACAAGAATGGGGGATATGTTAGGGACTATTGTGTGTGTGTGAGCACTGTAAACTACCATTACCTGGTGTCCTTGAGCACCAGAGCCTTATTTTACTAAGTGCCATGGGAGTGGAAGTGGGTTAGAGACTGGGAAGGTATTTAAGCACTGATATTTGGTTCAATAAATGGAGACCTTGGAGTACTCGGGGATCTTGGGGATCTTGGAGAACCTGTCATCCTTGTCTTCCTTGTCTTCCACCCCTTCCGCACTCGCCTGGGGAAGATTGAAGGAGTCCAGAAAGGGACTCAAGAGGGAAAGATCAATGTGACCACTTAGTTACAAGAAAAGCATATTCCTAAAATATTTGGAAATCCCCTTCCATAGAATTGTATACAGAGCAACATGGATTTACATTAATTGGTCATGAAAAGCTTAATAAGCACATACTATATGCCAGAAACTGTACTGGGAAGGGAAGGAAGGGGAGAGGAAGGGGAGGGAAAGTGGAGGAGAAGGGGAGGGGAGGGGAGGGGAGGGGAGGGGAGGGGAGGGGAGGGGAGGGGAGGGGAGGGGAGGAGGAGGGGAGAGGGAGGGAAGGAAGCCAGGGAACTAGCATGGAAGTTAGTCAAGATACAAGAAGGGCCAGTAGCCCAGCCAATCATATAGCCAAACTTCAGACCTGCCAGAAGTTGGAAGTCAGAATTTGGTCCAGAGACTGAAAGCTATGGTTTCCAGATCAAGGAGAACTTTAAACCAAAGAATTGTCTAGGGAAATTATCCTTGAGATCTTAAGTCTTCTGAAGTTCTGCCCTCTTGGGGATATGTTCAGATTCTTAAAAGGATCTAACTTGGTAGGTTTAATCCCTATGGAAATGAATAATTATTCTCATTTGTCTCCAAGAACTTTCGTTTCTCTGCATCAAATGGGAAGGTCATATTTTTTAATCCCATAGGGTTACCCACAGAGCTTCCTCTTAGAGTCTAGTTAGAAGAACTCTACCATCATCATATGGTTCTTTTTCTGGGGTTCTTTCAGTCCTGAGTCAAAGATGGTTAGTTTTGAATAATTTTTTGATATGTGTAATTTGTTTAGCCATATTGTGTGTAAGTATAATACTAGACTTATACCCAGGACTTTGCTCCACAAAAAAACCAGTCCTATTTGTACTAAACAGCTCATCTTCCTTCAGCATTCCTTCAGAAATTGAATCCTTATTTTCTGTTCTGCCTATATACCAAGTGTAAGCACATGTATGTATGTGAGTATATGTATCTAGATTTATACTTGTAAATATTTTGATCTATAGATAAGTAAATGCCAAACATATATGCTCTTTATGCCGACTTGTGTGTTGCAATATGATGCCTTACCAACTGGTAAGGCAAGGTATTACAAGTCACTGAGGAAAAAAAGCAGTTAGTCTGCAATTACCAAACAAAATTCTTAAAGAACTCTGGAGAACAGCAGACTCCTACCAGTCATCCATTAATGCCAGGAAGGATACTGAAAACTAAGTGAGAAGACAAACAACCTAATTCCTAGAATTCATGGTCATAGCTGGATTTCACTGTTAAATTAGTAATTTTTTAAATTTTATTTTCAACTCAGGGAAAAAACAAGCATTTCCATAACACAGCACAATAAAAAAAAAAAGATGATTGCACATGAAATTGCAAATCTACCATGTGCAACTTGCTATTCCCCTCCAAATATACAACAAAGTTATGTCAATGTCTTTTTTTTTCTTTTTTCTTCCATTTCCCCCTCTCTTCTATCCCAGAGATGGTTACTATTATGCAAATATATATATATGTGTGTGTGTGTATATATACACATGTATATATACATATATATACACAATATATATGTATTATATATTCCATGCCATTAGGCAAATATATATAGATATATATACACACACATATATATATTCCATGCCTCATCATTTCATACAGCACAGTAATGTTCCATTCCAATCATACACCACAATTTGTTCAGCCATTCTCCAATTGATGCAGATTCCTACAATTTCCAGTTCTTTGTTACTACAAAAAGAACTGCTATAAATACCCCATTCACATTCAAAGTTACTTCATCTTTTTACTCACTTTTTTTCTCAGTCTTTTTTTACCCTATTCCTGTTACCTTATCTTCTTCCCCATCTTCCCATACCCCACTTCACCCATAACTCCTAGAGTCTCCCCATCTCAAAATACACAATCAACCAAAAATCCCCTCACCCTTCTAAATCCTAAACCACACCCTACCCTATCCTCTGGTTTTCTCACCTCTCTATATGTTCAGACAGTCTTCTGGAGGTGCATTTTGTTTCCTCTTCAACCCAGATGAGAGCAAGATTCCAGTATTATCAGCCCTCAACCCCCACCTGCTTCCTCTATATTAGTTCCTCCTTTCACACTGCATTTTTATAATGTTCCCTTTTACCTTTTCCTACCCAATTTTGTTTTTAGAATTACCCCCATTACACACAACTCAGTCCCTCAACCTTTCTTTCAAATTGCCTTAGTAATGACAGTTTTAAGAATATTAATAACATTTTTCATAAAGTAAGTAAACAGTTTGACTTTAATGAGTGCCTCATAATAAGTCCTATTAACCAGCTAAACTATCCCAAATTCTAACATGAGAATCCTTAACTGAACTCTGTTGTCTAGCCATTCCTTCAAGTTTGTTCTGGGCTCTCAAAATGAAATCCTACCTTTATTCACTAGTGTCCGTGTGCCCAAACTAGATCTTTTAATAGTAAAAATCTGGGTCATAGAATTTTAGAACTAAAGAGAATCTAAAGGGTAGCATTCTAGTTCAACCTCTTTATCACATGCAGAAATCACTTCTACAAAAATCCCTGATACTCATCATTTATTTAACAGTCCATGATGAAGGCATTCAAAGGTCTATTGGAAGAAACATGAAATTCGATAAACCGTCAGTATATCATGAATACAGATTTAAGTTCCAACAAAGATGAAACAGTTCTAATTAGAAACCCAATATCACTTACATTATTATAATTAGCACACAAACAATTGGGGGGTCAAGGAAAAGGGGAAGGCTTAGAACCTGTGAATTCACTGGTACAAATTGTCTGCTTCTTTGCATTTAAAACTAAAGCCAGTTAGCAAAATGTGACTGCAATGACTTGCCAAACTATCTTTTTGTCTAAAAAACAAAATTCAGATCATTCACACAGACATACTCATTTGCTGATGTACAAATTCATTACAAAAAAATACCACCTATTAAATCCTTAATCTTAACCCCATTTGCCTTGCAAAAACCTAAAAAAAAAGCAAACAAACAAAAAAAAGAAATGTAGTCTTATGCTACACAGACACAAAGAAACAAATCAGCTATTCATTAGAATCTGGGGGCTCACAATTCCAGTTGTCTAGATTTTCTAAAGCTCTTCTTTCACAAAAGTAATTAACTTGCACAAACATACACCCACACACACAGGAAGAAGCCTGATAAGTCTTTTATGTTTGACTAAATAAAGGAATGGGGGTGGCTAGTTGGCAGTGAATAAAGCACTGGCCTTGGAGTCAGGAGTAACTGGGTTCAAATCTGGTCCCAGACACTTAATAATTACCTAGCTGTGTGGCCTTGGGCAAGCCACTTAACCCCATTTGCCTTGCAAAAACCTAAAAAACAAACAAAAAAAAATAAAGGAATAAATTCTTAACCAAAATAAGTTAAAAAAATAAGTGAACATATGCATTTAAATAGCAAGTTCAAAAATAAAATAAAATATATTAAACAAACAGAAAATTCATATACAGATGTCTCAAGATGTAAAGCATATACATATACACATATAACAGATTTAATATTCAATTGTAAAAGCTTCTATAATAATCATTTGCCAAAGGGAGGTTGCAAGTGCCTCAGATAAATGTTCCCAATATTTAGTGCTCAAATAGGGTGATTCCAGCTACTTTTCCCAAACTTACATCAGGATTCCAACATCTATGAAATTAAGCTTCAAAATCATTGAAGTAATCCCCAGTTTTCTCCTTGCCACCTCCCACAGCCCTCTGGGGGAAAGATCCATAGCTTTCCAAAGTTTCCTTCACTGCACATCTGACATTTTGGTTATCCTTTCCTATCTTTTTAAAACTTTGAACACAATAGTCCTATGAAAAAATCTGCAAGGTACAAGCTGCCCTCTCCTTTTTATTATTTTTAATGCACTTCCTCTCCTTCTTGGTCCTTAGTTCTTTCTGGTTCACTTTTTTTTTGCAAGGCAATGGGGTTAAGTGACTTGCCCAAGGTCACACAGCTAGGTAATTATTAAGCATCTAAGGTTACATTTGAACTCAGGTCCTCCTGACTCCAGGGTGGGTACTCTATCCACTGCGCCACCTACCTGCCCCTCTTTGCACTTTTGACTCCTCCATTATAGGTGAACTTATTCTGAGATCAAGGATGGCCCCTTGCCATCCACTGAGCTCCTCTCCCCTCTGGGGAATGAATTGTTCCACAGATATAACAAACATTTTTTCCTCTAGGGAATGTGTGTGACTCTTCACACCTGATAGTCACCATCTTAAAATGGCTTGGTTGCCTCATCTATAGAATGAGTTAGAGAAGGGAATAGCAAACTACTCCATATTTCTGCCAAGAAAATTCCAAATGGAATCATGAAGAATCAGACAAAACTGAAAAAAAAAAATGGCTGAATGAATGTGTTCTATTCTTTTGCTAAGGAGTCCTTTACTTGTCATGAAGGTCTTGGTCTTTCTTGCATTTGCCAAGTGAAGAATTCATAACTCCCAATATTCACTTGGGGACGAGCCTCATCTAATTTAACAGTTAATTTCCTAGCAGTTCTGTTCTGCTGCTAATTCTGTGATCAAGGCCCTCCACTGCCTGGGTACAGTTGATTTCATCTAATTTTGTTCTGATTAGAGAGACCCATATTATCAGGATCTGGTATATACCATCCACCATCCTTTTCCAAGTACTTCACAATATCCTCTTGGGATTTCAGCAAATATGGACCCACAGTTCCTCGGAGCCTTTGCAAGAACAAGTAGCTAATAATACTGAGCTATCTCCACCCTAGCAGGAAAAGTTGTATTGCCCCATTTTTCTCTTGTCTTTGCTTCATCAATCCTACCTAACTACCAGTTTTAGGTAGGATTGAGAGCCAAAATTATATTCAAGAGTAGGATAAAACCCCAAGTAACTGAGATGCATGACAAGACTTAGTAGATGGCTATGTGAGAAAAGCCTTGGCCCAGACTGTGTTTAAGGCGAAGGCCTGGGGAATTATGCCCGGATCCAGTATTCTACGTGAGTTCCTTCTATACACCTCTGAGTAGAGAGACTCCTATTAAACCTGTGGGACTTCTTACAGTTCACTTCCCTCTGTGTATTTAATGATCCAGCAAAACCGAGAAGCCTTCTTGGAAGTCTTCTCACATTCCATCTCCCATCTCCATGACTTTTCACTGGCAATGTTCACTTCTTCACCTTTACCTCCCAGCTTCCCAAACCTCCTCTGAGACTCAATTCAAAGCCCAGCTTTTGTTAGAAGACCTTTCTCAGTCCCTCCAACTATGAGTTATCTCTTTGAGATAATCTTTCATCTATTCTTTATTTTTATATGAACATAGTTATTTAAATGTTGTCTTTCCCATTAGAATGTAATATCCCAGGGTGGCTAGGTGGCACAGTGGATAAAGCACCAGCCCTGGAGTAAGGAGTACCTGGGTTCAAATCCGGTCTCAGACACTTAATCATTACCTAGCTATGTGGCCTTGGGCAAGCCACTTAACCCCATTTGCCTTGCAAAAAAAAAAAAAACCTAAAAAAAAAAAGAATGTAATATCCTTGAGTTCAGAGACTATATTTTTGCCTTTCTTTGTATGTCTAGAATAATATCTAGCACATAGGAAGTACTTGGTAAAAGCCTGTTGACTGACTGGTGAGGCAAGGCAATCATGTAGCTAGGAATCTCTCCCTTATCCAACAGTCAACCAGGGCAGAGCAAAGCAAGAGTTGGAAAGCTAACGTGGGTCTTCAGGATCTATGATAGCTGAAACAAGTATCCAAAAGGAGGCACTGTAGAGCTAAGCCAAACTTGGATTGGAGGATATGATTAAGACTGGCAACAATCCTAAAATCCCTCAGCCATAGGAGATCAAGCAAGTGGTGATGTCAACCTCTAATCCAGCATGTTCCCTCTGTTTCTCTTGAGTGCTTGCCAAGCCTTTCTCAGTGAGTTTTCAGTACAAAATCCCTTCCTTTATCTTCTTCCCTATGCCCCAGATATAGAGTGTAGGACAGAAAGATAGGAAGGGATGTCTATCTTATTCACAGAACCGTTTCAATAAGTTAAATTCCCATTAGTCCTATGAATAAGGCTGGTAGATGATGAAGAAATGTTTATCTTGTATGTAGAGATGAGTTCTCAGAACAGAGGTGCAGATTTTCCTGTCTTAATTTTTGAATATGTCTCAAATCATACTTCTAGACCAGCAAGTCAGGAATAGTTTAGGTTAGAAGAAAGAGAAAGTGGTACCTGTCTGAAGTCTGAGTGCCCTCTGGTGAGCAATAGAAAATACTACAGTCACAGGGAAAAGTTCATGAGTGAAAGATGAAGAAACTCTTGACTATTGAGGAACTGAGAAAGAATCACCTCAATTTAAAGGGTTATCACAAAATTAAATGGACTGTCCTGTTAAGTTATGAATTCCCCCTTGGTAAATGTGTTCAAGCAAGGTTGTTAACAACTTGCCCAAGATGCCATAGAGTGGATTCATAGCAGTTTAGAGAATCTCTTAGATCCTTTCCAATTCAGAGAATTATGTAACTCTTATTCCACTAATTCTTCTATTTTTACATATTGTGTGTGTCAAACTATTATTCAAGCAATTATATTATTATGATTATTATTATATTTTGATGAGCTTATTTTAATTACACCAGATATTTTGCTTCTACTATTGTCATTAGACAAGGAAGAGAGGAAAGGATATTGGGATGCAGCAGTCTATCCCAAATTTAGAATTAGTCTACTCATCTACTAACATTTCTAGCTCTTGTCATTAGCTCCTAGACTTATACCCAGGATTTTGCTCCACAGAAAACTAGTCCTATTTGTACTAACAGCTCATCTTCCTTCAGAAATAAAATGGTTACCCTAAGGAATGCTACAGAGCAAATGTTGGTCCAAACTAGCAGAAGAATTTCCACAACAGGAGGGGAAGGGAAGAGGAGAGATAACAAGCATGTTTAAGTGCCTTTTTAATTTTTTTTAATTTATTTATTTATTTTGAATTTTACAATTTTCCCCCTAATCTGGCTTTCCTCCCTCTGACCCCCCCCCACAGAAGGCAGTCTGTTAATCTTGACTAAGTGCCTTTTTTATTGTGTCAGTCATTGTGCTAATTACTTCACAAATATTTTTCATCAACAAAATCACAGATTCGGTCCAAAATATTTATATATTCCATACATGTGTGTGCATTTTATATACATATGTGTGTATTGTGTGATATGTATATTGTATACTAAACACAAACATACATAACACTAAAGAGAAAACAAGAGCCCTGGACTATGAGAGGAGGAACTATTATTTCAGAAAGTCCACCATGGATCAAAGAAGCCTGACATATTAATATTCTTTTATAAGCCCTCCCTTTTTCTAAGAATATACTGACAAATATTTAAGAACCAGCTCTCTGGGGAAGAAAATATGAATGTCAAATACATTTTAAAGTTTAATTTACATTATTGATATTTTCTCCATCACTATTTTAAATCTACTTAACTAACCAAATAAATTTTCTCCACTAGATTGTGAGTTGCTTGAGGGTAGGGCCTTTTTGCCTCTTTTTTTTAATCCCCAGTGCCTGGTACCTAATAGGTATCTAATAAGTGTTTATTGATTGAATCGATTCCTGATTTGAAGTTTTTGTCAATTTCTGAGTTCTTATGACCTAGTTGTAGTAAGCCCAAAATACCCCTGACTTCTCCCCATCACATAGCGGGTGACTTCTGCAAGTTAAACATACCAAATTCTGTTAAGCAATCCTGTCATAGCACAGCCTCAAGTCTGTCTTCTTCCTGGTTATTATTCTCTGGAGTCCATAATCTCCTCAATGTGTTTTCAAAATGTAGTGTCCAAAAAACCACAAGTTCATCAGCTGAGGGAACTGGGGATAGACAAAGTGGAAAAGAGAAGCCCAGTACAATGGGACGTGAGATGGAATAGCTATATTCAGGCTGACTTGGTGAAGAACAATTATATGTGTTTAGCTCAGCCCCCCAAGAAGACAGAACTAGGAGAATTGGGGACAAGTGTCAGTGAGGCAGATATAGATAGAACAGATGTAAGGAGAAGTCAACCTGAGATAGCTCTTTAAAGGAGACAGTCTTGGAGCTGGATCTTAAAAAGTAAGTGCAATGGTAGATTTGCAGTTTCATATGCAATCACCATTTTTATTGTATTATGTTATGGAAATGCTTGTTTGATTACATGAATTGAGAAGAAAATAAATTTGTAATCAAAATTTGGTGTCCAGAACTGAATGCAATATTTCAGGGGTAGCTTGATCCATTCAGTTAGTCTACCTCTGCTCTCATCCTGGCTCTACACTTCTATTCTTACATACTGAGCTCATTTCAGCTTTATTGGCAACCACATCACCCTGCCTGTTGACTCATTGGCTCCAATCCACTATGAGTTTATCCTTTCACCTTCAGAGGGGGCCATTCTCTGACATCATCCCCCAACTCTGGAGAACAACCTATTTGGGAACAAGTAGTCTTCTATTCACAGATGACAGTATATACATACATACACTGTGTAGTGTACAAAAAAATTTTAAAGCCAGATGTTTGGGGCTGGCTAAATTATACACTGTGCCTATATCTATTTTGTAAATATTCTGCCTTTTAGTTTTGTGTATATTCTATGATTCCAAGAATCTCTAAGTTCCCTTCCCTTCCAGTTACATCACCTTTTTCCAGGGGTGTGCTGGTAAATGTTTTAACAACTAACTGGGGGGAGGGGGAAAGTGGGGGCAGGGTGGGAAGAAGTATACACAAAAACATTTTTGAGTTTAATCTAAATTATTAAAATTTTTCTACCACTTTCTTAAATCTCAGCAATCAACAAAAACAATAAATCAATCCCTAAAGTGTTTGCCAATTTTCAAAGTAGAAACACTCCCACTGAAAATTCAACAATCAGGCCCTAAGAGGTAGTAAGAGCTGGCTCCATCATCCTGTTGCTATTCCCCTTGTGTGTGTTCCTCTGTGGTACCTAGAATATAACTTTGCATACTATTGAGTATTCTGAATTTGACTAAGACAATGATCTGAGAAACAAGTGAGACCACCTGGAGCCAGTGAGAGACAACTAGAGGTCAAATATCTGAACATTCATTCATCCAGTGGAAAAGATATTAAAGCCTTTACTATGTACAGAGTGCTTGCTAAATAGTTGCAGAATAGTCACAACTTTAAGGGAAAACTTTATAGGACTCAACTTCCTCAGGTAACCCCTTTCCAGTATTCTGTCTGTCCCTAGCATTTAGAATAGTGTTTAAATTTTTTCTTTCACTCATTCCTTGATGACAATTCTACAGGCTCTTGCTAGGACAGTCACTATCACTGTCCTGCCTAAACACTTTGACATAGTGGAAAGAATACTGGTTTGGAGTCGAGAAAGACCTAGGTAAAAATTCTAACTCCAACATTTAATAGTCAGGGTTTGGTTTGGTTTTTTTAAAAGGAATTTCTTTTTAAGAAATAAAGAAAATGGCTAAGGAAAATTAAGGGAAAATCTGTATACAGAATATATTTCTTCTCTGTCCTGAAATTATTTTTTGAGCCTGAATCCAAAAAAGACTTGGTGGTACAGGTGAAAGAGTCTTGGATTTAGAGTCAGAGATCATGAGTTTAAATTGTTGCTCTGCCATTTACTATGTGATCTTGAACAAGTCAGCCTTTTTATACCTCAGTTTTCTCCCTTGTAAAATAAAGGCGTTTAAATAATTGAATCTAAGTACCCTTCTAGTTTAATTTGGAACTTCACATTTATCTCTTAAAAATTCTCTTGTTAAATTTGGCAGACTATTATAACCCTACCAAGATACTTTTAAGATGCTGCTCTTAATATCCAACATATTCTCTAGCCCTTCCATAATTTCTTGACCCCCACAAAATTGATTAGCATGCCATCTGTGTCTTCAGTGACATTTTATGCCCAAGGATATCAAAAGTCTAGGCTAGTGAGAATAATTACAAAATAGAATAAGAAGTAAGGACACCAAATTAACAAAAGAAAATTACAAAAGTAGAGGGAAACAACTAAGGGGGAAAGTATGAGTGATCAGAAAAATAGATGAGAATACTTGGTAGTAGGTGAAGACCACTAGAGAGAAAAGTGAAGCATGTATAAACTATATCATATTGTTTCAGGGAAGGAAGAAAAGAGGAAAAAAAAGAATTTGGAACTCAAAATTTTTAAAAATAAATATTAAAAATTATTTTTACATGTAATGAGGAGAGTTAAGTATTAAAAATAAAAAGGAGAAAAGGATATTTGGTAGATATGTCTTAGGGATATTGGGCCTTCTGCCAACGCAAACTCCCATATCTGGGGATTCCCATTCCATTGCTTTCTTTTCTTTTTTGGGGTCCAAAATTCATCTAGGGGCAGCTAGGTGGCATAGTGGATAGAGCACCAGCTCTGGAGTCAGGAGGACCCAAGTCCAAATTCAACCTCAGAACACTTAATAATTACCTAGCTGTGTCACCTTGGGCAAGTCACTTAAATCTATTGCCTTATAAAAACAAAAACAAAAAACAAATTGATCTATGTGTTTCCCTCTGGCTATCATCACCCATTACTTCCTTCTGAAAGACTTTTTTTTTTGTTTTGTTTTGTTTTAGGTTTTTGTAAGGTAAATGGGGTTAAGTGGCTTGCCCAAGGCCACACAGCTAGGTAATTATTAAGTGTCTGAGATCAGATTTGAACCCAGGTATTCCTGACTCCAGGGCCGGTGCTCTATCCACTGAGCCATCTAGCCACCTAGCCACCCCTCTGGGAGACTTCCATTCCTCGGAAATACAGTTATCCTTTCCACATTGTAGGAGTTAGTTGGCCCTCCCTTTATACCAGAGAAATATGAATTTTCTTCTTTTTTCTTTTAGGGCTATTTATAGTATCTTATTGTATAATTTTGGTTAAGTATTTATTCATGGGCTCTGTGTCTTCTGCTGTCCTTCTCATGTTGTCTGCAGCTTCCACAATACTCTCAAGAAATTTCCCTTTTATTTATGTCAGTTTATGATATATTGAAACCATAATGGGGAAAGTTGCTATGTGGAAGGAATAACTGTAGTTGCAGTAACCTAGTTTATTCTTACCCTCTCAACCTTGGGCACTCAGCCCTGGGAGATGTTCTAGTGGTTTTTTTTTGTTTGGTTTGGTTTTTTTATCTTTGTAACTAAAGGGAACAGACAAGATTAGATAGAGGGGAGACATAATGGGGTATAATAGAAAAAAATCTTAGCCAGTTACAAAATATTAAGAGAAGCTTTAATGTGGTAGAAAGAACATTGAATTTGGAATAGAGCTGGCATTCAAACCCAAGAGTCAAAGGATCTGGGTTCAAATCCTGACTTTGCCACTTACTATGCTGTTTTAGCCACAAACTCCCAGAGCCACAGTTTCCTCACCTATAAAATAGAGGAGGATTTGAACTACATTTTATGATAACCTCTAATTCTAAATCTATAATCCTAAGAAATTATGGCTATACATGTATAAACTATGTCAAATTGCTTGCCTTCTCAATGAAATAGGGAAGGGAGAGGAGTTTGGAACTCAAAATTTGAAAAAAAGAATGTTAATATTGTTTTTATATGTAATTGGGGGAGGGAATAAAATTATTTAAATTATTTTAAAAGTATTGCAATCAACACTGCATGAACTACAATTGACATTCTTTGGAATATAAAGGAAACTTAGTCTATTCCTTTTTTAGGCTTTTCAAAAACCCATTCATTTTTAACTTGCTCTGAGAGCCCTGCATGCCCAATGTGGCTTTTATCCTAGGGACTTCCCTTTCAGACCTTCATAGACCCTGTAGGATAGAAGAAAATAAAGTGAACATAGATGTGAATAGTGAGTTAGGGGTATACAAAATATGCAGATGAGATTCATTTATTACTCAGCAAAAACTTCAGCCTGTATCCCTCTCATTCTCCTACTTTGGAAAGTCATCTTAGGTCATTTCCTGACAATGTCTCTCTCTCTCCAGACTTAAAAATAAAAACTCCAAGTCACTGTTTATTTTTAACCTCCTCTCCTCCCCTTCCCCCCCCCCCCCCCCCCACCAATGAGTCAGGAGGCAAAACATTAACTCCTGGAGAAGACTTCATCAACCTTGTTATTCACAAGGTTGATGAGATTATTCCACTCTTGAGTTCCTGTTAATGTTTAATTACTCCCATGCCCACATCTACAATTGGGAAGGGTAGATTTTCATAGAATTCATTCTGGTCCTGGCTTTATGAATTTTTCAGAGTTAAACCCTGGTCTCACAAATAATGCCTATAAATCACTTAAGCCTCAATTTACCTATGCCCTGAGTCTAGGGCTCAATTGTCTCCTGCCTGCCCAGGGTCTACAGTTTGGGTTAGAAGATGCAGTAAATTACCTCTGCTTCATAGTTTCTGACTAGATCTGTCATGACTAGACAGTCATATAGACTGTCATTTCAAAAATCACTGCAGGTGATTCTCCCACCTTCTAGAAAGAAATTCGGCACTTCAACCACCTCTATAAACAGTCATTGTTGTTGGAATGGTTCATATTCTTTTTTTTTATCTTCACTTCTTCCACTGGTTCTGCTTTTTCTTCCCTCTGCCACACTCACTTAAAATAATAATCTATCTCTTAAATGATATTCTTCAGACTGACAAAGTTCATCTAATTTGCCTCTTTCGAAGCCCAAAGTTACTTTTCTTTGGTCTTAATGTCTCTGTCCTACTCTTATTGACAAAAGGTTTATATTTCTCACCTCAGGTATTGTTAAGATCTCTCCCCATTTTGGCTGGAACATCTGGTGAACTCATAATCTAGAGAACTTTTGATCATTGCTTAAATATTCTCCAAACTTCTATGATCATTTTTGATGGATTTCTCCTGGAAATCTTCCAAAGCATCTGGGTTTTCAGGGGCCCCTTTCTCCATCACTCTTGACAAAGTCACTTGCATATAACTTTTACAATCCTTTCTCTGAATAACCTTAAACACAATTACTCGAACCTCTGCACCAGTTATAGCCTTAGCATATTTCCCAACTCACTGTAGTTACCTGACAATTAGGGCTCTACTTCCCAGGATCTAGAGTTCAGCCTATCCCCTGAAGTCCCAATTGTTCTACTGCTCTGAATTAGAGTTTCAGGTCTCTATGCAAGTTATCAAACATACACTTCCCAGAAACTCAGAAACCCTTTTACACCTACATTTGATGTGAGATAGTTTGGGGCAATCAGTATGGGGGGGCTACTAGCCTCCATACACTGTAAGTATTAACAAACCACTTAAGAGGCATTAACAACATGAAAGAAATGTAAAGAACAAAAAATGAGCCAAGGGGTAAAGTCTATTCCCTTTGTACAATTAGGGGTGTAAAACCTAAAAATTTCGGGTTAGGTTAAAATGTCAGAAAAATTAGACATGAAATATATTCTCTAGGCTTTACCAAGAAACTTATAGGTGACAGTCATCTATCCAAGATGATGTCCTTGAACAAAGAAGAGAATATTTATATATAAATAAGGATAAGGAAAATATTAAACCTCCTTGGGAGCCTATCTATTTGGTTGCACAATATTAGATTGCACCAATATTATACAAATCCCGATACAATGCTATCTGGTCTAAATGAAAATGCATTGTTATCTTTTCCTGGATTAAAGTATAATGAGGGTAGGACAAGTTTTCAGGCTTTTTCTAAACATTTATCTTTCTGAATTTGTAATTAATTATAATTAATGGAAAGATAGCGTTCCATTTCTTACAACAGAAAGAAATAAGACTTTTTACTAGGAATATAGGTGTGAAATACTTATTAAATTTTATCAGGTGCAATCACCTACAATTCCTCAAATGGGGAGATATGTGGAAAAAACCTCCCACAGAAAATTTACAGGGGAAAGTGGGGAGATTGCCAATTATTCCCCCTCACCCTTTAATACTGTCTCAAAGAGGTAGCAAGAAGATCTACCAACCTCAGTTGCTGTAGATAATTGAAACCTCTTGGCTAGGCTCTGGGAGTGTCACGGTCTATTAAGATTCCTTTCTATCTCTACTCATAATCATGACTCTTGGTGGCCTCTCTTCTCTTACTTCTAAGATCTGAGTTTGGTTCTCTATTTACAATTCTTCAGAAGCATCCCAATTCCCACCCCCCATCACTTCTAGTAGTCTAATCTTTTTTATACACCAACTCTTCTCTTCCTTTTTTTTCCCCCAGGGGTGGGCATCTGACACTTTCAGATTTTGACATCCTGAAATTTCTCTTTTGATTATCTCCTAACTCTGAGCAGTGGAAAGCTTTCCCAGTAAAGCCTTCACTAAGGACAAGTCTATCCCTGTCCCAAGAAGTTTTAGATTCCCTAAACTTATGATTAAATTGGTCCTGTCATGAATTCTCAGGGACACTCTGCTCTTTTGTCTCTGAAGCAAAAACCCAAAGTTTTACGTCTGTGCTCATTTCATGTTTTAAGAATTTTTATTGGGGTTGCTAGGTGGCGCACTGGCCTTGGAGTCAGGAGTACCTGGGTTCACATTCGACCTCAGACACTTAATAATTACCTAGCCATGTGGCCTTGGGCAAGCCACTTAACCCCATTGCCTTGAAAAATCTAAAAAAAAAAATTTATTGTAGCTATAGTGAAAAAGACTGTGTATAAAAAAAAGATGAAACATATTGCTACAAAATAACTTAAGTTTGGCAATTAATACTATTCCTGATGTTCACTGACTACATATTGACTCCACTGAATATTTTTAATTCATCTCTTTGTCTTCAGAACTAGTTCTGACAAACCCCTCAATTCTTTTTTTGAAAGTCAATAATGGGGTGGGGGAGCAGAGCCAAGATGGCAACAAGAGAGGATCATCTATTAGGCGCTCTCTCATAAATATTAGAAACTAAGGACTCTAAATTTTCGAGAGAAAGAACCCACAGAGGGACCCAGTGAGGCACTTCTCCTACTCAAGGTAACCTGGAAAAGAGCAGAAAGGCTCTGCTCCCTGGGGTTGGAGGGGTGGCCTGCCAGAGTGAAAGAACTTCAGCCTCCTGGAGGCAGCCCCAGGGCGCCAGGAGCTGTGGCTCACAGCAGCCGGGGAGTTCCCTGAGTCACACCACAGGGAGCACCAGGCACAGATTGGGGGAACAGCGGGGGACCTCTGCCAGAGCTAGCACATGAAGCCCAGCCCTCAGGGCACACAGCAAGCAGCATGGCCAAGGCAGTCCAGATCCAGGAAACATAAGCAGGCGGAGCTGGGAAGCAGGAGGCCCCAGGGCATGAGCCCATTGAACCTAGGGAGGGGAGTGAAGACAAAGAGACTGCAGAGCTCTGTCCTCTGCCTCTGGAACAGGACTCTGGGGCTCTGACCACATTCAGATCCTGATAGCAGTCTAGGCGCCCCCATAGAACATCAGGGCCCCCCCCACCTCAGCGCTGTGGCAGAGGGGGGGCACATATGGTCATTCACAGACCAGGAGGGAGGACAGAGCCTCACACACTGAGACCCTTGTGGGAGTGTCCAAAAAGCTCAGGAAGCACCCCCAAAACAGGCTTAGGCTGGGAAAATGAGCAAGCAGAGAAACAAGAGAAACACCATTGAGAAATATTTTGCCTGTGAGCCCAAGAAGGATCAAAACACTCAGTCTGAAGACAAGGAAGCACAAGCTCCTGCATCTAAAGACTCCAAGAAAAACAGAAAATGGGTTCAGGCTATGACAGAGCTCAAAAAAGACTTTGAAAATCAAATGAGGGAGTTAGAAGAAAAACTGGGAAAAGAAATGAGAGAGATGCAGGAAAAACATGTAAATGAAGTCAGCAGCCTAGTCAAGGAAATTCAAAAAAATGCTGAAGAAAATAGCATGCTAAAAACCAGCTTAGGTCAAATGGATAAAACAGTTCAAAAAGTTATTGAGAAGAAGAATGCTTTAAAAAGCAGAATGGGCCAGATGGAAAAAGAGATAAGAAAGCTCTCTGAGGAAAACAAATCCTTCAGACAAAGAATAGAACTCAGGGAGATTGATGAATTTACTAAAAAGCAGAACTCGATGCTTCAAAACCAAAAGAATGAAAAATTAGAAGAAAATGTGAAACATCTCATTGAAAAAACAACTGATATGGAAAACAGATTTAGGAAAGATAATTTAAAAATTATCGGAATACCCGAAAGTCATGATCAGGAAAAGAGCCTTGACAACATTTTCAAAGAATTACTACAGGAAAATTGCCCTGATATCCTAGAAGCAGAGGGCAAAATAGAAATGGAGAGAATTCACAGATCCCCCCAAGAAAGAGATCCCAAAAAACCAACCCCCAGGAATATTATAGCCAAGTTCCAGAACTCCCAAGTCAAAGAGAAAATATTACAAGCAGCCAAAAGGACACAATTCAAATACCATGGAGCTGCAATCAGGATCTCACAGGACTTAGCAGCAACTATGTTAAGGGCTCGTAGGGCTTGGAATATAATTTACTGGAAGGCAAAAGAGCTTAGAATGCAACCGAGAATCAACTACCCAGCAAAATTGAATTTCCTTTTCCAGGGAAAAAGATGGACTTTCAATGAACCAGGGGAATTTCAAATGTTCCTGTTGGAATGGCCAGAGCTGAACAGAAGGTTTGATTTTCAAATACAGGACACAGGTGAAGCATAGAGATTGGAGGAGAAGGGGAAAATATGAGGGACTTAATGATGATGAACTGCATGTATTCCTGTATGGAAAAATGATACCGATAATACTCATATGAATCTTCTCAATTAACAGAGCAGGTAGAAGGAGCTTCTATAGATGAAGCACAGGAGAAAGCTGAATTTGAAGATAAAATATGGTGTAAAAATGGAGTCAGTAGAAAAAAAGCGAAATATAATGGGAGAAAGAAAAAAGGAGAGGGGGAAAAGGCCAAGATATTTCATACAATAAGATTTTTCTTTATTACAATGAGCTATTGCAATGATATGGAAGTGGGGAAGGCAAAGGGGAATGAGGAATCTTCCCTCTCATCAGAGGTGGTGAGGTGAGGAAACAGTATATATACTCAGTGGGGTATAGACATCTGGAGTAAGAAGGGGGGGCAGGGGGAAGGGGGGGTGAAAGAGGAGAGGATGGACCATGGGGGGGGAGAGTGGTCAGATATAATGCATTCTCTTTTTTACGTCTTGCAAGGGGCTGGGATTGGATGGCCTGTCCAGGACCATAGCGCTAGGTGGATGCTGGGCCTAAGGGGTGGTATGGGGGCTTGGGGCCTTTTGGCCCCAGGGCCGGGGATCTGTCTGCTACGCCACTCAGCTACCCTACAGCAGAGTCAGTGAAAGGAGAGAGAAAATATAGCACAAGGTAGTGGAGAAATAGGAAAGGAGGGAGTTGCAATCAGCAATGGCAACATTAGAAAAATATGAAAGTAACTTTTGTGATGAACTTATCATAAAGAATGTGATCCACCTGCAACAGAGTTGGTGGTGTTGGAACACAGACTGAAGCAAATTTTTTATTATTATTATTATTTGGGGGGGTGCAGGGCAAATGGGGCTGGGTGGCCTGCCTGGGGCCACATAGCAGGTGGTCGTTGGGTGTCTGAGGCTAGATTTGGACCCAGATGCTCCTGGCTCAAGGGCCAGTGCTCTGTCCACCACCTGGCCGCCCTACTATTATTACTATTTTATTTTATTTTGGGTCTTTTTTTTTTTCATTTTTTGGTTTATGCAGGGCAGTGGTGTTGGGGTAGCTTGCATGTCACACAGCTGAGTGATTGTTGGGTGTACAGGGCTGGATATGGGCTTGGGTGCTCCTGGCTCCAGGGCTGGTGCTCCATCCACTGCACCACCTGGCCATACCTACAATTATTACTATTATTTTTTTATTTTAATTTTAATTTTTTTTCTCTCCCCTTTACTTTATTGCTCAAGTGAGTCTATATTTTGTGGGGGGAGGAAGTATTTTGTTTACTCTTAAACAAGAATATTTTATTAATGTATAAAAAATTGTACAAAGTGATAATTAATAAATAAATATTAAATAAAAAAGAAAGTCAATAATTATTTTTTTCAATTACCTTTACTTTAACAGATCTTAAATATTTTTGCTGACTTTCTAAAAAATTATTTTATTTGTTTCTCCAACTACATGCAATGGTAGTTTTTAATCAATCTTTTTTTTAAATTTAGGTTTTTGCAAGGCAAATGGAGTTAAGTGGCTTTCCCAAGACCACACAACTAGGCAATTATTAAGTGTCTGAGGCAGAATTTGAACTCAGGTACTCCTGACTCCAAGGCAGGTGCTCTATCCACTGTGCCACCTAGCTGCCCAAATCAATCATTTTTTACAAGGCTTTGAGTTTTACAACTTTTCTTCCTCTCCCCAAGGAAAGCACTCTGATATAAGCTCTATTTTTATAACCATACTAAATATAGACCATATTGAACATGTTGTCAGAAAAGAATCAGATCCATAAGGAAGAAAGAAACCATTAGGAGAAAAAAAGAGATAATACCTAAGACAGCTTTTAAAAATTGAAGATAATAAGCTTTGGTCTTCCTTCTTATTCCACAGTCCTTCTCTGGATATGAATGGTATTTTCCATCACAAGTCTTTTAAAATTGTCTTTGATTATTGTGCTGCTGAAATGAATAGGTCCATGATTGATCATGTCCTCATATTGGTTTTTTTTTAGGTTTTTTTTTTTTGTAAGGCAAACTGGGTTAAGTGGCTTACCTAAGGCCACACAGCTAGGTAATTATTAAGTGTCTGAGACTGGATTTGAACCCAGGTACTCCTGACTCCAGGGCCGGTGCTTTATCCACTGCGCCACCTAGCCGCCCCCTCATATTGTTTTTAATGTGTATAATGTTCTTCTAAACTCAATTCTTTTATTCCTCTGGCTAATGCTACTTAGCCCAGGGGCTCTTGGACTTCACTTCCTTTTGTTAAGGCCTATTCACAATTCTGCCATGTTTCTCCCATAAGTCTCCAGTAGTTCCCTATTTCATCTCAGATAAAACACAAGCTGCTTACCCTACCATTTAAAGTCTTTTATAATTTGACTCTATCTGCCTTTCATGTTTGTGGCATATTACTCCTCTTTACACACTTTATGTTCCAACTACATTGACTGCCCACCAAAACTCAGCTTTCCATGCTTTATACATATCTGAAGTGCATTCCCTCTGGTCTCTGTTGAATAGAATCTTTAACTTCATTCAAGACTTAAGTCAGATATTATTTCTTCTATGAAGCCTTTACTGATTCCCTAATTATTATTGCTCTTCCTCACCAAATTATGTTGTAAATCTCTTTAAGTGTTCTGCCCTCCAGTCTAATGTAAGCTTTCAAAGTATAGCACATAATAGGTACTTAATAAATGTTGAATTAATTTGGGGAGGGAAAGCCCAAGATCATACTGGTTTTGATAGTTCATAGAGGCCTCAGATGAAATTCTTTTGACTATCAGAATGATGGGATACAAATCTAGAGGAAACTGTTTAGTCCAAAAATCCCCTTTTTAAAACTGAAGTTTTAAGTTTTGACCAAAGGCAAACATTTAGTTATTAATAACTGTAAAGCTAGAAGAAGAAATTCAAATTGCATTTCTATTCCCTTTTCAAAAATTGAAAAGATTGAATAAGAGGGTCTTTTTAAGACCCTATAACTCTGACAAAATTCTATTATCCTCCAACTTTGATTTTAAAAGTACACATTGATAATGAAAACATTTCCAGAAGTAGCTGAGAATATTTGGGGACAAATGAAAATTCTTGAAGCCTAAGTAAGATACTGGAGGAGACAAGGCTAGGTGGGGTATGTTCAGAGATTTCATAAATATAGAACTAGAAAATACTTTAGAGGTCATCTATAATCTCATTATACAGATAAAGAAATTGAGATCCAGAGGAGTTTAATAACTTGATCAAGCTCATTTAGGTGGCAAGTGGCAAAATGGTCATTTTGAAGTCAGGAACTTTGACTCCCAGTCACTTGTTCCATTGACCCATTATGTTACCTGTCAGAGAGAGGTATCAGCCCTGGCAGTATGCCTGAGGAAGTGAATGGCTATGAGTGTGTGATGATGGAGATCTGGTCTACCAAACTGTTCCAGACAATTGGTCAATCTAACTTGCCCCACTTTGTGTAGCCTGTCATTGGTCACTCAGTCATCTTCTAACTCTCCCTTCCTCAGGTCTTTACATTGGTTGGCGCTGCCCTCACTACCTATGGGACTGTTATCGTATTGGGAATGAATCAAAGTGCTTTTGTGGACACCTGCTGTCCCAACACCGTATCATATCAGGTACAAAAGAGAAATGCAGAAAAAAGCAGGATACTCTCACCAGCAGAGAGCGGAGGACAACCAAATCCAGGCTGTGTCCTCTCAAGCACTGGGGAAAGGACTAGATCCTGTTGTTTATGGGAGGTACCGATTTGTCCCCACTCACCATTTTCTCCCACAGATATATCTGTTCCATGTACCAAGACAGCATGCCGGTGCCAAATGTTCTGCTTTATCCCATCACGACCAGAAGAAGTAGGAGAATTCTGGCTTCAGAAACGATCTGGTTTTGACCCCAAAGCATGGAGAGCCCTTTGTCGCTGCAAACACAATCACGAGGAGCACTTAGCCACAGGGTCCCATGCCTGTCGACATCGCGGTATCCCTCCCCTGGGAATGGGTGATGGGAAATGCTAATGGAGGGATATAGGGACTAATTGATTAGGGGAAATAGGATAGTGAAAAATGATGGAGATGGAGATGAAACACTGGCTACTCAATGAATTACTTGGGGAGTAAAAAAACCAAGGTTAATGATAATAGTACTTTGGGGTGCACAAAGGACTCAAATGAGATTTATTTGCCTAGGGTGATGGAAAAAGAAATGGGATTAGGGAAGCCCTTTAAAGAAGAAGCTCCCCTCTCAGTGAGTCTTCAGATTGCCAAAAGATTGATATTCATTTACATCTCATCTTGTTTCACACAAAAATGTCATTTTAGGGATGGAAATAGGGATAAGGATGGTATGGGGAAAGATAGGTAAAAAGGACAAAATCAGAATAGGAAGGAGACTAGAGATAATGGAGATATGATAAGAAATGATGGTATGGACATGGGAATGGAGTCTGGTGATAGATATTGGGGTTGAGAATAGGATTGGAATGAAAGTGGAGATAGGAATGAAAGAAAAATGAAGGTGGTGACAAGAATGAGAATTTAGAGCAGATGTGTTATGAGTATGAGTGAAAAGGATGGGGAGGGGAACCAAGACTGGGAAATTCCCTATTTGCCTCTATTTTCTCTACTGCTGCTGCCCCCTTCCCTCTGCTCTCTCACAGGTTGCCAGTGTAACTTCTTCCAGTCAAACTTCCTTTGTGCTGCATGTGACCGAAGATGGGAGGAACATGAGACCTTCTTTGAATCAGAGGAGAAGAGAAAGCAGAGAGGGCGAACAACTGGTGAGAAGAGCCGTTCAGCAAAGGGAGCTGTACCGTGAGGGGGACATATGGAGAGTGGAGCAATATGGTGAGGGGGATTGTGTGCTAAGGTGGGGCATGGTGAGGGAGGCCTCTGGAAAATGGGTAGCTGCATGGTGAGTAGGATTGTATATCGAATGAAGGCATATGGTAAAAGCATGATAAGTCATACCATATAGTGACGGGGATCATACTGAATCAACCCAGGTAGTAAAGAGTTGTAGTTATCCATATCCATCTCTCCTGGGTCTTCTGCTTCCCAGTCTTCCCAATACTTCCTATGGGATTTAGATATTTATTTCCCCAAGCCCCTTAATTTTTAGCCAAGACAAACCAAGAGTTTATTTAAATTAACTTTTTTTATTCAAAGATTAAAGGGAAAGAGACAAAAATAACAAAACTAACCCATTGAAATAAAGAGATGAGGATTTTTTTTTAATCCAAACTTAAATTAAGGTCTAAACAAAGTTGGTTGCTTTGGTTGACCTGGCTTAAATAGCAACAAGTTACATTTTTTTTCCTTTACTTCAACTCCTAACCCAGTTCTTTCCATTTTCACAATCAGGTTCTTGCTCCACTCGCCTCCCTTATCCCCTTGGAGGTATCAAACAAAGGAAAAGAACAGGAGGGGGCTCAAATTTAGGTTATCAGACACAACCAATACCTCAAATTCTCCCTGATGACACATCCCTCAGGGATTCCCAGGAGGGGATTTCTCCTAAATTCCCTTGATTATGTTCTTATAGTATAAAATATGTTAAAACAGATATTAAAATTGGATATATATTAAATCTCAACAAACCAAGATGAGCATTTCCCCTTACATGGCCAGATGGAAAGATAGCCTTATGAGGGTGGTGAGAAAGGCCATATGGAGAGGGGAGCAATATATCAAGGAAGGTGGTATGATAGGGTAGGCCATATAATGAGGCTGGCTGTACAGAATGATGAGGGCCATATGGAGGAGGCATCAAATGGTAAGAAAGACCATATGGTGAGGAATACTATTTGGAAAGGAAGACATATAGTGAAGGGGGTCATTCAGTGAGGGAGGGACATAGGAGGGAGAGATTTCCCAATACCCATAACTCATCCATCCTCCCTGACTTCCTTTTTATATATCTGCTCTAGTTTCTTTCTTCTTCCCCCAGATCCCTTTGTCTACATCCATTCCCCCTAGATCCATTCTGCCTGGGTCTAGAACCAGCTCATATTCCCCATATGTCCCAGACTGTTTCTCCACTAACCATTTTCCTTACTTATTCCATCTATTGTTACCCACTCCTCATAGTCACCCTCCTACAACTACCCATGACTATCCCTCTCCCCCACCCAATGTTGGTGTCCTCCTTAGGAGCTGACTACATATCTTTTGCTGAGATGCCTGCCCTTCGAGATATCATCCTCCCTGCCTCGGAATTTGAGGCTCTTGTGCAGCAGAGTCCCCCCAGACCCTTCTGGGCTCCCTGGACCTTCTAGTCCTGGCCCCAGCAAGCCCTTCTGACTCTCAAGCCTCACCTACTCTGCTCTTCCCTCCCCAGGGACATGCAGTATTACACCCGGCATAGGAACATGTGAGCTGGGCCCCAACGCAAGGAAATAAAGATATGTCCACAGTATATGGACATGGATGAACATAGAGGTGTATTAGCATGTGTGTGAGCTGCTAGTGTATGTTTGAACCTATGTGAGCCTCTGTATGAATTCACATGAATGCATGTACATGTGTAGGAGGAGTATGTCATGGAGGTACATTATGTGTGCATTTGTGAGCATAGGCAGGTTTATTTCTCTGTGTGTATTTCTGCATAAGAAGATGCATCTGGATATGGTTGTGTGTGTGCATTCATTCTAATATGTTTGAGTATATGTGTATATATCCAATATTGGTCTGAATGTGTGTGTGTGCATGCGCACGTGTGGAGAGAAAGAGAGAGTATTCCACCATATACTTATACCATCCTAAAAGTCTTTGTGCAATTTTATGCTTTAAAAACTTAAAACTATTCCTCCCACCCTATACCAAGATAAGGTCAAAATGGGTACATAATTTAGTCAGTATTTTTGATAAAGGACTCATTTGTAAAAATAGAGAACTGAATCAAATTTAAAAGATTACAAGATATTCCTTAATTGATAAATGGTCAAAGGAGATGAGTAGGCAGTTTTCAGATGAAAAAATTAAGGCTACCTATAGTCATATGAAAAAACTGATATGAATCACTATTGATTGGAAAAATGCAAATTAAAACAACTCTAAGGTACCATCCCACACCTATCAGATTGAATATGACAGAGAAGGAAAATGATAAATGGAGGAGATATGGGAAAATTGGGACAATAATGCAGTGTTGGTGGAGTTATAAACTGATGTGAACATTCTGGAGAGCTATTTGGAACTATACCCAAAGAGTAATAAAACTGTGCATACCCTTTGATCTGCAATGCCACTACTAGGTCTGTATCCCAAAGAGATCATAAAAAGGGAAAAACACCTATCTGTACAAAAACATTTATAGCAACTCTTCTTGTGTGGCAAAGAACTGGAAATTGAGTAAATGCCCATCAACTGAGAAATGACTGAATAAGTGGTATATGAATATAATGGAATACTATTATGCTATAAGAAATGATGAACAGGAAGATTTCAAAAAAGACATGGAAATACTTACATGAACTGATGCTGAATGAAGTGAGCAGAACCAGGAGAACATTGTACATAGTAATAGTAACATTGTGTGATGATCAACTGTGATTGACTTGGCTCTTCTCAGCAAAGCAGTGACCCAAAGCAATTCCAAAAAACTTGTGATGAAAAATTCAGTATACATCCAGAGGAAGAACTATGGAGTCTGAATACAAATTGGAAGTATACAATTTTCACTGTTAAATTTGTTTTTTATATTTTTTCTTTTGTTCTGATTCTTCTTTCACAACATGACTAATACAGAAATATATTTAACATGACTGTACATGAATAACCTAAATCAGATTGCTTCTTGTCTTGGGGGGGAGGGAGGAAGAAAAATCTGGAATTCAAAATCTTATAAAAATGAATGCTTGAGAGGTAATTTAGATGGTGCAGTGGATACAGCACCAGCCCTGGAGTCAGGAGGACCCAAGTTCAAGAGTTCAGATCTGACCTCAGAGACTTAATAATTGCCTAGCTGTGTGACCTTGGGCAAGTTACTCTTAACCCTATTGCCTTAAATAAATAAAAAAATGAATGCTGAAAATTATATATGTAATTGGAAATAAAATATTTTTAAAAACTACACTAACAATCGAAATTTTAAAAGTAAATGCTGATAACATAAACCTCTCTTAAGTTTTAAATTAGCCAGAAACGGGGGAGTGCAGTCTATATTTGGATGGGTATATGCATGAATGAATATGTGTCAGTATAGTGAGTGGTGCTAAGGACAAGAGTTCAAAATTCTGGGGGGAGGGTAGGAGGCTGAGGTGAGGAGGATGGCCAGAGTATAGGATACAGGATTTAGAAATGTTGCCTGAGAAGTAAAAGTGAATTAAGCACAAAAGTATTGCTAATGGATGCTAGATGATTAATGTGTAGTCCCCTCACTTGGATCCCAAATTCGTTCCTCACATATTGTCATTGTGGTAAACTGGACCCATATTACTTGTCTGCACAAGTAATAAGGAGATGTAGTCGGATCTGACCTAGAGCTATTTTTTTTTTTGAGTTGGGTACCAATTGCCTATCCCTACAAAAGGGTACTCAGTGGAAACTGAGCATCCATAAATCTGTACTGAATAGATTTAGGATTAAGTAGCTGCCTCTTTCATACAGTTTCTGTGAATTCTAAAAGCCCCTTTACCCAAAACTAATCTACCTTCCTCATCTACTGACAATGCCTAAATCTCACTGTTTAAAGATTTGCCCCTGTACAGTTAAGTCTTTACCCCTCCCTGTTAGTGTAAAAATTGTTATAAATTTATGGGAAGAGGACAGAAAAGACCAAGGTCTTATCAGTCACTAACCTTAATCTGAAAGAAATAATCAGATTTTATCTTAAAAAAAAAAACAAAAGAAGCAGGAAGGCACTAGATTTTTTTGTCCAGAAAACTCAACTAGATGAGCCAGTCCTAAATCACAGCCAGTTTCAATGTTAGACATAGGTGATAAATAGGAAGTCTAAGTCCCAATTCAATTCAATAAGTATTAAGAACCTACTGCAAGTCAGGCATTGTGCCTGTTAAATGTAGATACAAAGATAAACAGTGCCAGCTTTCGAGGAGATTATATTCTGTTGAAACTATGTGCTAGAAAATTGAATTTAAGATATATGGATATCGTTTATATGTATATATATATATATCTATATGTTGATATAATTACACATACACATATATATTTATGGTATGTGTGTATATATGGCAATTTAGCAATTTCCAGGGATACCAGCAAATTGGAGTGATCAAGACAAGCTTCGTGTAGAATACATCACTTAAGTTGAGAGTAGAAAAAAGGGGATGGCTAGGTGGCACAATGGATAGAGCACTGGCCCCGGAGTCAGGAGTACCTGAGTTCAAACCCAGACTCAGACACTTAATAATTATCTAGCTGTGTGGCCTTGGGCAAGCACCCTACTGCCTTGCAAAAAACTTAAAAAATAAAAGTGGAAAAAGGGAAAAAAATTTGAAGTCAAAATTTTATTTTTAAAAATGAATGTTAAAAGTTATCTTTAGGGGCAGCTAGGTGGCGCAGTGGATAAAGCACCAGCCCTGGAGTCAGGAGTACCTGGGTTCAAATCCGGTCTCAGATACTTAATAATTACCTAGCTGTGTGGCCTTAAGCAAGCCACTTAATCCCATTTGCCTTGCAAAAAAAAAAAAACCTAAAAAAAGTTATCTTTACATGTATTTGGGGAAAAAATAAAATACTATTTAAAAGAAAAAATAAGAATTACTGCTATAAATGAAAAAAAAAAGCACCTACTTTCCAGGGTTGTTGTAAGGATCAAGTGAAATAAAGTAAGCATTACATAAATGTTAGCTATTTTACTTTTATGGCGGGGGGGGGGGCAGGGAGAGAGGGTTCCAGGGTCTGTCATGCTCTGTAGGGGCCTTATTATTGAGATTTTTTTGTAGAATTTCATTACCTCATCTTTTGTGAGATATATTGGTATCTACACTACAGTTATTTCAATTTGCCTTTTGCTCCAATTTATCATGAAATGATCAAGTATCCCCCAAAGTGATATTTTCTTGTTGACATATTAAAACTTCTTCTACCACCTTGTGCACTTTTCTCTCCAGGGGGATTGTTTTGGTCTACTTTTACTATAGAAAAAAATGCTAATAAAGTCATTCCATGCCTCCAGCAGTTTGTTCACTCATTAGTCATCATATCAAGATCTTCTAGTCAAATAATGATTCATATTTGCAGTTGATCTAAAAAATATGGAATGATTACTGCTCTCCATCCTTCATGTCAGACTAATTTTCCATATATATACATATATATGTATATATATGAACCTATTGAGATCAATTTGCTGCTCAGAAATCTTCAGTACCTCCCTACTACCCATTGAAAGAAGTTTACATTTCTTTGCCTGTTATTAAACATTTTCTATTCTTTCCATATGAGACAAATAGAAACAAATTTAGAAATAAAAAGAACTAAGAGTTCATCTAGTCTTCCCTCATACTACAGCTAAAGAAATTGAGGTCAAGAGAGGGGAAGTTATTTGTCCAAACAAGATTTGAACTCAGTTCCATCAACTGCAAATCAACAGTTCTTTCCAAATCCAAATGAAAAAAAGCATTTATATGCTATTTCAGGTATTATATTAAGCTCTAGAGATAGATACAAAACAAAATTTGGTCTTAGAAGTCACAGATTTGGTGAGTTGGGAGAAAGATCATTAGCAACCTCATTTTTTTTCAAGAATACTAGTCATTTGATTACTGTTCACAGAATTAGATATAAAAAGTTATGGGGATGGTGCAAAAAGCATGCAACAAAGTGGCAGAAGAGTAGTATGCACGGTCTGGGTCTAGGCTAAATATGAACAATTGTTCCAGACTATTGTTGCTCTTAATAGTGATAACAGGATAATGATCAAAAATAATTCCCATGACTAGATCAACAACTCCAACAGCATCCCATACAAATGTAGGTTAGTATTCTCATCTCCAAATGATGAGCAGAATATTAGTTTAATTCAATGGCCTAAGTGTTATGAGGAAGAAAAAGAAATCTCTCCTTTCTCTCTAGAGCAGGTCTCTTCCACAAACTATTCCCCGGCTTGTACTCTATCAACCTCCTAAATTATCCTAGGACTAAAACCCTGCAAAGACATAATCAGTTTTTGCTTATCCAAAGAAATTGCTCTCTTCAATTTACTCAAGGGGCCTATTTTTGTTTGCCTGTTTCATCTTGCAGGGTCACAATTCTGAGACCTCTTCATTGGCCACTTTTCTTGAAAGGGCTTGAAGGGCTTTTGAGATAGTAATTGTTCAGTCATATCAGACTTTTCATGATGCCAATTGAGATTTTCTCAGCAAAGATAACTGGAATGCTTTGCCATTTCCTTCTCTAGCTCATTTTACAGATGAGGAATTCAGGCAAACATTGTTAAATGACTTGACCAAGGTCACATGGATATGAACTCTTTTCACTGAGCCATCTAACCCTTTGGTTACACAATACAAAATAATTTTGCTTTAACAAAACAAACCCTTGCAATCAAATAAGAAGTCATAAACACAAATAACTACGCTCCAATGGAGACAAATGTAAAAGTAATCCTCAAAGTATAAGAAATTTGAACAGGAAAATGAAATTTTAACCTGAAGGAAGATTTTTTTTTTTTTTTTAGTTTTTGCAAGGCAAATGGGGTTAAGTGGCTTGCCCAAGGCCACACAGCTAGATAATTATTAAGTGTCTGAGACTGGATTTGAACCCAGGTACTCCTGACTCTAAGGCCGGTGCTTTATCCACTATGCCACCTAGCCACCCCTTCACTACACCACCTAGCTCTCCCCTGAAGGGAGATTTAATGTGATACTTGAGAGTAGATTTTGAAAGAAGGAAAGGATTTTCAAAATTGGAAATTAGAAAAGCTATTTCAAGGCATGGGGGAGGAGATTGGATTAAGATATGGATCCAAGAAAAAGCAAGGAAAAAAACAAAAGTCAGAGAGTAAAGAGTAATTTAGTTTGACTGAAATACAATATGTAAAGGAAAGTGGCCCCTCCCCCCTTGGAAAAAAAAGTCTAGAATAGACAATGTACATACTAGTTACAAGAGGGAGTTTTTCTTCCCTTTATTATGAGGGGGAGACAGAACAGAGAGAAAATAAATGCTAGTTAATTTTTAAAAGTTACAATTAAAAAAAAAGGTAAATCAGACTCAGCCTGCATACAAGGAAACAAGTATTTATATTTCATTCAGTGCTCAATGGGAAGCCACTGGAAATTATTGATTAGAGAACAAGATGAGTGATATAGTCAAAAGATTATTCAGCCAAAACTGTGAGGAATAATATGAAGAGAGCATAGACATAGTTCAAAATCCAATTAGGAAGCAATTTCAATAACCTAGGTAGAAAAAAGATATGGATATTTGTAGTAGAAGAGGAAATGAGGAATGTGGGAAAAAACCCTGAGAGAACATGACAGTTGATTAGATGTGATGGGATGAGGAAAGAAGAGTCACAGATAACTTTAAAGTTATGATTCTTGGTGATTTTGCTATCTGTGCAAACAGCCTCAATTTTTGATTCACACAATTTCTTGTACTTGACACATCCTAGCATCATCTGACGAATTCCTGTCATTTAAGGCCTATACAAATGCTACCTGTACCATGAAACTTCCTTGATCCTCTTGGTTGGTGATGATCTTCCCCCCACAAACTTTCATAAATATTTAATTTTTTTAACCCTTGTAATACTTACCATATCTTATTTGATTCAATTCATTCAACAAGCATTTATTAAACTCTTACTATGTACTAGATAATAGCCTGAGGATACAAAGGTAAAAATAAAAACAATTTCTGCATTCAAAAAGCTCATCTAATGAGAGAAATCATGTACACAAAAAAATAATTACAAGATATATTACAACATAAATATAGAATAATTAGGGAAGGGCAGAGATCAAAAAAGATCTCACAGAGAGGAAGTACATAAGCTGAAGTCTTAAAGAGAAATAATGACTCCAAGGTAAGAAAAGAGAGCATTTTAGGAATGGGGGGAAAGTAAATCAAAGCATCTGGAGGCCAATTCGACCTGAATGCTAAGTGCATTTGATATTACAACCAGGCTGAGGGTAACATAAACCCCAAACCCATAGGTGAGTTAGGGGAATGTCTACCCCAAGCAAGTGAAGACTTCCTCTAGTGGAACTGGTAGATGAAAATGTATTAATTGCCGTGAAGGAGACTGAGGCAGGCTCTATGCTGGCTTAAAGCTTGGTCAGATATTGAAGACGCCAAGGTCATCCACTGCATTTTGAGCCATTGACAATTATTCTGATGTTTATCCTGCAACTGGATTCAATGCTTCTGTAGAAGAAGGAATGAGGCTGATGATTTTATGCAATTCAGCCACAATTCCAATTCATAAGCAAGTTAAGACATCATTCATGATGTCACTGATCTTTTTCATATACAAAAGATGAACAACAAAATACCTCTAGATGGAAAAAAAAAAGACTGGAGTCAGATTATATAAGGGCTTTTAATATAAAACAAGAGTTTATATTTTATTCTATAGACAACAGGAAGACAAAGAGCTAATTTGTATCAAAGGAATCTCTTTTCTTAATCCCCTGATAAACCTATAGATAGGAACTATGTCTTACCTAAATTTGTTAATATCCTCCAGTACCTTACAGAGTATCCTGAACATAGTAAGGATTTACTAAATGTTCTTTAAAGATTGTGTTTATATTCCATATTCCTTTAGCTAAATATAATAATATATAATCATTTAATAAATGATAATATAATAATATAATGTAATATAATACAAGGTCCTCAAAGGCAGGGATTTTTTCATTTTGTCTTTACATCCTCAGTTCCTTAAATGCCCTACATATTCATAGTTGTTCAGTCTTTTCAGATTAGTCTTTGTGACCCTTTTTGGGGACACAAACGTACTGGAATGGTTTGCCATTTTCTTCTCCAGCTCATTTTACAGATGGGAAAACTGAGGCAAGTGACTTGTCCAAAGTTATACAACTACTAGATGTCTGCGATCAGATTTGAACTCAGGAAAATGAGTTTTCCTGTCTTTAGGTCCAGCATTCCATCCACTATGCCACCCATCTTATGCATGGAAGGCACTTAATCAATCTTTGTTAAATTAATTATATTGATTACTTTAAGGTTTGAAAAGCCCTTCAGTTTCATTATTTCATTTTAACATCTAGAATAGAGGAAATACCATTGGCTCTAGAATTAGAGAACATGTCCAGAAGACATGAATTCAAATCTTGGGTTTGATATTTACTTTTTAAATTTTTTTTATTTAAGGTAATGGGGTTAAGTGACTTGCCCAAGGTCACACAGCTAGGTAATTATTCAGTGTCTGAGTCTGGATTTGAACTCAGGTCCTCCTAACTCCAGGGCCAGTGCTCCATCCACTGTACCACCTAGCTGCCCCTTAATGTTTATTTTCTAAGTGACCTTGAGTAAGTCATTTACCCTCACTTGGCATCCATTTTTTCACCTGTAAAATAAGAAATTGAATTAAAGAGCTTCTGGGTTCTTGATCTATGATTCCCTGAATTATCCTATGAAGGAAGTACTTCATTAATGTCCTCATTTCATAGATGAGAAAAAATGAAAAGTTAAGTAACTTATCCATGTTCCTATATACAGGAGGTATCAGAGCAGGGGTTCAAACCTATGTCTTCAAAAGGAATTTAATGAACTGTTAATGAGAATGAACATACAATAATCTCTGTAGCAATAATGTCTTCATAGTTATTTTTTTCTCTTTTCATTTTAACTACTCTGGCAAAGGGATTGCTAATTCATTCACCTTCCCAAAGAACCAACTTTTGGTTTCTATCATTTTGGTTATTGCCTTTTTTTGTTTTTGAATGATTTCCTTTTTTAAGTTTTTTTTTTAAGGTAAATGGGGTTAAGTGGCTTGCCCAAGACCACACAGCTAGGTAATTATTAAGTATTTGAGGCCGCATTTGAACCCAGGTACTCCTGACTCCAGGGCCAGTGCTCTATCCACTGCACCACCTAGCCACCCCCAAATGATTTATTTCTGTACTGGTGTTAAAAAATTTTTAATGTAGAACCAATAAATGTGAAATAGGTGTGAATGTTAATCTTGGAGTCAGCAGGGACCTGAGTTCAAATTCTTCTTTATTGACTGAGTGACCATAGGCAAATTTCAGAACTTTTCTCATCTGTTAAACAAGAGATCAAAATACCTGTAGTACTTACCTCACTAGATTGTTGTAAGAATCAAATAAAATAATGCATATAAACTTTTTAAAATTACATAAATAACAGTATTATTATTATTATTATTGAATTTTCTAGTTTTATTCTTTGATTATGTATTCAGTTTGATCTTTTCATTTTAAAAAAAAAAAGGAACTGGGGCAGGTAGGTGGCCCATCAGTCCATCAAGTCAGGAGGCTCTGAGCTCAAATGTGATCTCAGAAACTTGATACTTACCAACTGTGTGACCTTGGGCAAGTTACTTAATCCTACTGTCTTGCAAAAACAGTAACAACAATAATCAATGTTGGAAGGGATGTGGGAAATGAGCTGTGAACTCATCCCACCTTTCTGAAGAGCAATTTGGGATTATGCCCAAAGGGCAACAAAAATGTGCATACCCTTTGACCCAGCAATATCATTACTGGGTCTAAACCCTGAAGAGATGATTAAAAAAAGGGGGGGGGGGGTAAAAACATCACTTGTACAAAAATATTTATAGCAGCCTTGTTTGTGGTAGCAAAAAGTTGGAAATTAAGTGAATGTTAATTGGGGGATGGCTTAACAAACTGGTATATGTATGTCATGGAACACTATTGTTCTATTAGAAACCAGGAGGGATGGGAATTGAGGAAAGCCTGGAAAGATTTGCATGAACTGATGCTAAGCGAGATGAGCAGAACCAGAAAAACACTGCATACCCTAACAGCAACATGGGGGTGATGATCAACCCTGATAGACTTGCTCATCCCTTCAGTGTAACAACCAGGAACAATTGTGAGCTATCTGCAATGGAGAATACCATCTGTATCCAGAGAAAGAATTATGGACTTTGAACAAAGACTAAAGACTATTACCATCAAATTAGAAAAAAAAAGCATTATATTATTATGTAATTTTACTATCTCATATTTTATTTTTCTTCCTTAAGAACAGGATTTCTCTGTCATCACGTTCAACTGAGATCAATGTATAACATGGAACCAATGTAAACACTAACATAATGCCTTCTGTGGGGAGTGGAGAGAAGGAAGCAAGAATGGGGGGGGGGGAATTGTAAAACTCTAAATAAACTCTCTTTAAAAAAAAATAACAACAAAAGGAATTCATTCAATTATCCTTTTTGAACAACTTCTTCACACACACTTAAACCTGTTTCCTCCCAACTCATCTACCCAGTCTTGGTCCAGATTTCAATATAAGAAAGGAATAGAACTCAGAAGGAGTTTAATACTGAATGATATATATTTTATAGGTTCAAGGGCTCATAGAGAGCTGCAGCTGGAAGGAAACTCAGAGGACAAATCAATCTCTCCATTCTACAGATGAGGAAACACTCAGTGACTTGTTTACACTTTCCACAGAGATTTTCTGTTTGGCAGTTTTGAATAGCTGTTGAAGTTCATCCCTGTATCCTTACAGTTGATGGTCCAGATTCTCTCTGACCCTTCCAAAGCTGTGATTCTGCATCAAATTTTCAATGGAGAATTTGAACTGTGCTATGTAAAAATAAAATAACTACTTTCTGTTCATTTGGTGCATTTATTTTATTCGTCTGTTGGGGGAGAACTTCAAGTTGTATGAAAATATTTCTTGAACTTCTGCAGGGTGGTGGACCCTAAGTCTAGTCTTTGAGTTCTTCAGTCCCTAGACTTGCCTGCCAATCAAGGCTGCCGTTTGAAGCGGAATACTAAAGTCAGCTGCAAGTGACCATTGCATGCATGTGCTCTGCAGTCTGCCTCTGTGGAAAATGGGAAAGGACGACAGATTAACTACACATTTTCTCTTCACTCTAACCATGTACACTATTCCATGAAAAGCTATGTTAAAGGTTTGGTTTGGGGATTGGTGCTTATCCTCCAGTGTTCCCTATTTGTCTCTTTCCTGACCTTCTTCCATTCCCTGAATAAAAATCAAAAACTCCTTGGTCCAGGGTGAGAGAGAGAGAAAGAGAGGGAGAGAGAGGCAGGGAGGGCGGGAGGGAGAGAGAGAGAGAGAGAGAGAGAGAGAGAGAGAGAGAGAGAGAGAGAGAGAGAGAGCTGGGTTTTAGTTTTGCTTCCATTGCCAACTCTGTGTCTTCTTGGAAAGATCCCTAAGCTTCTTTTGAACCTCAGTTTTCTTTCTTAGATAGGGACCTGCAATCTCTGCCCTATCCACAGAGGTGCTGGTGGTAGATAGTGAGATGATTTCAGAAGGCACTTTCGAAGTGACTTTAAAAGGTGGCAACCTCAATGTAATCACAGTCAGTCAGTAGGCACGTATCAAGCTCTTACTCCTTCCAGGCTCTGTGCCAAATGCTGGGGATGCAAAGAAAGGAACCTAGCAGCTTCATTAATGCCTAAGGATGTGCCTGACAATCTCAGTTATCTTCTGTCTGGGTGTGTTCTCACTAGGAAGAGAATGTGGTCTGGCCCCAGGGGACAGTGCTTAGCCTAGAATTATAGATTATAATAACTGGAAGAAATCTGTAATCACCAGTTGATAAATTCTTTGCCTAGTGCCCTTATTTTCTAAAGGGGAAACCTGAGATTCATGGAAATTAAACATTTCTGAGTCAAGAGATCTGGATTTGACTAACAGCCCTGACACTAGCCGAATAACCTTGAACGAGAGCTTTAACCTCTTTGAGTCTCAGTTTCCTCAACTGTAAAATGGGAATAATGATAACTTACAAGGGTTGTGAGGAAAGTATTCTGTAAATCCTAAAGCATTAAGCAAAATGTAAGTTATTATTAAGCTTAAGGTTGTACAGCTAGTAACTGAGGGTCTCATTCAGCATTCATTTTGTTTGCAGATGAGTGTATACTCAGTGTAGCTTCTGAAGTTGAGATGCAACAAAGTATGGATTGTTTCTCTCCTGCTTGTGCTAATTTTGGCCTAAAAATACCAAGAAATCACAGGTGTTCCATCAGCAGCACCACACCATCATATGTAGAGCCATCGAGTGCAGCACATGCCAGGTTCACTGACCTCAGCAGGGCACTTTCCTGGGAGGTACGCAACGTCATGGTTGGCACTGTCAGACCTAACTCAGAGTCTGAAAGAAAGTGTGGGGGAGAAGAGGTATTGGACCGACCACACAGTCCTTGTACTAAACTCAATGCTGTATGCTTGTGAAACCTGGACAGTCTACCAGCGCCATTCCAGGAAGGTGAATGGCTTCATTTAAATTGTCTTAGGAAGATTCTGAAGATCCCCTGGCAGAAGACCCTAGGCACTGAGGTCCTTTCTACCACTGCCAAGATCTGCAACATTGTTAACAGAGGGCACAACTGCGATGGACGGCCGCGTTGTGGGAATGCCTAAGCTACGCTTGCCAAAAAGACTTTTAAGGAGAACTCAGCCAGGAGAGCGGCTCTGGGACGCTGAACGTCTCCAGAACTTTGAAATTGCACCTGATGCCAGCATGGCGAGCCCTCATCAGAGGGGGTGTGGTGCTCTGAGAGCGGCCAGAACCGAAGCAGCTCCGAGATAAAATGCAGAGGATCCACCGCAGGTGTTCACGAGGACCAAGCCGAGTGTAGGAGGCCTGTGTAGTGGGGCTCGTGTGGGTCTGCTACAGACGGACTGCAACTCGGTCGTCTCGGTCCATAACGAAAGACAAGAACCAACCATTAAGCACTAGGAAGTCCGCTGCTCCTTCCATTTTGCCACGCTTATCTCTCTGAGTGAACGACTCGAGCACTTTGCAGTCTCCTTCAACGTCCACAGCGGTCTGGTCCGCTTCAAGAGGGAGACGAGAGCCCCAGACGCTCCTAGAAACCCCCACCAAGTCCCATCCCAAAGGCACGGACTCCCGGGGGTTAACAGTGAGGGGGCGGGGGAGGAGGCTGCCCAATAAGCAGCGAGCTCTCCTTTCTCTTCCCCTGTCTGTACGTGTCTGCCCTCGGATTCCCTCCTTTAGGAGGGCCAAAAGATTTCCTCCTGCCAATAGTGGAGCCTTAGGGACTGAAAGACCCGCCCCCTCCCAACTGTTCCTGACCGTGCCCCTAAGCGGCCACACTACGGCTTTCAAGGTAACAAACCCGAAAGGGTTTAGTGATTCGCCTCACCCTGCCAGGGAGCCAATGGAAGGCAAAGAGACTTTACATCTCCTGGGGCGGGAGCCAATGGAGAGAAACCTAAGGCACAAAGGTATGGAGGGAACAGAGCCAATGAAATGAAAGATCCATAACAGGCCGGTAGGACAGCCAATGGAAGGAAAGGGTTATTTCGCTTCCGGGGAGGGCGATCCTGGACGCTCGGAGCCGGCAGTGGCTCGAGGGCGGCTATGGCGGCTGCAATCGCTCGGGCCGTCCTTCGGGTGACGCGCCACGCGACGGGGTCGGCCGCGAGGCTGCAGGTGAGGAGGGGGTGAGGTGTGCCATCCGCCTTGGACCCGGATTCCCCCAGCGCCCCTTCTCTCCCCGACTTGAGCCGAGCCAGCCTCGGGCTAATTGGCACCTCGCTTCCTCCATGCCACTGAGCCCGACCCGGGACTGGTCACGGCCTGGCTCTGTGGCTGCCTCCCGCTGACCTTTCCAGCCCCTGTACGCCAGAGTGGCTTGCCCGGCCTGGCCTACACGCGGGTCGCCATCGCCTGGCGCCGTGTTTGAGCTGGGTGGCCCTCCGTGGCTGGACCAGACAGACCACTTCACGAAATCCCTAGCGCCTTTCCGAAAAAGCCACAGATGCCACCCGAGAGGCCTTGTAAAGCTCTTTGCAAAACTCCTTCATGAAGGCCTTTCCTCCTTCCCTTCCCCAATTAGTGCTCTCTACCTCTTAAAATTTCTTAGTATTTGTATCGCTGTTTTATCTTCTCTTCCTCTCCGCAGCCCATAGACTGTAAGAGGGATTCTTTGTAGGATCACAGAACTAAAGCTGGGAGGAATGATTAATGTTCCTTGTACAGCTCAAATCACATAGTATCAAAATAGAATTTTAGGCAAGATAGAGCCAATGCTCTTCACACTTTATATTACAGGTATTCACGTTATACTTGTATACAAGTCAAAGAATTATGTTCTAAACAGAAAATAGGAATTTAGCATTTTGTGATTCATCAACAGACCTTTTCATTTTTTAAAGTTTTTATGCATAGCCATTTTCCTTTTTTAAGAAGCAAGTTAATTCAGTAAGCATTCATTAGGACCATTGACTGGGCACGAGATAAAAACATAACATCCCCATTAGGATATTGAGTCATGCCCATGAGTGATAATATTAATAGCTTACATTTACATAGCAGTTTACAGCTACAAACCTTCTTTACATTTATTTGTTCCAAAATACATTTTTTGAAAGTGATAGAGCAAAAATTATCTTTCTCATTTTACGGGTGTGAAAAATATTGAGAATAGTTAAATGGTTCACCCATGAGTACCCAATCAGTCTTCCCCATCTTGTACATTTTTTCATGATTCCACTCTGCATAACCACAATAAATAACAAATTTCTTGAGTGCTGGTTTCTTCCCTTGTATAGAATTCAACAAGTATTTATTTACTGAATATCTACAAATCCGTTATCTGCAACAAACTTTTAACATCAACAGTTTACTAATGTGTGAATTATCCCAAATTTATAGCCTGTAATTAATTTCCTATTTATACTCAGTAAGGACTCCAAAGGGGAGAAAGGTGTGCTGAAGGGGATGCAAATTAATTTTATTATTTTTCTAACATTGTTTAAAACTAAGCTATTAAACTTAATATAAACCACACAAAAGAAAAATGACATTTGTTTTGAGATCCCTGAAAAGAGATGAGAGAAGATGACTGTACAGTTCTTTAATTCCCATCTTTTATAGAAGAGAGGAAGGGAGGGTCCCTATAATGTGGAGAGAATGTCCCTAACCATTGCTTGTACACATCCTTCAGAGGTGCTTACATAAGGGTTTGAGTCAGTTCCCTACTGTCCACAGACAACTTGTTTCAATGCAATAATTCTTTCTCTTTTGGTTATGAGCCCAGTGAAAACAAACTGAAAAGTAGCCAGAGGAAAGGATTGCTCCATTCCTCCATTGGGAAATATTTGTTGCCTAGGGCACATGGAAGAACTGAAATGATTTAGTTTCTCCTCTATAATTTGATATACTACTGAACAAAAAGTTTAATAAATATTTACTAAATACCTACTATCAACTGAGTGTAGGCTCTGGGCTAAGACAAACATAAGTAAGATATAGTCCCTCCTCAGGAACTTATAATTTAATAGGAATATAGGACAAAACAACTGAAATATAAAATGAAATAAAACAATGACATAGGCACAAACTTCTGTCAGTATTCAGAGAAGGAAATACAGAGGAAAGAAATAGTTTTGGCTCAGAGGAAGGGCCTTAACATTCTAGTTGAACCTTGAAGGATAGTTAGGATTTCAGTAAGCAGAAATGGAAAGTGCATTCTTAGCATAGGGAATTGTGAAGGCAGAGGTGATGTATACAACATCTATGTATCGAATAGTCTGATTTGAAGCAGAGAATATGGAATAGTCTTAGTGGTATATAAGGCTGGAAAGTTAGTTTGTTCCCAGACTATTTGTGTATGTATGCATAGCAGACTAAACTTGGGACTGTATTTAGTAATTGAAAGAGCCATTAAAGGCTTTTGAGCAGGTGGTATAATTAGGTTTGTGCATTATGAAAATTAACTTGTCAGCATGTTAAATAGATTTGAAGGGGTTGAGGTTGAAACACTGATTAAGAATTGTATAAAAGTGTAGTAATCAAGGCTTAGTAGTTTCAGTGAGGTTGAAAAGAAGGAGATAGTATTAAAGAGATGCTAGAGAAGATAAATCCAGTGTTTGATAACTGCTTGGTCAGTGATTAAATATATTAGTGAGGAAAAGGAAAAATTCATAGATGATGCAGTTTTGAGCCTTGGATGAAACTGAAGAAGTGACATTAGCAGAAATAGGGAAATTGGGAAACAGATTCCGGGGCAAAGATGATCAAAACAAAGTGCCATTTCAGTGTTCAAGAACTATAAAATCAAACTAAAAAAATATCAGTGGTGTCATTTTAGGTATGATAAACAGATTGAAATTTAAAATCCACCACAATCTGGGCATATCTTCCCTTATGCACCATTGCCTTCCTACATGCACCACCTCTCCTCTGTCCTAATCAGGTTAATCTATTTATTGTTCTCCAAATAGCCTTATACATAAATTCTCAAAAGGATGAAAACCCTGAACATTTGACATTAGATTGATTCTGAACTAGTTAAACTTTTCCCTGACATTTTCTAAGATTTGAGTTTAAATGATTCGTTGGTTAGTCTATTGTCACAAATAAATGGTGAGCTGGCTGGAAAGTAGTTGATTCACTAACACACACACACAAAGAGAGATCTATAGATAGATAGATACATACATACATAGAGCTTTACAAGGTTTGAGTATCATCCCTATCTGGGGACCCAACTTTCCCTTCCCCTTGACAGTCTTCCTACTCAGCCTTCCTGTCCATAAAAATTTTCCCTTCCCAGTGGAATTCAGCATCTCTTCTCTGTTCTAACCAAAAGGTCCACTTTCCACTTCCTAAGGTTGTTGGTTCACTTCTGTGGGCAGAAATTTCATTGTATCCTAAGGAGGGAATCCCTAGCCTTGCCATCTGCCTAAAGCCAAACTCCAACATGTGTTGTCTCTCCCATTAAAATGTGAACTCCCTGAGAACAGGGGATGCTAGCTTTTTCTATTTGTATTCTCAGTACTTGGTACTTTAATGCATATTTATTTCATTTATCCCCATGTTATACATGAGAAACAAAGAGTATTAGGTGACTTGTTCATCTGGCTAATTAGTGACAGACATGCAGATGACGATGAGTATTAAATTAATTCAAAAAGAGACCTTTTGATATTTATTAAATATTTGGATATTTAGCCCTTTTTATCTTAGCTTCTGCTATCTGCAGGATCTTAATGAATGCAGTCAAACACTATGGATAGTCTAGTCAGGTCAAGCAGAACCCACTAAGGATGGAGTTAAGCCTGGGTAGGAGATCTGATTGATCCTCTGGGGAGGTTCAATAGCTTTCAGATGGAGCTTCTAGTAAATTATTACTCCAGTTCCACCACTCCCAAGGGCTGATGTGATTTCAGGCACCTATCAAGATGCCTGGTGCCTAGGGATTTGTCTAAAGTGGATTAAGGGGCTTTATCCAAGCTTCCTGGCTTGAATTTGACTGAATTTATGACGATGATGCAATAATGTAGCTGGTGCTTCCCCCATCCAATGCCCATTGCTCTCTATTTAAGACCTACCCACCTTCACTACCCTAACCCATGTGATTTTTCCAGACTCCTAGAGTATTTTATAATCTGTACCATTAGTTGTATTTAGTTATAACTGCACAATTTTTCCTTTTCTCCCCAAGTGCTGTTGGCATAGAACTACACACAGGGAAGTTGGGGATGGGGGAGAAATGCAGTCAGCACATTTTTGTTTGTTGAATTTGTTTTTGTTTGTTGAATCATTAACTGAGGCAGAGTTAATCTGTGACCCTATCTCAGGTTTGTGGAGCTTCAGGGGTGCCTGGTGGAGATGAGGTATTCAAAGCCCAGCAAGCAACCCCTGGAGGAACAGCCCCTACCATCTTCTCCCGAATCATTGACAGAAGCATTCCTGCTGACATCCTTTATGAGGACCAACAGGTAAGGTGCCACTTAGTCCCATAGCCACCCTCTCCCAAATTTCCATCACCTCCTTACTCCACATTCACCCACTTCAATACCTCATTTCACAATTACAGTCTTATTTTATATTCCTTCCTCTACTCCCTAGTGTCTTGTCTTCCGAGATGTGGCCCCTCAGGCCCCAGTGCATCTTTTAGTCATTCCCAAGAAGCCTATTCCTCGGATCAGCCAGGCTGAAGAGCAGGATAAACAGGTATTGGAGAGGCTGGAGTCAGGATGAAAAAACTAGGACAGCCATCATCTGGGCCAAAGAACCATGGAAGCTGGGCCCTAATGCTTTCTTCCATTTTGATTATCCTGTCCCAGCTCCTGGGCCATCTACTACTTGTGGCTGCACAGACAGCAAAGGCTGAGGGTCTAGGAGATGGATACCGGTTAGGTGAGTGATCCAAACACTGACTGAACCCTATGCCTACCTACCCAACACTTCACATTGCTCCCCCGACCCAGACTCTAACCTGTAGCCCCAGACCTTATGTCCCTAATGTTCCTAACCCCACCCAATTTCAGTGATCAACGATGGGAAGCTGGGAGCCCAGTCTGTGTATCACCTGCATCTGCACATTCTTGGGGGCCGGCAACTTCAGTGGCCACCAGGCTGACTCTGAACAGGGTGAGGGAGTGTGGGAATCTAGGACTGTTAATAAACCTGTTGAAACCTGACTTGTTATTCCATGTCTTCATTATGCCATATAGAAACGAAGGTCCTCTAACCCACACTTTGGAGATGGAAAAAGTGGAACACAGGTACACAGATCATTTTGACACCAATTTCCATCAGTGACTATCTCACCAAATGCCTGAGGGATGCCCTGGGATCTATGGTGGAGGAGGCTTAGACTGAAAGGAACATTGGAGGTGATCTAATCCAATCCTTCATTTTATAAATGAGGAAACTGAGGCCCAGAGAGATTAAGGGATGCCTTCAGAATTTCATGTATAGCAGCAAATAGCTTACATTTATATCATCCTTTAAAGCTTTTGAAGCATGTCATTTGATCCTCACAATGACCTTGTAAAATAGGTAACTATACTATCCCTATTAAGATAACACATTTCATGGGGCAGCTAGGTGGCATAGTGGATAAAGCACCGGCCTTGGAGTCAGGAGTACCTGGGTTCAAATCTGGTCTCAGACACTTAATAATTGCCTAGCTGTGTGACCTTGGGCAAGCCACTTAACCCCGTTTGCCTTGCAAAAAAAAAAGATAACACATTTCGGGAGCAGCTAGTTGGTGCAGTGAATAGAGCACCAGCCCTGGACTCAAGAGGTCCTCAGTTCAAATGTGACCTCAGAAACTTAATAACTGCCTAGCTGTGTGACCTTGGACAGGTCACTTAACCCCCATTGCCTTAATTAAATTAAAAAAATTAATTGCCTAGGTGTGTGACCTTGGACAAGTCACTCCCAACCCTACTGCCTTAAATAAATTAATTTTTTAAAAAGATAACACATTTCAAAAAGCAATCAAATTATAACTCTAGTCAAAATTTTGTGGGTCAGAACCCACAAAAAGACTGAGCAATATAATTACCCAGTCCAAGACAACTTAGAAGATCTATAGGAAAGGTCTGTTTCACTAGGACCAGGGGTTAGAAAGAGCCACACCTCAAGTGGGCCAGAGCAAACCAGCTCCAGCCTTCCAGAAACAGCCCACATGGGTTAGGGTAGTGAAGGTGGGTAGGTCTTAAATAGAGGTGCCTGGGTCCCTGGGGACACCTGTGTCCATGGCAAAGAAGGCAGTTTCCAGACCTCTTGGCCCAGGGATCACTGGGGACAGCTCATACCAGAGTGAGTATGAAGCCCAGGCTAGCACCAGCCTAGGAGCATCCCTGTGGTGAGAACCTGTAGCAGGAACTTCCAGAGTGCTCATCCCATAGATGGTAAGGGGGTGGGAAAAGACTACAGAGGTTTCTCTGCTGTCCCTGGGGCAGGATTCTGCTGCTTTGCCCATACTCTGATCTAGGGTCCAGTCTGGGTCCTAGTTCTACCATAACTGAACAGGGACCCTCATTACAGCTCCAGCGCAGAAGGGAAGGTCTGTGGTCATCCACAGACCGAACTACAGGCAAGAGAGCAGTTAGAGCCTCATAAGACCTTAGAGGTGGGGTGTCCCAAAACACCCCCCCAAAGCCTTGGGAGTGCAGTAAATCAGTCATAGGCTGAGGAAATAAGCAAATGACAGAAAAAGAAGAAACTGACCATAGAGAATTACTTTGGTCCCATGGAGGATCAAAATATACTATGAGAAGATGACAAAGTTGAAGTTTCTGTATCCAAAGCCTCCAAGAGAAATAGGAAATGGGCGCAGGCTATGGACAATCTCAGACAAAACTTTGAAAAGCAAATAAGGGAGGTGGAGGAAAAAATTGGGAAGAGAAATGAGAGTGATGCAGGTCAAACCAAGTCAGCACCTAGATGAAAGAAATGCAAAAAAAAAAAAACTGAAGAAAATAACATTTTAAAAACCAGTTTAGGTCAATTGGAAAAAGCAACCCAAAAGGCAAATGAGAAGAATGTCGTAAAAAGCAGAACTGGCCATCTGGAAAAGGAGATAAAAAAAGCTCTCTGAAGAAAATTATTCCTTCAAATGTAGAATGGAACCAAAGGAAGCTGAAGACTTTGCGAGAAATCAAGAGACAATAAAACAATACCAAAAGAATGAAAAATTAGAAGAAAATGTGAAATCTCTCATTGGAAAAACAAATGCAGGAGAGATTAAATTTAAAAATTATTGGGCTACCCTGAAAGTTATGACCAGGAAAAGAGCCTAGACTTCATTTTTCAAGAAATAGTATAGCAAAATTGCCCTGAGCTCCTAGAAGCAGAGGGTAAAACAAATTGAGGGAATCTATGATCATCTCCTAAGATTTCCCCCCCCCCAAAAAAAACCTCCCAGCAATAGAACCAAATTCCAAAACTCCCAAGTCAAGAGGAAAATACTACAAGCTGCCAGAAAGAAACAATTCAATTACCATAGTGCTACAGCCAGGATTACACAAGATTTAGAAGTGTCTACATTAAGGGCTCATAGGGCTTAGAATAAGATAGTCCAAAAGGCAAAAAAGCTTGATTTGCAACTGAGAATGAACTACCTAGTAAAACGGAAAGCAAAACGTTTAGGTGAAAAGATGGACTTTCAATGGAACAGGGTACTTTCATACTTTCCTGTTGAAACGACCAGAACTGAAAAGAAAATTTGATCTCCCAAGTACAGGACTCAGGTGAAGCACAGAGGGGGTGGATGAGAAGGACTAATTGTGAGGAACTTAATGATGTTGAACTGTGTGTACTCCTACATGGGAAGAAGATACTGATAACTCATGAACCTTCTCATTTATAAGAGCATTTAAAAGAAGCATATATAAACAAGGCACAGGAGGAAATTGAATAGAATGGTATAATATAGTATAAAGATGTGGTCAATGGGTGATAAAGGAAAGTACTGGGAGAAAGGAGAGGTGAATGGGCTGTTTTTCACATAAAAGAATCAAGAGAAAGCGTTTACAGTGGAGTGGAAGTGGGGGGGAGGTGAGGAGGAATGAGTGAGCCTTCGTTCTCATCAGAAATGCTTCAGTAGAGAAATAACATATATACCCAATAGGGTTTAGAAAGCTATCTTACCATAGAGAAAAATAAGAGGAAAGGAATGGGGTAAGGAGGATGGGGGAGAAGTAGGTGATAAAAGAGAGGGAATATCGGTCAGATACAACACACTTCTGAACAGGGACAGGGTGAAAGAAGAGGAAGAATAAAATAAATGGGAGTGGGGCAGAATAGACTGGAAGGAAATATAGCTAGTAATGGTGACTGTGGGGAAAGATATTAAAGCAACTTCTCTGATGGACTTAGGATAAAGACTATTCATCCCCAAGATAGAACCGATGGAATCTGAACACAGACTGAAATGCCCTTTTTTTCTCTCACTTCATTTTTCTTGAGGTTTCTCTATCTTTTTTTTGGAAGGAGGGGATTAAGAGTTTTATGTTTACTTTCACAAGACTATTGTAATAATATGAAAATAAATATGAAAACCATAAAAATAAAAAATAAGTTAACACATTTCTGCAGCACTTTATGGTTTACACCAAGTGACTTGTGAGATCATCCAAAGTTGTGTCTCACTTGTCAGAAATAACAGAAATGTCATAGAGGGCAGTTTACACTTCATCCTGAGGGGGAAGGGAATGAAAGGTGGGACTGGAACACAGAGTTAGGTGAGGTATTGCATTTTCAATCCACTGAAAAGCTCTTGTGTTCCGACTTGGCATTAAGTATGCCTTAATGGATTTCTCTCCATCTGTATCCCAATTGATATTAGTATTAAAAACAAACAGAAAACACAAGATATATCGCTTTAGAAGCAACAGAAAGAGCTTCACAACCATTAACAGCTGGGTGGGGAAGAACTGTTCCCTTGTGGAGCTCTCTAGTGTCAGTGACAGCTGGGGGGGGGGGGGCTGAGCTGTCCCTGGAGGGTCCCTAGGCACCTTGCCTGGAGATGCTTCACGGATGTCTCGCCAGGACCCGAGGCTGGGCCGGTCAGGAGATCCGGTACTGGGAATGAAACAATCTGACCCGCACTGGCCAAAAGAACAACACAGCCCCCTCCCCAAACCCGGGAGTGGGTGGGGTTGAAAAAAACGGGGCAGGGGCGCAGGCTAGGCTGGGGGCCGCCGGCGGAGCTGCCTCAAACCGGAAGCGCATGGTTTTCTATTCCCCCCAGCTCGGTCCCCGGGCCCCCATCTGGCCGGGAGCAGCGGCTTCCGGCCTGCGTCCCCGCTTCGAGTGCTGCGCGCCGGCAGAGCATCTTCCTACGCGAGTCCCTGGGCGTCCCTCGGGCTCCGGGGACCTTCGGCTGGGCATTGCCCGCGTGTATGTGCCTGCCGCAGAGCGGCGCCCACGTGGGCAGAGAGGCCGGGCCGGGCGGGGCCGCCGTCCCCCGAGGCCCGGCCTCCGGAGCGGCGCTGCGTCCGGAGGCGCGTCCGGCCGCCCAGATCTCGCGGGATCTCCGGCCGTCTCCGGGGCGACCCCCTAACATGCCGGAGAACAAGGACGGCGAGGGCGCCGCGGCCGGACTCCGGCCGCGCAAGGCTCCCTCGCACCAGACGTCCACGTCCCAGGACACGTCCCCCGAGGAGCCTCCGGCCTTCTCGGCAGACGAGCCGCGGGTCCCGGCCCAGCGCAGCTCCGGGACGGCCCCGAAGGGCTCGGAGAGCAGCGGGGCCTACAGTGCCAGCTGGCCGCCGGGGCCCGGCCCCTTCAGGGCTCGGCCCTACGCCTTCGTGGCCGAGACCTGCGCCTGGCTCACGCAGCCCTGCCTGCCCTGCATCCGCTGCTACTACTGGAGGCCTCCGGCCCCGAGGCAGCAGGCGTGGAAGGCGCTGCGAGTCTCCGAGCCCGGCGGCCCGGGGCTGCCCTGTGCGTCGGGGGCGGCGCGGGCGGCGGCGGCGGCGGCGCGGGAGCCGGTGCCGCGGGAGCCGGTGCCGCGGGGCCAGTGCCTCCTCCGCAACTGGGTGGAAGAGGTAGTGCGCATCCTGGGGGGGGCGGGGGCGTGACTCTGCCCCGGGGGCCCCGAGGGGCCCGGAGTCACGCGGGGCTTTGGCCCCACAGAGAGCCACCAACGAGTTGGATCGGGTCCCGCGGCCCGAGGAGAGCGAAGCCTACCGCTACCGCCACGGACACTTGGGGCTGCTGACCCTGGAGCTGCCCGCCGCCCCGGCTGGCACCACCCACAAGGACTCCTACCCACCCCCGGGGAATCCTCGGAAGCCCCTCCGCGGTACAGGCGCAAGCTAAGTAGAGAAGCCTCAGGCCGGGCCGGGAGAGGGTGATGCTGAGGCACGCGGCCGGCAGGCCCCCCAGCCTTGGCCCCACACCCACTGACCCTCTTCTGCCCCGTCCTGCCCCTAGGGAGGAGAGAAGCCATGCTGGAGATGCTGCTGGAACAACAGATCCGGTGAGGGATGCGGAGGGAGGAGAGGAGGGGAGGCAGCGGGTGGAAGGGGACGGGGAAAAAATAAACGCAACTCTGGGATTATGCAGGAAGGAAGTGGACCAGGAGTTTTGTCCACCAACGTATTTAAATTATGAGTCTGTGACGCACCGTGATTATCAGAAGGAGCTGGATCGACCTGGGCCACCACCTCCCACCAAGGTGAGAACATCACTGCCCCTTAAAGAAGACGGCTCAGTGGATTAGTGGTAGGAGACTTTTGAGCTACTGATTGAACCCTTTGGGATGCAAGGGAAGGGGAAGTTCGTTCAAGTAAATTGGACTCCATTCCTTTTCCCCATACAGCCTCACTGTCTGCAGGAGCAACCGGAGACCTACTGGCTAAAAAAGGCATCAGAACTTCCGGTGTGTTAAAGGGGACTCAGTGGGGGAGGTAGGGACAAGTAACTCATGTTACTGAAGTTTGGGGAGAGATCTTATACTAACTTGGAGAACTTTTCAGGGTGTCAGCAATATCCAGACATCTGACAACCCATTTCGAAAAAATTGTAGTTTCTCAACACCCGTTCCTCTGTCCATGGATCAGCCCTTGCCCTACTGCCCTCGACTTTGAGGGGGGAAATGTAGGAGAAGCAGATTGGATAAAGGGATGGGAGAAATAAATCATACAAACAGGTATTATTCCTGTCTTAAGCCTGCCTAATTGGATAAAAAAGGGAGAGATGCTATATGACCTTGTTCCCCCCCTCTTCTTAGTTGTCTCAGGCATGATCATGAACCCTTTGCTAGTTTTATCATTTTGTATTTGACCAAAATATTCTGGTTTAGATACAGATATTTACAAGGGAGGGGGGAGGAAGAGAATATGTACAAGCCCCAGAGTCAGATGCCCCAGGACTAATAGTAAGTGTACACACAGTGCTCTGCAAGAGTGTCCCATATGGCTAGTGAGTAATAGAGATCATGGCTGCAGATCCTTGGGGGCTGGCAGAAGTAGGGGAGAAAGGCATTTGGGGTCACAGCAGTCCAGATGGTCCTTTTCGCTCTCCCAAGAGCCAATATGTCCGCATCTTTCCCTTTCCCTGTGATGGAAGAAAATCAAAGCACCACCACCCCCAACCCCACCCATATCAGTGCCCTTTTCTATTAGCCCCAAGGCCCCTTTCTCCTCATACATTATCAGTCCCTTCATCCTCTCTCCCAGCCCCCCCAATCACCTTCATTTCCACATCTCCTCTAAGCTCCAGCTGAAAGCAGCCAAACTCATCTAGGGCATCTTTGGTTGTGGATGAAACATGGATCTTCAAGGCTAAGAGGTTGGAGATAGAAAATAAGGGGGAAATGAGACTGGCTCCCTCCAGATTGTGGCTTCTTCCCCCATGTCCTCCCACCCACTTGACCCAAAACAGTAGGGAAGAGGAGAAAAAGAAGTTTTGCACTGAAGAGTCTTGAGTAGGGTGATAAGAGTATTTCATAATTCTGTCGATGGCAAACAGGATCTGGGGGAGATCTCACCTTGACCATTGGACTCCATACGTGAGGCAGTATTTACTGTGTCCCCGAACAGGCAATATCTGGGCATTTTTAAGCCAACAACTCCAGCACAAACTGGCCCTATAGGGAAGGACAAGTTGGAGAAGTGCTAAAGCCATTCCAAGGTAGAGATCAGGAATTGGAGGCAATCTCACCAGTATGTACACCAATTCTCAGTCGTAGCTGATCATGAGGCCGATGCCGAATTCGGAAGGAAGCAACAGCATCCAACAGTGCCAGGGCCATACGGGCAATCTCAGGGGCATGGCGCTGACCATTACGCCCAGGGAGACCAGATACCACCATGTAGGCATCACCAATTGTCTCCACCTATAAGGAAAAATAATAGGTTCAGGTCCTAAATGCCACAGAGGCATACTCGGTCATTTCTATCTCTGTGGGCTTGGCCAAAGATGGCATTTTGGAGGGGCAAAAGGGGCAGACAGAGTAGAAAGCATACAAGGGAGGATATGAGAAAGGAAGAGAGAAAGGAATGGAGTGACATCTGGTCTTTAATACCTGAGACTCTGAACAATTAAAAAGTTCAACTGCCATTCACTTGACATTTCCTTTTAAGCTACCACATCACAAGAATGAAACAATGTCTTATCTGCAGCTGGAAACTGAATGGAATGGCATAAACCAACAAATTACAGAAAGCAGAATCCTAGAGGAGGTTGTAGACCAGGCATTATGGCAGACACCAGAGGTGAGGGAGTGACAACCAGGAAATTAAGAGTTGATCCCAACTAAAGGATCTTAGTAAGGGTCTATTGGAATAGGAATTCAATCTCTGCCAACAGAGGGACTTTAAAATTCTTATCCAATTCTTTTCCCCAAATTCCTATGATTAAAAAAAACCTAAGTTGCTAGTCCCAGTATTGCTGAGTCCCCAAAAAGTCAAATTTAGTGTCATAGGAACACATATACAGTGTCCCCCAAACCTGGTTTGGGAGGGGGGGGCTAACCCTGGTTCCCACCTTGTAAACATCAAAGTTGTCAATGATGGCATCGAAGCAGGTGTATAGGTCATTCAGGAGTGTCACCACCTGACATGGGATAGGGAGATTCTGAGATTCAAGTTTCTGATCTCCACAAAGGTTATGACTTTACCCCCAAATATTCCAATCCCTCCCAAAGAGTTATAATCCTGACGGCAATGGAAACCTGTTACCCACACTCAAACTCCCTTATTCCAAGTCTCCACTAGAGAGACCCCAATCCTTTTCAGACACTCAATGGCCCCTCTCTCCTTTGACTTAAAATTAAGTCTCACCTGCATTGGGGTGCTCTCTGCTGAAAGGGCAGTGAAGCCCACGATGTCACTGAAGTAAATGGTGACATTGTCAAAGGCCTCAGCCTGTACAGTTTCCCCTCGTTTCAGCTGCTCAGCCACTGAGCTAGGAAGGGTGGAAGGGATGAAATATGTCTATCTTTGTGTGGCAGGGAAAAGAGGGTACTAACACTGGAAGCAGGGCTGGAGAGTCAAGGACTTGAGTTCACTCTTTGTTAAAACCAGAGAAGCACAGTTGTAACTGGTGGGAGTGGAGCAGGCAGGCAGGGGAGGTTGCATGCTAGGGGAGGGGGAGCCTAGGATAGGTGTCTTTCAGAGAGAAAGAGCCCTTAGGATATGGAAGGGAGAGAAAGGGATTCTCAAGGAGCTCACTGTGGCAGAATCTGGTAAAGAAGTGCTTCAGCCTTGCGCTTCTCCTCCAGATATGCCTGGGTCCGCTCCTCTACCAACTTCTCCAGATTATTTGCATATTGCTCCATTCTAAGCAGGAGGTTATCCAGAATGCTGGTACCACCTTCCCTATGGAGAGAAGGGCACTTTATTTGGTGAAGCTCTCCCCCCCCAAAAAAACATACCACCTGTACCTCTCAAGTCCTTCACTTAATCCCCTTCAAAGCAACTAGGATATAGTGATGTCTTCTCACTTGTTGAAACGTCGGATGAAGCCCTTGATCTGTCCAAAGTCTGGTCGCTCAGCTGGATCCTGGGCCCAGCATCTCTCCATCAGCAAAGCTAGCTCCTCGCTGAGCTGTGCCCGGTCAATACTAGGCCGAAAGTATGGCCGCTGACCATTGCGGACCTTTTGGATAATCTCTGAGGATGTAGAGTACAAATGGAGATTAAGGTGGGGGGGTAACTAGATAATTATAATGCTGGCTCTAGGAAATCTGACACCTATTGAAAGGAACAAGTAGTTGAGGCAATTAGGTGGCTCAGTGGATAGAGCACCAGCCCTGGAATCAGTTCAAATCTGGCCTCAGGCATTAGCTGTGTGACCCTGGGCAAATCACTTAACCCTAATTAAGGGGAGGAAGAGAAGACTCACCCTTGGGACTGAGGTCCAGGCTCTCTACATAGAAGGGGCCACTTCGAAGTGCAATCTCCTGCAGAATGATCCCAAAGCTATAAACATCAGCTTTCTGGATACCTACAGTCAATAGGTGGCTCCCATTTAATAGCTCTGGCGCTGTCCACAACTTCTCTGAAAAGTGCAAATGTGGTGTTCTAAGCTATGAAATGGAGCAGCACCCAGGTCATCACAGAGATTCAAACTCATAAACATTCCAACTCACCAGGGCCCCAAAATGGAAAAAAAAAAATTTCCCCCTCTTGGAGCAACCCACTCTCATCCCACCCTAACCCAAATGATGACAACCAGAAACCAGGGGGGAATTAAAAGAAGGTAGCTGTAGGATGGTAGAGCCTCACTGGCATAGAGAGCATGACTGTCATCTGGCTCAGCAGCTGATCGGAAGCTGGCCAGGCCATAGTCGGTGATCTTGAGCACAAACCGGCTATCTACCACACAGTTGGAGGACTTGAGGCTCCCGTGGGAAGCAATGATGCTGTTGTGAAGAAAGGCCATGCCCTGCAGGATACAAACCAAGTCACTGGAGCCAAGAAAGAAAGAGGAGGTTTGGTGATGAAATGCCACCCCCTTTCCCTGGTAGGCTTAACTTAATTTTAATACATACTTTAAGGATCTTGTACTATATAAATTAAATGAAGTGACTTTGGAAGACTAACCCTCTTTAAGAAACTCAAAACGTTACATCCAGGTGGGAAAGTCAGCTGTGATCCAAGTCATAAGCAGTGCTTAGTTGGCAAAAGGGAATCTGGAATTTGTGGGTTAGAAATTAGTCTTTTTTTTTCTAGTGGTTAACAGAACAGAAGCCAGGTGGGAATACCCCCAGGGAAACTACATAGAAGTCAAAGAACAATGATAAAGACTCCATTGTTCATCCTTTATTTCAAAGAGGACCAATTGACATCATGGGGTGATGTCTTAGCTTCTGCATGAATTGGATTTAAGGGATGCAGTTGCACAAGGTCTTCAGCCTTACTCTTTCAGACCAATTAAGTTTTCCATAGTGCCTGCTTCATAACCATTGGAACAAAGTGTTCCCATCTGTCCTTTCTGCCAGGGGAAGTCCTCATATTCTTGGGGTAGATAATCCCCTAGCTCACTGATGGCTTTGTGGCTCATAGGTTACCCTCAACCTAGATTAGCTATCTGCTTAGATGGGTGTTGCCAGGATGTGAATGTTGCACATACCATAGCTTCTTGAATCTATGAGATCAAAGTCAGGTGAAGACGAGCAGCCCTGAAAAGGGTTTGGCAAGCCCCCCATATGCCCTACTATATTGGGCAGGCAGTGTCTAGGTGTTTAAAGATGACAACCAGAACTAGTAGCAGCTGTAAATATTGGCTCATGAATATACTAATTATCAATACATTTAGTATTAATAATTAACACTTTAAAGTGAAAAAGCATTTTCCTCAACAACTCTATGAGGTAGTAAAAGTATGATCACTACTTTACAAATGAGAAAATGAGAGATTAAGGATGCCTATCCATGAATGGCATTTGAACCCAGAGTTCATAAAATGTAATGCTTTTCCCACAGCCTGCCTAGCTTAGTCTTACTAGAAGACTTGGATGTATTAGGAAGATACTGTAGCTATACTCAAGCCACGAGGAAACCAAACCATGAAAGATTAGCTCCTAAAGCCAGGAGCAAGAAAAACTTCCAACAAACAGTAAAGGAAGGAAGCAACCAGAAATCAGTTATGACAGTAGGCCCAAGTAACAGTCAAAGAGTTGGAGTCCTATCTAGACAAGTTAGGGCAGAAAGGGCTAGCTTGGGATGAACTGAAAATCCACCCAATAATCTCTAGGAGTCAGGTCAGCCACACTACAATTTTAGAGTAGCCCTTGACAATTTAGAACCCTTTGCTCTATAAACTCTTTTGTGCTTTTATTTTTCCAGAAAAGGTGTAAAACTTCAGGATTCTAATTATGAAATAACAAAGGATGTTACACTTACTGGTCAAAAAAGAAGGGATTCAAGTGCCTATGGGTAGTAATGTGGCAGCTCACTGGACATTTTTAGGCCTAGAGAAAGCTGACACAGTCTAAGCAAGCACTAAATTGTTCTAGTCAGTTGTGAGCAATGCTCAATCCTTCCCTAGTCACCACCCTGCCAATTCCATCTCAGGCTCTCTCTGATAAAGATAGAAGAGAAGGCTGTGATGGTGAGGCAAGGAGAGGCAAAGTAATCTCCTTGGGATTGCAACTCTAACATCCCTCCATTCATTCTACTTGATCTCCAATTCTGTCCCACCTTATCCCTCCTGTGTCCATTCCCCATGCAAAAAAGGACCAGAGATTAATTTATCTCCTAAACAGAGGGAATACTCACCTTCACAAGATCATTAATGAGTGAATATCGAAACATCCAATCCAAGTTGATGCTATCATTCTCTAGAATATCCTAGGAGTGACAAAGATAATGTATATGCTTGCCCTGATTTTGACACATAACATCACCTCATTCGTTGTCTATCCCACCATCCCAACCTCCCCTTAACTCTCTTACCTGCAGACTCCCTCGGGGACAGTACTCTGTAACAATGCAGATGTTAGGAGGGTCTATGCAGGCTCCAATGAATCGAGTCAGGTGGTTGAATTGAACATCCCTCATCTGGATGGTTTAGGAGGAATGGGAACAATTAGAGGACAGTGTATCTAAAATTGCCTTGTCTTCCTCCAACTTTGAATCTTCCATAAATCCCTAATCCTCTCCTCTATCTGCTTTTCCTCTAATGTCAGTTTTCCTCCCTCTACCCCCTTCATCTAATATCCCATATCAGGACCAGGACCTACATGTTTGAGCTCAAACAGGACTTGCCGTGTTAGCTCTATGCGCTTCTTATTCACATGCTTGATGGCAACAACGTTTCCCTGGAGGAGGAGTAGAATAGAGGATTTAAAAAGGATCCTAGCAAGAGGAAGGAATGTGGGGCTTGGGGTGCTAAAGGAGGGAAAGGGTCAGGAGCCCAGTTGATTATATTGCTGAGCGAGAGGAGGGGTTGAAGAATAGGGTGACTAGAGGGTAAGGGAACATGGGGAATAGGGCAAGGACTGAGAGCAGAAGTTTGTTCACCTTGAAGTGACCGGTGTTGGCAAAGATCTGGTATTTCCCATGGGCTGTCATGAGCGAGCCGTAACTGGATCCCCGCTGGGGCCAAGGGCGACATGGGGGGAAGGAGGGAAGGGAAGGTTGGACAGTAGCTGAAGTACATGGGGCTATCATTACAGGTCAGGAAGCTGAAGGCTGTTAGGAGGAGATCAGATCCAAGGGAAGAACCAAGAAAAGTAAAGTAATGGGGTGGGGAGAAGGAATATCTATTAAGGGGAATCAGAGAAAGTTATCAAGTGAGAGTAAGGAGTTAGGGTATAGACCTGGAGCTCTCCTTGAGGGAAGAGTTAGGAAGGTAATAGAAGGAAATATGGTAGGGGAGGAGGATGCAAATGAGGACAGATGAGATTTCAGAGTAAAAGGGAGAGGAAGCCCCAAACCTGCAGCAGTCTCACCAAGGACAATGTGAGTCTGCTGCCTGCGCCCTTGTGATAACGTTCTGAATTGCCAAACTGTAGTTCTTCCCATCTAATTCGCCACAGCATGCTGGCCAGCTCCTTCTCCAGCATTAGCTTCCTAAAAGGACAGCACACTTCAAGAAGCCCAGCCCAGGTCCACACCATAGATCAGCACTGAGGCAAGGGAACAAGGTAGGGACCCTGACCTGGGTAGATCAAAGATTTTAATAATGCAACCTCCACTTCTGACTGCCTCCCAAAAAAATGTGTTCTATATGATTTTATTTACAGCCTAATACAATGTTCTTCAAACCCAAAGGCTGGAAATCAGCCCAAAGGCTAGGTAAGAATCTATACTGGAGCCAGTCCCAAGAGATACCCACCAGGGATCCAAGCAGGCCAATTATGGGAAAGAGAAAGTGAAGAGGAGGCAGAAAAAGGAGGTCAGTTTAAATGCACTGAATTAGCCCCTGGGATGCTTTTCTGGGCTCAATCTAAGAATTAAGGTTTTGCTCTTAAGGCTTTAAGGATAATGATGATGATGGATTGGGGACAATGTAGTGAAGGAGAAAAGGGTAATATAAGGCCAAGAACTCACCGAAAAATGAGGAAGCTGGAAACACCAAACATTATGAAAGTGATCCCTGTGCCCAAAGCCACAATGGCCAGAGTTGAAAGAGGGGCTGTGTAGAGGGAGGAGGATGTGATCACTTGAGGGGCAGGAAGTAAAGGGCTTAAGGTGTGCAAGGAGATGCCTTAAGAAGGGGTAAGGATTGTTCAAAGGGAGGTGTGAAGCTAGGAAAGAAGGCAGCTAGAAGGAGGCAGTCCCCAAATCAAAGATTTGGTAGTTATGGGGGCAGAGAGGGCTATTTGGGAGAGGAGGGAGGAGGCTGTGCCCCCAGCCTCTGCACACACCCACTTTTATCACAGGACGGGTCATCCAAGTCGAAGGCACAAGGGGGATTATCAGAAGGAGGGGCCCCCTTCACCCAGGGGATAGGCTGCCCAGTCCACCAGATTTGCTTCTCAGCTCCAGAGTAATGGGCTGCAGGCTGCATGAAAGAGAGAGCAGCAACTTCCCATCTTCTATTATACACAAAAAACTTCCTTTCCTTGTTACTTTACCAACACCACCCCTATCACTGGTTGTATACAGAAAAAATAAGGTTCTACCAGTAGTCAGTTCAGTGCTGCCTCCTGGCCAGGTTCCACCTACACTAGAATAAACACACACAGCAAATCTGCATAGCCCCCTCACCTGAAAGTCTCCGGAATCCAAGTCCCCCATGGCCCAAAGGACAAAGTCTGTCTCACGGTCATTGTTCTTGTCCATTACAACCAGCCCTGTCACACCTGAGATGGTACAGAAAAATGGATACTCTGATAGCCTCCTGCCTTCATCTTACTCCTTTGTCTGCATATTCTTCTCATCAATTGTCTCTTTCCCTCAAGACCCCCATGCTTCTGCTTCCTATCAACTTCTCTCACTATCTGGCTGGCCACTGCTATCCCATATCTTGATAGTCACCCTCTCCCATAATCATTTGAAGGCACTTGCAGGAATGGAAAGAGAAACAGCCCCAGAGTAAGGAAATCCTGAGTTCAAGTGTGACTTCTGAACACATACTTACTAGTGACCTTGGGCAAATCATTTTACCTCTCTATCCCAGACAGCTCTGTAAGAGCCTTGTCCGGATCTTCACTGGCAGGAGTTTCCTTACAATATTGAAATCACAGGCCCAACACAAAAAATCAGAAATTTAAGGAAATTTCTGCTATTGGATAGGCACTATGGTAAGTGACCTACAAACATCTCGTTTTGTTTACTGCTGAAAAGGATCTAGTCCAACCCCTTCATTTTAGATGTATGGAAATTGAACCCTTGAGAAAGTAAATGATTTGTCCAACATCATACAGGTAGTAAATGACAAAATTCTAACTTTATACCCAGAGATAGTTATCTACCAATCTTTTGGACAACAAACATTTATTAAGTATCAACTGTCTCAGGCACTATGCTAGAGACAGAAACTAAAAACTAAACAGTCCCTCAAGGAGTGTAAATTCTATTAGGGAAGACAGTATGAACATATACAGGGACACACTAAGGGAATTGGACCCTCCCTTGTAACAAAGAAAAACAATTAAGCAAAACCAACCTACATACATAGATCTCTTGGGAGATAGCATGGACTATGAGGGAAGAACATTGCATTAATTTGGTCATTGTATAGGTGGTTTTTTCTTAGCTATCTTTGTTACAAGAGAGATTCCAATTTCCTTTAGTGTCTACCCATATATGTACCTGTTTTCTCCCCTGATAGAAAATATAAGCCCCTTGAGGGAAGCAAGAAGGGAGAGATTTGCTTCATTATCTGTTGTTCTCTGGTATCATTACTATTTTTTTAATTATATTTTTGTATGCTTTTAGCTATCTTTCCATTTGCATTAATTGTAGTTATTGTTTATATTATTTTGATGCTGCTTATTTGACAGTTCATAGAAATTTTGAGGGGTTTTCTTTGAATTCATTTGTCATTTCTTGCTGCACAAGAGTAATCCATTATATTCATATACCACAATTTCTGCAGGCCTTTGCTAGTCTACATGGATACCCATTTTGTTTCCAATTCAATTTCCACTGCCTTACTATTTGCTCCCTGCTCTCCAATACCCTAGAATCTGGTCTCCTGGGGGGAGAAAGCGCTTTATAAATTTTACAATGCTACATAAATGTGAATTATTTCTTTTTACCCTGGTATCTGCGCCCTTGCATCTTCTTCACTATTCGAAGTCCATCATCCCGGGTGCCCCCCTCTTGTAGTGTCTCATTTAAGACTTCGGCATATAGCAGGATCCCATCGTAGAAGCAGCCAGCAATGAGGTTCATCTGGGAATGGCAACCTCAGCCCTACTCTCCCCCATATTTCCAGAGAGCACCTCCTCTCCTCTCCTCCCCTCCCCAGGGTCCCCCCCCCAATTCCTTTCATTCTTTGTCTCTCTTATGAGTCCCTGGGGGGCATCCAGGAGCCACTTCCCACCTGCAATGCATCCCAGTGAAAGGGAGAACAGAATGGGAAGGATTCATAGTCTGGATGCATGGGTAAGATGACTTCTTATTTAGGGTTAAATGAACAGAGATGGTGGGTAGGGAGAGTGGGCTTGGGTCAGGAAGGGTCTTCTCTGAGGTAAAGATGAATCCTCAGAGAAAGAAGGGGCGCCTTACCAAGGAGGGTGCCAGCTCCACACCAAAGTCACTACGGGCCCTCAGCAGTAAACGATGCTGGAATTCCTGATATTCAGGGTTTGGAGGCTCACGATATGTAATCACCAACACAGTCTATAAACAAGAACCAGTGGGAGAAATGAAAGTCAAGGACTTCAGGACAGATATTAAGATAAGGAAATAATATCCAGTCACAGTGTCAAGACAAGGCAATGTGTTGGTCAAAATCACCAAAAATAAGAGAAATGCAAATTAAAACAACTCTGAGATTTACTTCATATCCTGCAAATGAGTAAAGATGACCAAAAAAAATGCACAACAGTAAATGCTAGAGAGGTAGTAAAAAGACAAAAACATACATTGTTGGTAGAGCTATTCAACTGTTCATGGCACTAGTTATAAGAATTTTCCTTAAGAAATTCCTGTAAGAAATTTCCAGAGAAATTTCCTATGTAGATCTAGCTCTGACATTAAAATGCAGGGAGACTTGAGCTAGCAAGTAGAAAATAACAGGTACACCTCACAAGAAATGTGAGAGATAGGGAAGATGGGATGGGGAGATTCATGAGTGAACAGCTATAAGCAAGCACTCCTTGCTCCCACAATATCCCAAATCATTTCCACCATTACCATTACATCTTTTCCTTCCCTCACAACAAAATTACCAATACGAGCAAGATTTCCTTCTAGTCTCTAGTATTAATCACATATGGATCTTCCTTTTAGAAAAAAAATTAAATAGATTTTAGTAATATCTTTTGTATTTATGTTTTATTATATTTATTATATATATTAAAATTAAAATTTTATTTATTGTATATCTTTACATATTAAAATTAAAATATATATTTATCATATATAAATATTTTCTATTTATTTCTGGATATAACCCTTCTTTCCTTCCCCATCTACCAGTCCTTTAGTCAACAAACATTTATCAAGCACCAACTATGTCTCAGGCACTATGCTAGAGACAGAAACAAAAACTAAACAGTCTCTCAAGGAGTATGTTAGGAAAGACAATATGAATACACTAAGAGGAATTGGACCCTCCCTTGTAACAAAAACAAGCAAAAACAACCTATACATAGATCTCTTTGGGAGAGAACATGGACTATGAGGGCAGAATATTGCATATATTGTTAGATATAGTCATGGTATAGGTGATTTTTTTTCTTAACTATCTTTGTTACAAGGGAGATTCCAATTCCCTTCAGTGTCTACTTTTGTACCCATTATCTCCTGATAGAAAATATAAGCTGCTTGAGGGAAGCGAGAGGGGAGAGATTGCTTCATTATCTGTTCTCTGGGATCATTTTTTTTAGCAAGGCAGATGGGGTTAAGTGGCTTGCCCAAGGCCACACAGCTAGGTAATTATTAAGTGTCTGAGACCGGATTTGAACCCAGGTACTCCTGACTCCAAGGCCGGTGCTTTATCCACTACGCCACCTAGCCGCCCCCTGGGATCATTTCTAATTTTTAATTTACTCATATTTTTGTGTGCTTTTAGCTATTTCCATTTTACATTGTAGTTATTGTATATATTGTTCTGGTATTGTTTATTTGACTATCAGTTCATACACATTTGTCATTTTTTCTTTGAATTGTTCATTTGGAATTTGAAATAAAGCGGGTACCCATTGAATAGGGAAAGACTGAACAAACTGTGGGATATGAATATGGTGAAAAACCCTTGTGCAGCAATACATGACAGATTGTGGTTAAAAAAAAATACACTTTGGGGCAGCTAGGTGGAACAGTGGATAGAGCACCACAGCCCTGGAGTCAGGAAGACCTAAGTTCAAATCCAGTCTCAGACAATAATTACCTAGCTGGACAAGTCACTTAACCCCATTGCCTTGCAAAAGAAAAGAGTGGGTAAAAAAAAAAAATACACTTTTTTAAAAGCCCCTTCACCCACATACTTAATTTGTTACAATAGCAGAGAAGGCAGGTATATTCTCAGTTTATAGATGAGAGAACTGAGGCTGAGATATATTAAATGTCTTGCCCATGATCACAAATTGAAATAGGACTAGTCCCAGATATTCTAATTCCTCATCCAGTGCTTTATTTTCCTCCTACAATCCCACAATGACTATTGTGTCTCACTCCTACCATTTATCCACCTTCCCTGATCCAGAGGACATCCTATTTAATGAGTGCTCCAAGAGACAATTATTTTCTAGGAATGTGTCTGATGAGAGAAGGGGGCAGATTCAGGACTGTTTCCCAATTCCTTCTGTTTCAAGACATCTCTATGGCTTCAATATTGTATTTAAAATCAATTCACAAAACAGACACACCAATTTTCAAGTTGAGGCAAAAGCTATTTATAAATGTAAAAAAAATTTTAAATTGTACTTCTCCATTAATAGTTTACATTTATAGATTTTTAAGGTTTTACAAAGTGTTTTGTAAATATCTCATTTGCTCCTCATTCATTTAATTATATCCACACTGAAGAATGAGAAAACTGAGGCTAAGAGAACTTAAGTAGCTTGTCCAGAGTCACAAAACTAAGAAGTGTCTGAGGCAGTAAGAGAATTTAGGTCTTTCTGGTTTCTGGTCTAAGACATCATCCACTATGCCACCTAGCTACTACACAATCTAAAAGTACTTAAGACAGAAATTCATGAGACAGGCATTTTGTCAGTCTATGAAAAACATACATCTATATTTTAGTATTCTAACTCTTGCTTCTAGGTCTTCCTTTAATTCTCATTTCTATTCCATATTATCTCTCATATCCTATTTCCTGGCTGGATTTCTTCCTTTTCATGTCCAATTACTAACCGCATTGCCATCTTTTCTACTTTCTCCACATTCCAGATCTGTATTTTTTCCTGCTTCCATGAGCTTCCTTTAGGTCCTCTCAGGATGGATGGAATCAGTCTATGATCCTCCCCATATCTCAGCCTCAAGTTGTTGCCTCATTTCCAAAAATGTGCCTCTTTCCTACCAGCTTTTGTCTGATTCCTTTAGGAAAAAAATCCCAAAGGCAAGAGAGGCTTAAAAAGCTTTCATCAAAGCCACACATGAAAAGTACAAGTGCTTTACAGAGCAACACAGAACACGTAATGAATGGGAAAGAAATATTGCTAACAGGGAGAAAAGAGTTGGGCAGGGCTGGACAAAAAAGGGTGAGAAACTCATTTCTGAGTATGATTTCCAAATTTCCAACTTTAGTCCCCATCTCCCCCTCCCCTTCTTAACTGAGCTGTAGTCATAGAGCTGCCTATTAGGCATCTTTATTTTGGTATCTTGCTTTTTTCTTAAAATCAGTATTTCCACAACCAAACTTGTCATTTTTCCCTTCCAAAACAAGTTGCCCCTAAAACCTTTTCTATTTCTATTAATGGACAATTCTACCCATACTCAAATCCTTAGTGTCACAGCTGATTTTCCATCTCTCCAATATCCAACCAATGACCAAGTCCTGGAGATTCAGCCCTGCAAAACATCTTGCATTCATCCCTTCCTTTCCATAATCACTATCCTTACTCTTATCACCTGAGATTTGCATGTCTGCAATCATCTCTCCTAACTAGTGTCTCTAACTCCAGGTATTCCCTCTCAAATCTACCCCCAATGTCACTGGTAGAATAATTTCCTTAAATATAGTTCTGGTCATGTCAATCACATACTCAAAAAGTCCCAATGAATCTGCACTAACTTCAAGTAAAGTCAAGACTCCTTAGTCTATCATTCAAAGCCTTCCATAATCATATATGTGTGTATATATATATATATACACACACACACATACATATATATATATATATACATATATATATATATGATCTCATATAATCTTATTTTCCACTACTCACCAAATTGGCCCTCCATGGTCAAGGCGATCTTTTCACTGTTCCCTATATAAGCTTCATTAAGTTTCCCCTCTGTGTATTTGCTCATGTTATCCACACCTTCCCCAACTTCCATCCCTGAGCCTGTTCTATCTTCCTATACAGATATGTCCCATCTTTGACAAGGACATGGAATAAAGGGAGGCAGAGGAGGCAGAGCTGTGTCTCATCTCAGATTGCACAATCCCTCTCAAACTGGGTTGAGCACACAATAAGCATCTGCCTGTGCTACCTCTATCTTCTGATGCTGTTCATGTCTCCCCAGTCATGGACCCCACCTCATGCCAATGACCTTTGAAAACCAACTTAAGTCTCATTTCATCTATGAGGCCTTCCCTGACCACATACACAATTGTTTCATTTCAACTCTAAAAACACTTATCTATACCAAAACATCTTAGAGTATGTCACATTAACTAACTGTCCTATGTACATTTTGTTTCCCAATTAGGAAATAAGATCTCCCAAGGAAGGGAATGTGCCCTTGTCTCTACTCCCACCCCCACCTCCTGCACAGAAGCCTAACATACACATAAGAGGTGTTTAGGAAAAATTTGATTGTTGAAAAAGAAAGAGCATGCCGGCTTCTTAAGAATCTTGTCATATACAATAATTAAAAAGTCACAGGAAAATGACTTAAAAGAAAATGGATGGAACATTTTCATTTTAGAATTCATAATCTGGCTCTGAGAATGCCATAAAATGAGTAAAGAGGGTAGATTATCTAAAAAGAAACACTTCTCTTCCTCTTATTCTTCCCCAAGGCTAACATTCCACCTAGCCCACCTCCAACCCCCATTCATACATTACCTGAAAGGCCTCCCTGAGGGCTTGGGCCTGCTCTCCTGTGCGATTGTCTTGCCAGGGCCGACCTCGGAGGCGGGTGGGGCTAGCGCGGAGACTCTCCCCAAAGACATCCAAGTAGAAAAAGACGTAGTCTCCATTGGTTAGATTTTCTCTCTGGGCCTGAAGCAGGATCTCGTGAAGCATCTCCAGGGGGCCACAAATGTACACAACTGAGGGCAGGTATTTAAAAATTGAGTACCCTTAGGTAGGGCATAGATTATCTCCAAATTAGCCCTTTCCCCTGGGGCTTGCAGGCTATTTTCTCTATTCTCCTTCAGCAGAAAAGTGAAAGCCTAGATCCATTTAAGTACCCAGAAGATACATTTCTTTCCTCAGAAGTGTGTTTCAAGTACCCTGGAGTCATAAGGAACATCTGGCATATGTCAAAGCTTGACCTCCATAGGGAGGGATGCACTACCCTCAAGTTTCTCCCTAGCCCCAGCCCTTCTCTCTCATACTTCCACTCCCCCCACCACCACCACCCCCGCTTCTCTTATTCTTCACTTCCTCAGTCCCCCATCTTGCTTTTGATGGAAGAGGGGGTTGGAACAAAAAGTGCAATTCAGGGTTTGTGAGCTTAGAAACTTTTAAGTTTAAATCCTGACTCACTTTTCTAACCAAACACTCTCAACCTTAACCCAACTTATTTCACACTAAGCAAAGGATATTAGTTAAAAGAGGATCTTACATGAGGCATAAAGCATCTGGGAATATGGGAAGAGTGCCATTTAGATCATCATAGCCACAACTATAAGATAATTTCATTTCCAACATTCTGTTGCTCCCACAATGCCTAAAAACCTCCTGGAGTCCAATACCCCTGATCCTCCCTACTCACTAGAACAATCCTCTCTCTCACTACAACGCATAAGTCCCACATGATCCTATCACTTTCACAGTACCCCTTTAGTCTTCCAATGACTTCTCCCCATAAGCACTTCTCCCCTCACAAAGTCCATTTCTGTTCATATCCATCTTAAAGCTTTCCACACATGCCTCCCTGATGTCAGTCTTTACTCACAAGTTCCTGAAATTCTCATTTTGCCCCCCCCCCCAGTTACTATTCTGATGCCTATCTCTAGCTATACAATCCCAAGTGAAGGCCCAAGCTACACTCACTGCGTCCATTGGCCCGGATGAAGTGCGTAGCCTGCTCAGGACCACCTGGCTCCCGGGTATACACCTGATGCTGTACACTGAGATTGTTGCCTTGCAGGGCCTCAAAGACCCCTTCGATTGTGAAATAATGTGGTCTGTCATCAGTGCGGGCATCCAGATACAGCAAAGCAGCACGGGCACTCCAGTTGAAGTGTCCATGCAAAGTCACCACAAACTCGCCCAGTTTAGGGGCAGAAGGTCCAGTGCGGACCAATGTTCTGTAGTGCTCGCTCTTGGCTGCAAAGCCCGAAGCCACAGCACCTGCAGTCAGTAGGGGCAGCCGCCAATGGGAGGCAAAACGTGCCACAGAAGCAGCAGGGTATACACAGCCTGGACCCAGAAGAAGGTCAGGGTCATTGTATAGCTTCAAATCCACAGCATTCAATGGCGCCAGGTACTCAGAACAGGCACCATCCATCTCAGAGCTGACAAAGTGCAGGTCCACTGGTAATGCTCTCCCCAAGGCCTCCATGGCCAATGTCACAGCAGGGCCCACCCGTGGCCAAGCCCAAGCATAGCTTAAGTTGTGTTCGGGCAGCACCACTGCCAGAGTTAGATTCCGGGGCTCAGGGGGGCGTGCCCCACCCACCAAGGCTGCCAGCATCAACAGGATTGGGGGCAGCGCCATGAGGAGAAGGCAACTGCCCCACAGCCTCTGAACTCTGAAGTCCCTTTTGGCCTACAAGGGAAAGACACAAGTCCCAGCCTGAGACTTCAAGGTGCAAGGCTAAGGCAGGATAACTAGGAGATAGTTGGGAAGACTAAAGCCGAGAAGGCAGCTTAGGTGTAGAAAAAGGAGAGAAATAGGAAGCTAGAGAAAAGGACCAGGAAGAAAAGTGAGGATGAAGTTGGGGATGAGAGGGCATGGAACCAGGGTAGGATAGAGGGCCTGGGGCTGGTGGGGGGAAGGGGGGGCCTGAGAAAGGAGGGAGGGGCTAAGAGGGGCCTGAGGATGGATAAAAAGAAGTCTCTCGCCAAGGTAGCCCCAGGCAATTAAAAAGAGAGAGGAGAAAGCGTAGACGGGGGTCTGGGCAGGAGCGTGAGGCTGTGGGGGCCTGGGCCTGGGGACCCAAAGCCGAGGCAGTGAGTGGTGCAGAGAAGCGGCCTGGGGCGCCTAGGGGTCGCACTCCCGGTGCCAGGGGGCAAGTGGAGGGAGAGGGAGGCTGATCGGACCGGTGCTGGGGCGGGTCCTGGGCCTGGGGGCGAGCGGGGAAGGCGGGAGGGAAGGCTACGTCCCCCTGGAAAGGCTTCTCCCGAGGCTCCCGCTGGAGCTGACCTAGCGGACCAGGGCGCTGGTCCGGTCTGAGGCTGCGGCCCCACCCGTGTCCCGGCTCCGCTCCGTGGCGCTCGGCTCCTCCCGGGTCCCGGCCTGCGCCCGCCGCCGCTTCCTCCCGTCCGGGCCCCCGGGCCCCGGTGTGCTCGGCCAGGTCCGCCCGGCCCGGCCCGGGCCCGTCTCCGCTCGCTGCGCCGGTGGCGGCCGAGTGCGACTCCCGGGGCAGGCCGCCCGCCCCCTCCCGGCGCCTCCCTCCCGCGGCCCCTGCCCCCGCCCCCGCCCGGGCAGGCCCTCCTCCTCCCCCGCCGGCCCCACCCTCCCGCCTCCGGGCAGCCGCCCTCCGGGCCTGGGCTCGGGCCCCCCGGGGATTCCGAGACGGGGCTGCGGTGGCTTCTCCCCTGCAGGCCCCGGGCACCCCTAGCCGTCCTTCGAAGCATCTCTTCCCTGAGACCCCCATGCGCATCTGCCCCCCGCCACTTTCCCTGGAACCCTCTCGGAGTAGTCTGTCCGTTCCACAGCCCCCAAGGAGTCCATTTCTCCAAAAGGTAATCTAGAACCCCAGGCTCAAGCTCCTATTCCTGCCCACTAAACCCTTCATCTCTTGACTTTCTTTGCACTCACTTTTGAGGGGCTGCCTGGAAAGGGGAATTCCTAGAGATTTTCTACTTCCTTTCCATATGCCATCCTGTATTTCCAGGTCCCTACAGGCCCCTCAACTTCCCTGCAAAGCTCATTGACTAGACTCTGGACCCCATCTTTGCTCTCATCTTTTTAACACCCAAGCCCAGGTCATTATGGTTTATACTACCTTCATCCAGTCAAAAGAGCAGTACAGAGGTGGGGTGGACCGGGAAAAGTCCTGACTCTGCTACCTCTCTAACTACATGTCACTCAGCTGCCCTGTGACTCAGTTTCTTCATTTGCCAAATGCTCAATTGTCCTAGATGGTCCCTGAGCTCCTTCCCAAGATATCACCACATCTGTTACTTTGTCATGCTGAGTGGTTTTGCGGTAGCCCCCCACACCCCCAGTGTTTAGGAGCACAGGTTCTTATTAATCTTTACTGACTAAGCAGTCTTTCTTTATTACAACTATGAAAATTCATTTCAAATCAAGGCAAAAAAAAACACCTTTTTTTTTTTAGTTCAACAGGAACAAAATGAAAGTTGGAATAGAATTGACCCCTAGCCCTTGATAGCTAAAATGGAACCCAGAAATCTTCACCTCCAATTTTCTGCTTCCTCCTTGACCCATGGCTCCTTTCTTTCCTCCTGTCCCTCTTGAACAGCTTCTCATATCATGACTGCCAAGAGAGAATATATGGAGATTAAAAACTCACTTTCTTCCCTCTTAAAGTGAATCCTGGCCAAAGTCAGGCGAAACTGCATGACCCCTTAACAAGCTCTAGATGCAGATCTTACAATTCTTTGCCTTTGATAGTTCCAGTACACCCAGGCCAGAATTAGCAGATGTCATTTCTCTGAGAAAGGAGGAGCTCTCAAGCAGAGCATGCAGTTTCACTGAAATTAAGGTGACATCTGGTGGTTACAGTGTGGAAATTCAGGATAAATTCAATTGAATAAATTCTTGTTTATTTATTGACTACTAACCAGGCACCCCAGACTGAGGGAGATGTAAGAAAGATATATGACATCCAACCTTTCTGGAGAGCTATTTGGAACTATGCCCAAAGGGCAACAAAAATGTGCATACCCTTTGACCCAGCAATACCACTACTGGGTCTATACCCTGAAGAGACGAGGAAAAAGGGTAAAAACATCACTTGTACAAAAATATTCATAGCAGCCCTGTTTGTGGTGGCAAAGAATTGGAAATCCAGTAAATATCCTTCAATTGGGGAATGGTTTAGCAAACTGTGGTATATGTATGTCATGGAACACTATTGTTCTATTAGAAACCAGGAGGGATGGGATTTCAGGGAAACCTGGAGGGATTTGCATGAACTGATGCTGAGTGAGATGAGCAGAACCAGAAAAACACCGTACACCCTAACAGCAACATGGGAGTGATGTTCAACCTTGAAGGACTTGCTCATTCCATCAGTGCAACAATTGGGAACAATTTTAGGTTGTCTGCAAAGGAGAGTACCATCTGTATCCAGATAAGGAGCTGTGGAGTTTGAACAAAGTACAAGGACTATTCCCTTTAATTCGGAAAAAAAAAAAAAAAACCCAGATGTCTTATTGTTTGATCTAGTTACCTCTGAGAATTCTGTTCTCTTTAAGGATATGATTTCTCTCTCTCACACCCAATTTGGATCAAGGTACAACATGGAAACAAAGTAAAGACTGACGGAGTGCTATCTGTGGGGTGGGGGTGGGGGGAGGGAAGCAAGATTGGGGGAAAACTGTAAAACTCAAATAATATCTTTAATAAAAATTTAAAAAATAGTATTAAAAAAAGATATATGACAAATCAAGTGTATAGTGACCTAAGCCAAAACCATATGAGTTGTGTCAGCACTCAATTACTAATGAGATGGAAAAAAAAATCTGTTTCATCCTAGATGACAAGGAAATGGAGGAGGAAGAGACAACTCAAAGGGAAAGAAACAGCTTGAGATAAACATAGCTATGTCAGAGATGAAGTAAATAATATTTATTAAGCATTTATTCATAACATTTTGTGCCAGGAATTGTGCCTGTCCATAAACAATAGTCCCTGCTACCCAGGAGAGCACAATCTAATGCCATGAATGATGGGGTTTAGACACTCAAGAGTCATACAACTACCTACAAACGTACCAGGAGAATAGGAGTTACCTAATTATTGGAATGTAACAAAAAACAATGGATTTGGTATCAGAGAACCTATGTCAGAATCTCATCTTGGCTATCTCTCCTCTAAAATTATTTCATTTGTAAAATAAGGAATTAGACCGGTTACAACATTAAATCTTATGAACAAATTCTTTTGTGAGCTTCTTGAATAAATCTTGTCTATACAGAGGTATAGATTATTCTCACTGAAATTTATTCTTATCATCCAGGAGACTAAAATTTCAGTTCCAGGTAATACAATTTTGATGATGTTTGTCCTTTGGTTCTTTTTTTTTTTTGCTTTGTTTTGGTTTTTTTTGCAAGGCAAACAGGGTTAAGTGGCTTGCCCAAGGCCACACAGCTAGGTAATTATTAAGTGTCTGAGACCGGATTTGAACCCAGGTACTCCTGACTCCAGGGCCTATGCTTTATCCACTATGCCACCTAGCCGCCCTATGTCTTTTGGTTCTTAAAGAAAAGACCATGACAATCAGGGAGGTGATGCCATGACAAGCAAATGAATTGGGTTTGAGTGAAGGGATGCTGTGCTAGTCACCAGACTCACTTTCTCCTCTGAAGTCATCTGGTTCCTGAATCAGGACAACTGGAGATGGCCCTGGATTCAAGGGTTGAGTTATTTGCCCAAAGTCACACAGCTAGTAAGTATCAAGTGTTAGTTGGATTTGAACTCAGGTCCTCCTGACTCCAGAACTTTACCCTTTATTTACATGGTTACTTCACTATAATCTTTGTAAAGCCTGAATGGTTTCAGGACCCTGCTATCTTAAGTAACACCCAAGTAGGATCAAGCCATTTTTCTTCAGCTCTAAGTGGCTTCTATTGTACCACATACACACTCCCCAACTTTCTACTCCCTTGGGAAGGGCCTGACAGAGGCCGGATTCCTAGGTCTGAGTCCAAGTTTGTGGAATGTCTCATACTGAGACATACTGAAAGAAAGACAGGGTCCTAGAGGCTAGTGTGGTTTGGGACCACTCCTAACTCCACAAGGCCAAGAAATTGAATTCTAGGGAAACCAACAATCCATGTTAATATACTCTAAAGTGAACCCCAAACCCATTTTTCCAGAGTCTGAACCTCAATAATCTTCAGAAGAGTATTGAAACTAACCTGATGTCCTAGATGGAGCTGAATCCTGAATTCTCATGTTTGCTTTGTAAAGAGGAACATAAACTCCTCTGGGGCCTTTAAGGTTCCAGGGCAATAAGTGTTCCCTGCTCATGTCGGACACCTTGTCAGCAAGCTGCTGAAATCTATACCAAATCAGAAAATTTGTTATCTTCTTTCCTCACATCAGATGGAACAAAACACCAGGAGAACCTGCCAGAGAGAATAAAGAACTTTGAGAAATAAAAGAAACCAATAATGTATATATCAAAGTAATGCTTTTTTAATATAGAGAAAACATGTGGAAGGGAGGTAGGAAAGAGAAAGGATTCATGAAAAAAAGTTGGGAGTTCATTTACATAGCCAGGATGACAGACAAAGATGATTCCTAGAATCCAGGACCATGAGTATTCAACTATATCCTAAGCCTACATATGAACATTCCCCCAAGGATGTGTTACCCTGTAGGCCATGGGGCATATTATAGAAGAAAAGAACACCTGTGGCCAGACCAACTTCATTTAAACATTAGGGCTGAGGACCTGCCAATAGAGCTGCTATAAATGTTCAAAATCAAATGAGCATTAAACCCTAGAGCAGAAACATGACCAGGGACTAAAGCATTCAGTGTAAGTCATTTCCTTAGTTTTAAGCAGCCTCCCTTCAACAATCTAGGAACTGTTTTATCACATCTGTAAAATCTAATCCATAGGCTAAAGGATTTTAGCTTTTATTAACATATACTTATTTTAAACTAACAATTCTTTATAATGGTATAAACATTTAAAATTATTGGGGACAACTAGGTAGCACAGTGGATAGAGTACTGGCCCTGGAGACAGGAGTACCTGAGTTCAAATCTGGCCTCAGACACTTAATAATTACCTAGCTGTATGGCCTTGGGTAAGCCATTTAACCCCATTGTCTTGTAAAAAATAAATAAAACCTAAAAAAAAATTAAATTACTCAAAAACATTTTAAAAGGAAAGTAGATCCCAAATTACTTGCCTGTTAATAGATTCTTTTTTCTTTTTTTTTTTTTTAGATTTTTAGATTTAGGTTTGACATCTCTGTAGTAAGAAATGATGAAAGAGATGGTTTCAGAGAAAACTTGGAATACTTGTATGAAATGAAACAGTGTGAAGTCAACAATCAATAGAACAATTTCTACCATACCACAATAAAGTTGTTTTGGAGGACTAGAATTCTTATCAACACAATGATCAACCACAATTCTATGGAACTAATGATTTAGAATCCTGACAGAGGTGATGAATTAATATGCAGAATAAGACACATAGCAAATATGGGATTTTTTTGTTTCACTATGCATATTTGTTACAAAGATTTATTTTTCTTTTTTCTGTGGGGATGAGGAGTGGGAAGGGAGAAAAAAATGAATACTAAGGAATGAAAAATAAAATTGAATTTAAAAAAAGTCATGCTTGCTCAAATGCAAAAGAGGTCACAATAGAAAACATTTTATCAACCAATCTCTGGTAAGGAAAAAAATAGAAATAAAAACCACCTGAAAGATTACTGAGTCTAATACACTTTCACTAAAAATGAAGAAACTGAGGTTCAAGGACATACAATGGGGGGGGGGGGCAGAGCCAAGATGGTGGCATGAGAACAGCTTTTCCTAGGAGCTGTTTCCAAAATATTTGAAAAACTTTAAAATTCTAACTCTAACTAAATTTTTGAGAGACAGAATTCACAGAAAGATTCAGTGAGGCAATTCTCCAGTCCAAAGTAACCTGGAAGATCATGGGAAGGCTCTGTTCCACAGGGGTTGTAGGGTACGTCAGGGCAACCAGGATCACCATGCCAAAACGAAAGAGTTCCAGCCCTCCAGCAACAGCCTGAGGGGTGCCTAGGTCTCTGGGAGCACCAGAAGCTGTTTCCTGACTTGTCAACCCAGGGAATACCAAGTACAACTTGGAAGATCAGTGGGGAAACATCTGCCAGAGCAAATGTGGAGCCCAGGCCAGCATGGTCCTCCTCAGCATAGCCGTGACCCTCAGCACAGCCCAAATCCCAGGAAATGGAAGCAGGTCTGTGGGGCCGCCCAGCAGGGAGCTGCCTGGTAGCTGCTCCCAGAGCGCTCAGCCCACAGAAGGTAAGGGGGTGGAGGGAGATGGTCAAGGTCTCTCCTCTGTCCCTGAGACAGGACTCTGGTGCTTTGCCCATATTCAGACCCTGGTTGCAGTCTGGGACCCCCAGTTGCCATAGAGCAGAGATCCTCCTCACAGCTTCAGGGCAGAGGGATGTGCTTGTGGTAATCCACAGACCAGAGCACAGGCCAGAGGAGAAGGCAGAGCCTCTCATAAGACCTTGAAGGAACTGAGGTCCTTGCAGGAGGTATCCCAATAATACTCAAAAGCTTTGGAAGCATCCCAAAACCAGGGCACAGACTAGGAAAATAAGTAAATAGAAAAAAGGACCATACACAATTACTTTGGCCCCATGGAGGATCAAAACACAAACTCAGAAGATGAAAAAGTCCAAGTTTCTCCATCTAAAGTATTCAAGAAAAATAGGAATTGGGCTCAAAACATGACAGAGATCAAAAAAAATTTTGAAAATCAAATAATAGAAGTAGAGGAGGGGTAACTAGGTGGCGCAGTGGATAGAGCACCAGCCCTGGAGTCAGGAGTACCTGAGTTCAAATCCGGCCTCAGACACTTATAATTACCTAGCTGTGTGGCCTTGGGCAAGCCACTTAACTCCATTTGCCTTGCAAAAATAAAAAAAAAATAGAGGTACAGGAAAAATTGGAAAGAGAAATGAGAGAGATGCAGGAAAAGCATGAAAACCAAGTCAGCAGCTTGGTGAAGGAGATCCCCCAAAATCCTGAAGAAAACAACATATTAAAAACCAGTGTGGGTCAAATGGAAAGAGCGATTCAAAAAGTTAATGAGGAGAAGAATACCTTAAAAAGCAGAATTGGGCATGTGGAAAAGGAGATAAGAAGGCTCTCTGAAGAAAACAACTCCTTTAAATGTATAATGGAGCTAAAGGAAGCTGATGACTTTGCGAGGAATCGAGACACAATAAAACAATATCAAAAGAATGAAAAACTAGAAGAAAATATGAAATAGCGCATTGAAAAAACAACTGTGGAGCAGCCAGGTAGTATAGTGGAAAGAGTACCAGCCCTGGAGTCAGGAGGACCTGAGTTCAAATCCTGCCTTAGACACTTAAAAATTCAGCAAGTCACTTAACCCCATTGCCTTGAAAAACTAAACAACCACAACAACTGACCTGGAAAACAAATCCAGAAGAGGCAATTTCAAGATTATTAAGCCACTTGAAAGTCATGCTCAGGAAAAGTGCCTTGACTTCACTTTTTTGTTTGTTTGTTTTTAGGTTTTTGCAAGGCAATGGGGTTAAGTGGCTTGCCCAAGGCTACACAGCTAGGTAACTATTAAGTGTCTGAGGCTGGATTTGAACTCAGGTACTCCTGACTCCAGGGCTGGTGCTCTATCCACTGTGCCACCTAGCCGCCCCTTGACTTCATTTTTAAAGAATTTCTACAGGAAAATTGCCCTGATATCCTAGAAGCAGAGAGTAAAATAGAAACTGAGAGAATCCACCAATCTTCTCCTGAAAGAGATCCCCCCAAAAAACAACCCCCAGAAACATTATAACCAAGTTCCAGAACTTCCAAGTCAAAGAGAAAATATTACAAGCAGCCAGAAGTTAACAATTCAAATATCATGAACAGGATTATACAGGACTTAGCAGCATCTAAATTAAGGGTTAATAGGGCTTGGAATATAATATTACTGGAAGGCAAAAGAGCTTGGAGTGCAACCAAGAATCAACTACCCAGCAAACTTGAACATCCTTTTCCAGGGTAAAAGATGAACTTTCAGTGAAACAGGAGAATTTCAAATGCTCCTATTGAAACGACCAGAGCTGAACAGAAAGTTTGATCTTCAAGTACAGGACTCAGGTGAAGCATAGAGAGGGTAGACAAGAAGGGTAAATTATGAGGGATTTAACGATGATGAACTGCGTGTATTTTTGCATGGGAAGGTGATACTGATTACTCATATGAACCTTCTCATTTATTAGAGTAGTTAGAAGGAGCATATATAGACAAGGAACAGGAGGGAGCTGGATTTGAAGGTATAATATATTGTAAAAATGGAATGAATGGGTGAAAAGAAAATGTACTAAGAGAAAGGAAAAAGAGAGGTAGGACAGACTAAGATATTTCATGTAAAAGAATCAAGAAATAGCTTATGCAATGGTATAGAAGGGAAGAAGTCAAAGGGAAATGAAGGAGCATTCATTTTCATTGGAAATGGCTCAGAGAGGAAACAACATACATACTTAATAGGGTATAGAAATCTAGAAGAAAAAGGAGAGAAAGGGGACAGAGGAAGGGGAGGGGGGATGTAGGTGATAGAGGAGAGGGTAGATCATGGGAAAGGGTAGTCAGATATAAAACATTTTCTTTTTTACTTTTTGCAAGGTGGCAGGATTGGGTGGCTTGTCTGGGACCATGGGGCTGGGTGGTTGCTGGGTCTCTGGGTTGGGATGTGGGCTTGGGGCCTCCTGGCCCCCAGGGCTGGTGCTCTGTCTGCTGCACCACTGGACTGCCCCATAGCACACATTTGAAGAGTGAAAGGAGAGAGAAAATATAATAAATGATAGTAGGGTGGAATGGATGGAGGGAATTACAATCAGCAACAGCAACTGTAGAAAAATATGGAAGTAACTTCTCTGATAGACTTATGATAAAGAATGCAATCCACCCCAGAGACAGAGCTGATGGTATCTGAACACAGACTGAAGCACATTTTTTTTCCTCTTTCTTTCACTTTATTTCTCGTGAGGATTTTTATTTTTGTCGGGGAGAGGGAGGATTATGTTTACCCTTACAACAAAATTATTTTAGTAATGTGTAAATAAATAACAATGTAAAATTAAAATAATTAATTTTCTAAAACAAGACATGAAGTGACTTCCCCAAGGTCACAAAGAAGTAACCCACCCTCCTTTCATGGCCATCACCCCAGTTCAGGACATCAAATTTCTAATCCAGATTATCACCATATTCTCCAGTTTCTCTCCCTCTAGTACATACTTTGCAAAACTGCCAAAGTGATATTCCTAAGGCACAGTTATGACCATATGATTTCTCTGCTCAATTAGTTTCAGGGGTTCCCTATTGCTTCTAGGAACAATAACAAACTCTAGTATTTCATTTTTAAAACCTGTCACAATCTTTTCCAGACTACTTTTCCAGGTTTATTATACTACATTTCCATCCATGCATTCTATAGTCCAGCCAAATTGGCCTAGATGCTGTCCCTCATGCACGATATCCCACCTCCCATGCATACCCTGCGCTTATACAGGCTGTCTTCTATCCCCCCTGCCCATTTCCCTCCTATAATCCCTAGCTTTATTTCAAGCTCAGCCCCAGTGCCACCTTCTCCAGGAAGCTCTTCCTGACCTCAGCTACCAGAACTACCCCTGAAATTCCTCTGTATTTGCTTCATATTGATTTTGTATCTATATATAAATGCTAGTTCCTGGAGAACAGGGCCTTTCATTTTTATGTTTGTACATCCAGTGCCTGCCACTAGTAGGTGCTTAATAACTGATTAACTGAATCACTATATTATTCACCCAGATTAATCTTCCTATCACACAAGGCTGATCACTCCCATCTCAAAAATTTTCAATGGATTCTTAATATAGATTTGATTTATAGCTTTGCTCACTTTATTACCTTTGTAATCACGAGTTTCTTGTTGCTTGCCGATTAAAGTCAAAATTCCTTTATTTGGCATTAGAGGTACTCCACAGATTGACACTCAGAGGAAGCCACTGAAATCCAGAATATTTATGAAGCCCTCTTGGGAATCCCAATATTTAGTACCCAAATTACTCTATCAGCTGAGGGAAGTGAGCATCCTTTGGAATACTACCTTAGGAAAGAATTTGGGAATGGCGACAAATATCTTCAGCAAATCCCTTTGTTCTCTAAATCTGTTTCCCACTCTGTAAAATGAATGAGCTAGGTGATTTCTGAGGATCATTCCAGTTCCAGTATTCTTTGATTCTAAGAATGATTCAGGAACCATAAATGGATCTAGTAGCTCAGAAGACAACAGTGACTCTTTCAGGAGGAGGAGGATATCCACACAGTGCAGAAGAGATGACCCAACAGGATTAGTAGACAATAACTCCTAAGGAAGTGATTGTTCCTCAGTTTTTGTAACTAACCCCTCAGTTATTATACAATAAACTTAGGGGTCTGTGATCTTTAAAAAGTTTTTTTTTGAAATTATTTCAATATAATGTATTTCCTTTTTGTAATCTTTGCATTTTATACCTTTAAAACGCTAAATGGTCATAGCCAGAAAATAGGGTTCATGACAAAAAAAATGTTTAAAACTCCTATTTAGAATTATTATGGACCTCTTTATTTACTTTTAAGTTTCTTGGCAACTTTTGACCCACCATCTTGCATCATACATTTCTCATTAACACATAAGAAAAACTCCTGATTGCTTATCCTTCTTGAACTTCCTTGAGTTGGGTTGTGCTATTTCTTCTGTTGGTGCCCAGATCTGCTGTATGCCTTTGACTGACTTCTCTTCTGAGTTTCACTTGTATTTCTGCCTCCTGGATATTTCTACCTCACTATTTTTCATCTTCTTTTCTGCTAAATCATTATAGTTCTCACAGTGCCCCATACTCATAAAGTGGGATTTCTCACTAGCCAGTTCCAAAATGTGATCAGGTTCAATTAGAATTTTTGAACTTCTCTAAACTGAGTATAAGGTTTCTTCTACTAGCTTCTGCCTTTGTATACATCAAAAGTATCACACTTACAGTCCACTGACCTTGGCAAGACACTTGATTGCTGGTTGAACCAAATTAAAATGTAATTGGGAAATGTTGACAAAATAAAAACAAATAAATACAACATAGATATTGTTAATTTATGATTTTTGACACTTATATGTGCACACTTTCACTTTTACACCACTAATATACATCATATTCTACCAATACTCTCCATTTTGTTATAAACCTGAGATAAAAAATATTCGTCTTTGTACCTCCAGTGCCTAGCTTAATGATTTAAGTATATTTTATATATAAATTATATGTTTGTATACATATATTAGTGTTTACTGACGGCCTTGCTGAGACAAACTGATTTAGCCCTTGAATACCCTACTCCATCATATCCTTAAGGATCAGTAAAACAACCTGATGCTGGAGGCCTGTGACTTGTCTGGTCCTGGAAGCTTAGTGATTCCAAGGTCAGTAAGTGTGGGCCCCTCAGTCTCACTCTCAGTTCTGTCTGCCCTGTCCTGAAACATACAGTCATATAAACCCAATTTGATGATTGGAATATAATCTTCTCATTTCTGCTTATTGAAGTCGTTCTTTGGACAAACCATTTGGTTCTAATGGCAATAACTGTTTGAATTGGAGTCAGAGTTCGAGTGTCATTTTTGTTTCTTGTTTGATCTCAGTTTCTTATCTGCAAAATGAGGGGATTGGACTTAGTGATTTATAAACACCCTTTTAGTTGTAAATTTGGAATCTGCTGCCTTTTTGAGGTCTCAGGTGCTACCTTTTCTAGGAAACTTTCCCAGATTCCACCTTAATATTAATAAATATTAAATAATATTCATTTAATAAAAGTGATCTCTTCATAACATTGCAAGAATATTCCTTTGCTTTTCTATTTTGGCTTTTGTTATACTTCTGTGTGTATTTCAAATTTCCTATTTAGTAGATGATGATGTAACACTGAGAACAATGTTGGTTTTTCACTGTGCCTTGAACATATTTGCTCCTACATGAATATTTTCTGAGTTAGAAAAGCAACAGGTGAGGTCTACTGGCATATAGGAAATAGTTGAACATGTTCCTGTGTACTCAGAAGACATGACAGAACCTGGGGGGGGGGGGTTAGTGATATACCACAACTATATTCTGGGGTTCTAAATAGAAAGAAGGTTCTAGATCTCTGAAAATCTCCCTGGAAGCTCTGAGAGTAAGAATTTGTAGGTCTAGTCCCAAGAGGCTTTGGAGAAATAGAATAATTTTAGGAAATAAGGCAAGCAGAGGCCTCAGTAGTTCACAAAGACAAATGCTGCAGCTTAGGGGAAGACAGGCAGGCTTACTTAGGTCAGAAGATGAGTCTAGACCAAAGTTCAAGCACTTCCATGGAGGTCCTTTAAAGGCTTTGAAGTCAAATTATGCAGGAAGGTAGTATGTAGTCATTTGATTTTAGCCAAAAGGCAAAGAAAAATACATCCCTTGGATTGACTAATCATGAAATTCATCTGCATCTGGTCAGAAATGAAGTCTACCAGAACACTTTGTATAGTATTTTTTGTAGAACAAAGTCTAAGTGAGGAAGCTTAGGCACCTCTCTCCTAACTTTCCTGAACCTTCACTTCAGGTAAGATGAGCTAGAACTATGTGGCATTTGAATCCCAAGACCTTCTAATTCCATATGGTAAACTGCCAATGCTTCTTGGTCTACTGGTCCAAGAGTAGTAGTGTTTTGATGGGGATAGAAAGTCCTGGTAAGAGAGACTGTTGAGGTATATATACAGTGGCTAGAAACTAAAAACAGAGATTTGTTGTTTAGTATGGTGCTGCCAGAGATTTGTGGAATTTATGAGGTTGGGGTAGGGCATGTTTTTGGGAGATAACAGGAATTTGATGGGTGAAGCTGTGCATGTGAGGCTAGGATTTAAATCTAAAAGGATTTAAGTGGACCTGAAGAGGTTACTTCAACATATAGTGTGTGATTCTTAAAGGGATTAGATTGACATTTTGGCAAGAAATGGTTGGTGGTTTATATGAACTTTAAGTCTTAGGTAATAGTGCCACTAAACTAGTGTTTTGGTCCTAGGTAAGGAAGCAAAATGCAATAATGACTCTTTCCTCTGGTAAACAAGCAGCTATCTCTTCTTTTATAATGCAGCCAGCCAACAGGACTAATAAGTCTGGGTATAACAGTATAATACTCTGTCAACATTCAAAATGTTTTGGGACTCTGTCATATCAGAACCACAGAGTTAGTTGATGGCATGATAGACCAAGCCAAGGATGTCAGAGACCTAAGACAATGTGGACTCTGGGGTGGGACAGAAAAGGCTGTCTGTTATCCCCCTTAAGAGAAAATTTGGGACTAATAGTTTCCATAATGTCTTTCTCTGCAGAAACTGAGGCAAATAATTTATTCAGCCTTGCTACCTCCTTCTATTCTTTTAGTATACTTGTATTCATTAAGTTCTCCCATTTATTTTTTCTAGTTTTTTTCTTGAATTTCCTATTGACCTTGGAGTACACTTTGTAAATTGCTTCTTGAACCCTTTTTGGATAACATTTCTAATTAGAGGAGTAAAGAGTAAAGATAGAGAACAGATTACACAACTAATTAGTGGCAGAATTTCAACAAGACAAGTTTTTTGACTCCAAGTCTGCTATAACATGTTGTCTGTTTTCAAAAGTCTGAAGGACTGCCATGTGGAAGAGAGACCTGTATAATAAGAGTTCTAGAACTGAAACTTGACCTGAGCCCAAATTCTAGCTCTACAACTTACCTGTGTGAGTCACTTCACTTAAATTAGACTTCAGTTTCTTTCCCTGTACAATGGGGAGGTTGATTTGTATGGTCATTCTAAATCCTGAGATCCTAGGTATTTTTTTTTTATCATTAGAAATCAGACCTAGCAGTAGAAGTTACAGAGAGGCAGATTTCAGCTCAGTATGAGGAAAGAACCTCCTAGTAGAGCCATCCCCAAATAAGTGAGCTGCCCCAAGAGACAGTAAATTCCCTCCTTTTGGAGTCATATTAGCTGATGCAAGATGATTACTTAATGGAGACTTTGCAACATACTTCAGGAAGGGTTGATTATATGATCCCTTGTATCTTTTCCAACTCTGAGATTTTGTGAAAAAGAGAGAGAAAATGAGAAATAAGCAGAGAGACAGACAAAAATAGATAATTCATTTTTTTTAGTGTTTTTTTTTTTGCAAGGCAAATGGGGTTAAGTGGCTTGCCCAAGGCCACACAGCTAGGTAATTAAGTGTCTGAGACCAGATTTGAACCCAGGTACTCCTGACTCCAGGGCCAGTGCTTTATCCACTGCGTCACCTAGCTGCCCCCAAAAATAGATAATTCATTAAAAAAAATTTAAAAACTGTGTTTGACTTTATTTTAGATATTAGGAATACAAAACCAAAAAATGAAATAGAACCTGGTAATTTGAAGAAGTAACAACTGGGGCATTATAGAATGCTTCACAAAAAAAAAAGATATCAGTGGAGTCTTGGAAAGCAAGAATTCTGAAGGTGGAGATGAGAAGGTAGTATATTCAGTGAGCCTATGAGAAACACTTATGCAAATCTAGGGGGATATAAAATGGAATACTAACTTAGAAGACTATTAGTAGTATGGAATGTAGAAAGAATGCAATGAGAAATAATACAAATTAATGCTGGAAAAGGATCTTGTAACAAATTTGGGGAAGATTTTCAACCAGGCTATGGAATTTGTATTCTGTCTTTAAGGTAATAGATAGTCATTGAAAGCTTTTGAGTAGGGAAGTCACATAGGTAGGCCTTTGCTAATTGAGGAGGATTATTTTGGCTATTGAATGGAGGTTAGAGGAAGAAGAAGAGAGTAGAAGCCAGAAGGCCAATTATATGAACAGTTTAGCGACTCCTTACACAATTCCAAACTGTTTTTCAGAAGACTAGATTCTTTGATTTTTGTTGCTTTCACATAACAAAGTTTTTACTATATATACTAAGAATCAATGAAATTAAGCCACCAGCTGGATTCTCCAGGACCAAAGGTTACCCGTGGAGTCAGCTCTTTTTCTCTGGTTGAAAGCCTTTTAAACACTTTGAGGATGAATTCCCAGAATCATTGCTGCCTTAGCTTTGGCTGGGACCAGCTGGAAGCTCTAAAATGCACCCACTTTGGGGATTGTGTTTCAGCTGATGGTATTAGGATAGTATAGACATGTGATAGATGCTTTTTACACTAAACCCCACAGGGTGGATCTAGGTTTCATCTGAATGATAAAGGTAGTGGGGATTAGGATCTAATCCATTATTAATGGATTTGGGAGACTTTCATGTATATATCTCTTATTTCCCATGTATTTTGTTGTATTTAATCCTTCCCCCTCATGTGAAAAGAGAGTTCTATAAACTGATGACTTAGATGAATTTGTATGGTTTAAAAATAGTTCAATTGTGATGTTAAAGTGACTGAAGACCATTTAGAGCTATGTCCTTAGGAAATACTTGTTGCCTGACTGTTTATGGGCAGTAAGGGGGTACAGTAAAAGAACTCTAGGATAGAAGTCAAGGAGAGTCATTAAACAATTTGGAGAAAAGGAGAGTTGTGATCCATCTTGTTTATTAAGAAGATTAATCTGGGTGAATGATTAATATAGCAATCCAATTAATCAGTTATTAAGCACCTACTAGCAGCAGGCACTGGATGTATAAACATAAAAATGAAAACCCCTGTTCTTCAGGAACTGACATAACTATAGATAGATAGATAGATAGATAGATAGATAGATAGATACAAAATTGATTAAAGTTAATTACAAGGTAATTTCAAGGGCAGCAATGGCAGTTGGGGTCAGGAAGAGCTTCCTGGAGAAGGTGGCATCCTAGGAGGGGAAGGGGCAGGAAAAATGGAAGACAGCCTGTACAAGGGCAGGATGTGCATGAGAGGTGTGAGGGACAGCATGTAAGCCAATTTGGCTGGACTACAGAATGCATGGAGGGAAATGTAGTATAATAAACTTGGAAAGGCAGCCTGGAAGTAGGAGTTGGATTGTGACAGGTTTTAAAAATGAAATACAAGAGTCTATCACTGTTGCTAGAAGCAATAGGAAGCCCCTGAAACTGAGCAGAGGAGTGATGTGGTCAGAACTGAGCCTTAGGAATATCAGTTTGGCAGTTTTGTGGAGTAGGGAGAAACTGGAGGGCAGAGAGAACAATTAGGAGAATATGGAGATAATCTGGGCTAGAAATGTGATGTCCTGAATTGGGTGGTGGCTATGAAAGGTTCGAGAAATGAGAGACATTGTGGGATAGGACTCGATGATCTGATTGGATATGAGAGATAAGAGAAAAGTTAGGGGGGAAAATGACTCTGAGGTTGTGAACCTGGATGACTAGAGAGATAATAGGATCCTGGACCGAAATAGGAAAGAAAGTGTAGAAGAAAGGTAGTCTGAGAATAAAGATAATTTGTTTTGAATTGGATTTGATGAGCTTGAAATGTCTACAGAACCTCCAATTGGGAATGTCCAATAAACAATTGGTAGTATGGAATGCAATTCAAAATAAAGCAAAAAAACCCCAAGATACTGAGGAAGCTGTAAAACTTAAGTCAGGGCCTCTTCCTTCAAGGAATTTTAAATTTCATGAACTGAAGGCAAGAAAGCCTGTCTACAAGATCATTGAAATACAGTTACCTCGGGGCAGCTAGGTGGCACAGTGGATAGAGCACTGGCCCTGGAGTCAGGAAATACAGTTATCTCTTCCACATCACAGGGGTTAGAGGCATAACACCCTCTGTGATCTGGAAAATCCATGTAAAATTTTTTGGCCTTTTCTTCATTCCAGAAAAGTTGCTTGAACTTTTTTTCCTTTTCTTTTATTGGGTATTTACAGTACCTTATTGTAAAATTTGACTTGATATTATGCAATACTTTATACATTTCTGAGTTTCTAAATTTTTTCTATGTTGTCTGCTGACCTTCACTTGTCTGAGGTTTCTACAAAACTCCCCCAAAATTCCCATTTAATTTCTTATTTAATCCATGATATAACAAAACCATGAAGGGGATAGTCACGATATGAGAGATAAATGTAATTCAAGTGAGGGATGAGGGGAATGGCACCTGAACTGATGTTGGAGCAATAGGAATGAAGAAAGGGGACTTGAAACAAAGGATCAGGTCCATTACTCTGTCCCCTGCATCATCTAGTACCCACTCCATCTGTTATCTGAACAAAAATCTACAACAACCCTGACAAGTGTATAGACCTCCAATGAGAAGGAAACTACTTTCTCTCAAGGTGGCACCTTTTATCTGGATAGCTTCAAGTCTGCCACAGAACTTCATACCCTCAGCTCAGAACTTCACTTCATCTCACATCATTCAAATTTTCTTCCCCTACTATCTCCTCTTCCATCTATCTCACATGAAAAAGTCTTCCTTCTAAAAATCTTCCTTCTAAAGTAAATTCCTCAATTTGTACCTATGATCCTATCCCTTCTTCTTTAGTCAACCCTACTTTCATCCCTACCCAATCTAAAGTTAGCCACTGGTGCAGATGTTTTATTTTCTAAACAAGCAGACATTGCTTCAAGTTCCATTCTCTGGAGCTAAGTAAAACACCTACAATCTGTCTTTCATGTAACAGTCATTTCAATATTAGAATGTAGTTACTTTGTCCCTCCTCCCAAGTCTTCTCTGCTTTCAGCTAAATATCCCCAGGTTCTATCACCTAATACTAATATTATATAATTCAGAGACAGGCCCTCCAAGCCCCGCCCCCTTCCCCATCAGGATCATTCTCCTTTGGATACATATCAACTTGACAACATCATTATAAAAATGTGGTGCAAGCACAATATCCTAGATGTGATCTGATCAGAGTACTTTCCCTATTGTAGATACTATGCCTTTCTAACACAGCCTAAAATTACACTGTTTTGCAGCTGCCATGTTGTATTGATGACTCTACTGACTCCCAGAACATTCTCTTTCCTTCCTCAATGAATTCAGAGCCTAGCTCACAGTTGTTTTCTCTACTACAACCCTTAGTGTCATGGAAGAGGTTTTAATATATGTATTTATTCAATTGTTGTTTAGTCATTTCAGTAGTAGTACTATTACTTCTATAGTAGTAGTTTAATTCTATTTGGAGTTTTCTTGGCAATGATACCAGAGTGGTTTGCTATTTCCTCTTCCAGCTCATTTTTTAGATAAGGAATTGAGACAAATATGATTAAGTGACTTGCCCAGGACAAACAAGTGTCTGAGGTCAGATGTGAACTTAAGATGAGTCATTCTGACTTCAAGCACAACACTCCATCCTCTGCACCACTTACTGCCTGTATTGATACTTTCTCAAATACCCTAATTTCCCAGTCCCTCAATCCATTTCAGTAATATTGAAGTCCTCTCCACCTCAGTGACACATATGTTCATATCACTGGTCTTACCAACATCCACAAGTATTCTACTACCATATTCATGAACTCCAAAATACATTATTTGATCATATTTGATCATTCTATCTTTCTCTGATGCCTAACCCCAGTTCCACTGTCCTCACTGTGACCTCCAAATTTTTTTGTTTATTCAATTCTTTCCCAGACTACCATGCTTGCCCTGACTATAATCTATTTCTCTTCCTGAAGCAGCTAGGTAGAGCAGTGGATGAAGCCCTGGGCCTCAAGGTGGGAAGAACCGAGTCCAAATCTAACCACTGACACTTGATTGTGTATCTTGGGTTTGACTAAGTGTATTGGGTACCTTGTTTGCCTCAGCATCCTTATGTACAAAATGGGGATAATAATAGTATCTATTTTCCCTGATTCTTAGGAGGATCCGGGGAGATAATAACTAGTAAAATGTTTAGCCTGTTTCTAGCACATAGGAGGCATTACATAACTGTTGACTATTATTATCTTGAACTTTTGATGAATCAATTTAATTCTTTGCTCTCCTTTATATGCAAATCCTTTGGCATCTTGTCCCATCTCTGAAAAGCCCACTTTGGATGAATTCCACCATCTATATGGTCCATTCCTATTCAAATACTTCTGGGAAGAAGAAACAATAGAAACTGTATTTTCCAGGTCTATTAAAATTTATATTAATAACAACAATAATGATGATAGCTAGTATTTATAGGACACTATAAAGTTTGTAAAGTGTTCTAAATGTATTTTGTTCTAAATGTATTATTTGATCCTCATACTAACATTAAAAGGAAGATTTTATTATTTTTCCAATTATAAAACTGAGGCTAAGAGAGACCAAGTGTTTTGCTCCTGGTCAAACAGTTACTAAGTGTCAGAGGCAGGATTTGGACTCAGGCATTCGTGATTCCATGTATAGAATTCTCAAATTGTTCCTCACTTCAGCAAGACAATTCTCCCTAATCAATTCAATATGCTAGTCACTACAGAAGCTACTGCAAACCTCAAGTCTGCCACAGAACTCCATCCTCTCAGCTCAGAACTTCACTTCATCTCACATCATTCAAATTTTCTTCCCTTACTATCTCCTCTTCCATCTATCTCACACAAAAAAGTCATCTATCTTCCTTCTAAAGTAAATCCCTCAATTTGTATCTATGATCCTATCCTTTCTTCTTTAGTCAACCCTACTTTCATCCCTACCCAATCTAATCTTTATTCTCTACCTACTGGCTCCTACCCAGCTACCTACATACACATCTCTCCTACCCTTAAAAAAAATCCTCACTTGATCTGACTATACCTACTACCTATTGTGCTATTTTTCACTTTCCCTTTGAATTTAAACTATTTGAAAAAGACATTTATAGAGGCAGAGCCAAGATGGCTGAATGAAGGCAGAAATTTCTACAAGCTCTACCCCAGACCACTCCAAATACCTTTAAATAATAACTGTAACCAAATTCTAACAATTTCCCAGCCCAAGACAACTTGGAAGATCCCCCTATAAAGGTCTGTTACAGCAGGGTGAGAAAGGCCTGCAGGGATGCCTGGGTCCATGGAAGCAGTGGTGGTTTCCAGACCTTTCAGCACAGAGATTGCCAAGGACAACTTGGAAGTTCAATGGGAAAACTGCCTCACCTGAGTGAGAGGGGAGCCCAGTCCAGCACAGGCCTCAGAGCAAACTTGAACTCAGGGATCAGGAACAGGCCTGGGGAGCCACCAGGCAGCTGCTTCCAGAGCATGCAGCCCATGAATGGTAAGGAAGTTGGAGGAGACTGCAGCTCTCTGCAATATATATATATATATACCTGAGGCAGAATTCTGTGGCTTTGCCCATGCTCAGATCCAGTCTGCAGACTGGGGTCCTAGTCTCAGGAAAAGGAGCAGGGATCCTCCTCACATTTCTAGGGCAGAGGAGAATGCTTGTGGTCATCCATAGATCAGAGCACAGGCCGGGAGAGCAGTCAGAGCCTCTCATAAGAACTTGAAGGAATTGAGGTCCCTGGGGGTATCCCTAAAGATGCAATAATCCTCAAAAGCTTAAGACAGTGCGTTTTCTAGCCTGGAAGCAGAATCCCACCTTAGCAAAGACTTAAAATCAAGTCAGGCTGGGGAAATGAGCAAACAACTCAAGAAAAAATGTTTGACCATAGACAATTACTTTTTCATGTGAGAAAGTAGGGGAAGAGGATTGAATGATGCGAGATGAAATGAGGTTCTGAGTTGAGGAGATGGTCCTATGGAGGATCAAAATACATACTCAGTAGAAAACAAAGTCAAAGTTTCTGTATCCAAAACCTCCAAGAAAAAATATGACTTGGTCCCAGGTTATGGAAGAGCTCAAAAAAAATTTGAAAATCAAGTAAGGGAAGTAGAGGAAAAACTGGCAAGAGAAATGAGAGCAATGTGGGACAATCATAAAAACCAAGTTAGCAGCTTGATGAAGAAGATACAAAAAAAAATTCTGAAGAAAATAACACCTTAAAAAACAGTTTAGGTCCAATGGACAAAGCAGTCCAAAAGGTAATGAGGAGAAGACTGTCTTAAAAAACAGAACTGGCCAAATGAAAAAGGAGATACAAAAGTTCTCTGAAGGGTGGCTAGGTGGCACAATGGATAGAGCAACAGCTCTGAAGTCAGGAGTACCTGAATTCAAATCCAGCCTCAGACACTTAATAATTACCTAGCTATGTGGCCTTGGGCAAGTCACTTAACCCCATTGCCTTGCAAAAAAAAAAAAAAAGCTAAAAAAAGTTCTCTGAAGAAAATGGAACTAAGGGAAGCTGAGAGACTGAGTGCTTGTGGTCATCCACAGATCAGAGCACAGGCCAGAAGAGCAGTCAGGGCCTCTCATAAGAACTTGAAGGAATTGAGGTCCCTGGGGGTATCCCTAAAGACAGTTGCAAAAATTCTCAAAAGCTTGGGATAGTGCATTTTCTACCCTGGAACCAGAGTCCCATCTTTGTGACTTTGTGAGAAATCAAGAAACAATGAAACAAAAACAAAAGAATGAAAAAATGGAAGAAAATATAAAATATCTCACTGGAAAAACAATTGACCTGGAAAACAAATCCAGAAGAGATAATTTAAAAATTATTTGGGCTACCTGAAAGTCATGACTTTGAAAAAGAGCCTGGACTTCATTTTTCAATAAATAATCCAGCAAAATTGCCTTGATATCCTAGAAGCAGAGAGTAAAATAGAAACTGAAGAAATCCACTGATCACCTCCTGAAAGAGATCCCAAAATGAAAACTCCCAGAAATATCATAGCCAAATTCCAGAACTCCCAAGTCAATTCAAATATTGTGGCACTATGATCAGGATAATACAAGATTTTGCAGCTTCTACATTAGGGGCTAATAGGACTTGGATATGATATACCAAAAGGCAAAAGAGCTTGGATTACAACTGAGAATCAACTACCCAGCAAAACTGAACATACTCTTTCATGGGAAAATATGGATATTCAATAAAATAGAGGAGTTGCATTCTTTCCTGCTGAAACAATCAGAGATGAACTGAAAGTTTGAGCTTCAAGTACAGCTCAGATGAAGCAAAGCAAAGGTGGACAGGAAGGGCAAATTATAAGAGATTTAATAATGTTGAACTGCTTGTATTTCTTTTTTTTTAAGGTTTTTGTAAGGCAATGGAGTTAAGTAGCTTGCTCAAGGTCACACAACTAGGTAATTATTAAGTGTCTGAGGCCAGATTTGAACTCAGGTACTCCTGACTCCAGGGCCGGTGCTCTAGCCACCCCTGAACTGCTTGTATTCTTGCATGGAAAGATGATGCTATATATGAACCTTCTCATTTATTAAAGCAGTTAGAAGGCACAGGAGGGAGCTGAATATGAAGATATATTATAAAGATGGAGTTAATGGGCAAGAAAGGAATATACTAGGAGAAAGGGAAAGTAGAGGTAGAATGGGTTCAATTATTTCACATAAAAGAGGCAAGAAAAAGCTTTTGCAATGGAGTGAATGGGGAAAGGTGAGGGGGAATGAGTGAGTCTTCATTTTTATGAGAAGTGGCTCAGAGAGGAAATAATACATACACACAATTGGCTATAGAAATCTATCTTACCCTAGAGGAAAATAAGAAAAGACAGGGTTGGGAGAAAGGGGGTGGTGTAGAAGATAGAAGACAGAGAAGATCATGGATTAGGGTAGTCAGATACAACATACTTCTGAGGAGGTACAGGGTGAAAGGAGAGAGGACAGAATAAATGGAAATGGGGAGGAATAGGCTAGCAATAGCAGCTGTGGGGAAAAAAAATATTGAAGCATTTTCTCTGATGGAATTATGATAAATAATGCTATCCATCCCAAAGACTGAGCTGGTGGTATCTGAAAATAGACTTAAGTCCACTTTTTTCTCTCACTTTATTTTTCACTTTCTTTGTAGGGGAGGGGGAGTTATGTTTACTTTTACAATATGATTATTATAGCAATGTGAAAAAAACTAAAAAAAAATAATTAAAAAAAACAATAAAGGACATCTATAACACTCTCCTTTCTCTCTTCCCACATTTCGATTATTCTTCTGAATCCTAATCTCTTCATTCAACTGAATCTCTTTTTGTCTAAAGTTGCCAATGATATTTTAATTGCCAAATATACTAGTCTTTTTTTCATCTTCATTCTTTCTTGATGTCTCTCCAGTATCTGACCCAATTAATCACTCTCTTTTCATTCAGGATATTCTTCTCCTCTCTAAGTTTTCATGATATTGCTCTTTCCTGCTTCTCTCCCTACTTGTGTGATCTCTTCTTCTCAATTTCCTTTGCTAATCTTCATCCAAGTTATACTTACTAATCCTAAATTTCTAACCCTCAAGGCTCTGTCCTGGGCCCTCTTTTCTTTTTTCAATATTATCTCATTTGTGATATTAGCAGCTCCCAAGGGTTTAATTACTATTATCTATAAGCAAATGATTCTCAGAGCCCAAAATCCAGTCCTATGAGCCTCCTGAATTCTAATCTCATCACCAACTGACTTTAAGATATCTTAAACTGGATTTCCATAGGCTACTCAAAACCAACCTATTCAAACAGAACTCATTCCTTTTTTTATTCCAAATAAGGTAAAGTTTTATTTTTTTTGTATTGTTTTTTGAGTTTTACAATTTTTTCCCCAATCTTACTTCCCTCCCTCCCAACCCCCACAGAAGGCAGCCTTTACATTTCAGAATTCATTCTTTCCACCAAAACCCTTTCCCTTCTTCTCAACATCTCCATTACTGTTGCAATAACCTTCTGGTTGTTCTCCCAGTCTTAAGTCTTGCCCATTCAGCTGCTGAAGTGAATTTCCTAAGGCACTAGTATAGCTGTGGTGACAAAAATTGTCCCACATACCAAAAAAGAGACTGAGGCAGAACTCTGAGCCAAAGGCACTTTATTAAAGCATTCACAAGATCCCTTCAATGAAGTGGAGTCAGGAGTACCTAAGTTCAAATCCAGCCTCAGACACTTAATAATTACCTAGCTGTGTGGCCTTGGGCAAGCCACTTAACCCCGTTTGCCTTGCAAAAAAACCCTAAAAAGAAAGAAAGAAAGAAAGAAAGAAAGAAAGAAAGAAAGAAAGAAAGAGGGAGGGAGAGAGAGAGAGAGAGAGAGAGAGAGAGAGAGAGAGAGAGAGAGAGAGAGAGAAAAGAAAGAAAGAAAGAAAGAAAATAAGAAAATGAAGTGGATCTTAGATCTTCCTCATGATTTGAGATACCCTCTTCTTCCAGGGCCCCTACTACTATAACTCTGATATCTCAAACATAAAATTATTTTATTGGTGGACATATGATGCATAGGCTAGAATAAACTAAAATAAGCAAAACAATATGTGAACAATCATGGATTAAGCAAAGTAAAATTATCTTCGCTGACTTGGTTGTCAAAGGATGGATGGGCTCATTCTTATGTTTAGCAGGAGGAGATGGTACAAGCTATACATACTAACCAGATGGATCATTAGATGGTCACTTGCTCATGCTGGACAAGAAAGAATGATCCAGAACAAAAATAATTTGGAGGGGCAGCTGGGTGGTGTGGTGGATAGAGCACTAGCCCTGGAGTCAGGAGGACCTGAATTCAAATAAGGCCTCAGATATTTAATAATTATCTAGCTGCATGACCTTAGGCAAGTCACTTAACCCCACTGCCTTGCAAACCCCTCTCCCCAAGAAAAATAAAAAATTAAAATAAATTCGAGAACTTTCCATATAGTTGTTACCTCTGCCTCGATGGGTTTTGTCACCAAGACAAGGAAAAACTAGGGTGGAGAGCCTCTAGCTAGCTTTCTATGATTATGAAATTATTATACAATCTGCAGTTCACCTAATACACATAGTTTTATAACCACTACTCCAAAGGAATCATGTCAGATTGACTGATACTAATTGGAACAGAGTAAGGCTGGAAATTAATTCTCTCTCTCATAACCACATTATCTCCCTACTTTGTTTATTTCATTGACTCAGGATCAGTTCTCCTGTTTGGTTTTTAAAGCCTTTAGAGCCTGGCCCATTCCTACCTATGTCCCCTATGCATGAATGCTCTCCCTTCTTATCCCAACCTACTAGTTTCTTGGACTGTTTTCAAAACTCAGTTCAGTATAGATTTTTCTTAAACCCCCAATACCCCTCTTGACTGTTAATCCTTCCCTCTGAGATTATGTGTCATTTGTATTTTATCTGTCTTTTAGGTAAAATCTTTGTATGAAAATTCCTTGAGAACAAGAACCGTGTTTTTTTTTTGTAAGGCAAATGGGGTTAAGTGGCTTGCCCAAGGCCACCCGGGTAGGTAATTATTAAGTGTCTGAGACCGGATTTGAACCCAGGTACTCCTGGCTCCAGGGTCGGTGCTTTATCCACTACGCCACCTAGCCGCCCCTGAACCATGGTTTTTTTGCTTTTCTTTATATCCCCAGTGCTTGACATGGTTCCATATTTATAGTAGGTGCATAATAAATGCTTGTTGATTAACTAACCCTAGACAAGTCACCATCTCCCAATGCCCCATTGCTCTAACCTGCTAGGATAGTTTTGGATCATGATGCCAATCAGTTTTGGCTATCTTTCCAAACTTCATGAAATCTGCAAATTCAATAAGCATAACATCTATGCTTCATATAAGTGATGAACAAGATGTTAAACAGCACAAAGCACAGGGCAGGTCCCTGCTACATTCTACTAAAGACTTTCCTCCAGGTTGAAATTGGTCCATTAATGACTAATTCTGGGGTCTAACCACTTAACCATTACAATATCCACCTAATTATATTAATATCTAGCCTAAATTTTTACATCATATATATATAAGGATGGCATGTGAAATATGCAATCTAGATACCCTATTATATCTATAGCATTCCCCTTGGTCTACCAATCAAGTAACTCTATCAAGAAAGAAAATGAGGATGGTCTGACATGGCCTGTTCAATAAGAACATCAATCTTACTGATCATTTCTTCCCTCTCCAAACAATCATAAATTTTCCCTTTAATTATATTTTCTATGATTCTTTCAGGAATTAAGATCAAGCACACCAATTTATAGTTTACAGATTCCATTTGCCCTTCTCCACTTGCACTGCTCCCATTCTTCATATTCTTTTAAAGACCACTAACAACAATTACCCCTATCAGTTCACCAGGCCCTAGTGATTTGAACTGTGAGCAAACTCTTACTTTAGATTCCAAACCCCTGACAATTTTTATTCTATCTTTCTTATTCCGATGGCCATTATCTCCTTAGGAGAAAATACAAAGTGAATAAAATAGTTCCTGACAACTGATTGGTGCCTAATAAATGCTTATTGATTCATTGTTATTGTCACATCTACCCTATCCCTTCCCATCTTTGATCCTCTTCTTGTCTTGATTATAGCTAAAAAAATAAACCCTTTTTTGTTTCCCTTAACATTAAGATAAAGCCTCTACTTTTGTGGATTTTATTGCTAACACTAAAAATCTTTGCAAAACTTTTAGAAAAATTCAAGTGACATAACATAAATTGCCTCATAATGTAACCTATATTATTCATCAAACTTAAAGCTTAGAGTTAGGAAAAAGAGAACCCTCCCCCAAATCAACCTTTGGTGATCCTTTCAGAGTGGAAAACTGGATACAGAGGACCATAGGTTTGACCCAAATATGTAGTTATTTTATACCCTTTCCTCTTTGCATCTTCCCTTTTTCCTTTCTCTAAAAAATTCTATTTTATTTTTATGATTTTTATCTGTATTGATAAATATCCTACTTCTAATTCTTAATTTTTCATTCATTATTTAACTGCTATAGATATTTTTTCCAGAAGTGGGAGGGAAGAAAGATATAACTATTCAGCCCCTTATTAAAGCTGGCTACCACAAACAAAAGTTATTTTTCACTAGTACATTGTATGGATTTCAGTACTCCGAGATAGAATTCATCCAGGTCTGGTGACTTATTCTTATTGGAAACAGCTAAGTATTCTTTTTTTGTTATTGTTTTTTGTTTTTACAAGGCAATGGGGCTAAGTGACTTGCCAAAGATCACAGTTAGGTGTTTGAGGCTGGATTTGAACTCTGGTCCTCTTGACTACAGGGCCAGTACTCTATCCACTGCTCATAGCTAAGTACTCTTAATCTTAGATTTGAACTCTCCTTTAACTATTTTCACACTATCCTCCTTTACATTCAAATGATCATTCTTCTTGGTAGAGGAAAGAGCATTTAAACTGTTTTTCCTATTATTCATTGTCCTCTAATAATGATATTCTCCCTGACATTGGCCTCAAAATGTTAGAAATATAGTACACATTACATTAACAGTTTATTATAGGTCTGTCACCTTCCAATTTCTCTTAAGTTTTTTTAAGCACAACAATGGTTCCCCATTCATCAGACAACCAGGATGAAATAGGCTGCCAATAATCTGAAACAGTTCCGTCGGATGAGGCTTTGTGGAATCGTGGTGAAAGCAGAGAACATTTTCTTGGCTTTTACCATGTATACAGTGGGCTCTCAGTAAATATTTGAGGATGATGATGACTATTCCACAGCATAAAAATTTAACATCTCTATGTTGCAATCTGTCCAATTCAGTGAGAAGAAAACCACCTCTTCGCAATTTCTTCTTTTACTATTTCATCTGCTACAAGTCAAAATTGTGATAAAGTGAAAATTAAAGTGAGGAAGATATGGAAAGGTTTTTGTATTGACAAAAGTACTTTGCTAGTACTTGCTAGCAAACTATTACTTTGTTTTGTTGGATGGGAGATGAGTAATGACACCCTTAAGCCCAAATGAAATAATCACAGAAAGTAAAAATCAGATAATGGTTTCCTTGATCAGGGATAAAAGATTTTAAGGTCTTAAATAAAATTTAAAAAGGTTTTTATAATTATCCTTTACAAGATTTAAAAAATGTTGTTCAGTCATTTCAGTCTCATACAACTTTTTATGACCCATTTGGAATTTGCCATTTTTTTCTCCAGTTCATTTTACAGATGAGGAAACTGAAACCAGAAAGATTTAAGTAACTTGCCCAGGGTCACATATAGCTAGTAAGTGTCCTAAGGCCACATTTGAACTCAGGTCTTCCTGACTTCAGGCTGTACACTTTATCCAGAAATATTTTATAAGTATCATTTCCCAGATAAGATCCCTTCCTAGTCTAGGGTTCTATGATTTTTTTAATTTAATTTTTTTTCAAGTAACAAAAATTATATTTTCTTTCCTTCCCATCATCCTTCCCCCAATAGAAAAGAGAAACAAACAAATACAAAACTCTTATAATACTCCTTTATCCAAAGGAGTATTACTTCTCCTTTCCTCCCACTAACTATGACAACCTACACAGGAGCTACTTACTCAGAAGGAGACATGACATCCAGTTAAACAAGTCTGCTCACCAACTTAAGTAAAAGACAATTCTGAGGAACATAAGCCCTGTGAGCCCAGAAGACAAATAGCCCTGGTCACTAGGAGGTAAGCAGCAGAGGATAGGCCTAAGGAATCTAGTTATATGACCTGTTCTATTGGAGGAAACAGAATTAAGTACGAAGTCTACTACATGAAATCTCAGCTACAGAAAGAGGGCAAGGAAGTAAGAGATATAGTCCTTATGAGCAATGGGTACTAAACTATTTGACATACACACAATGGAGTTATCATATGAAATGTTATGCTCTTAGAAGATACCTGTCATTTACATTGGCCACATTCTGCTTCCTTCTACATGGCTGGCAAGTCAGTCACTTGAGTAAGTTTTGATTAGAATTCAAGAACACTACTCTTTGCTGATTAACATAAATGGTTTTTCTAAATAAATAAGTAACAGTAAAATAAAGCAGAACAAGCTCAAAGGAACATCAAATGTACCTTGCCCATAGCCTCCTTTTTACTACCCCATCTCACATTTATCTCTGCTCATTAAATCATTGCTCCCTTCATCCATAATATTGGGATGGATTGAGCCAAGACAGAAGCACAGCTGAGAATAGTTGTAAATGTTAAGTTGGGGCTTAGGCTAGAAAGGAACAAAAAACAAGAAAAAAGAAAAGCCCAAAACTTGGTAAGATCAGGACCTGTTTCCTCATCTGTAAAATGAAGGATGTGGATAATCAAGATAATATCTAAAATCTAGTATCTAATGATTCTCTGTATCTAGGAGTTGAACTCAGAATAACACTAGATTTAACACAATTAGGACTTTCTTTAGTATCTTCCCATGTAGTCTAAAACTCTAAACACAGTGAACGTTTAGTTAATGCTGCCAAATGAATTGGTTGTGTTTTGGGTTTTTTTTTAAACCAGCTACTGTATTAATCTTTTACATGTGCTGTTATCTGACCATGTAAAGATACATTTGGAAACATGCTCCATCAAAAGGAATGTAATGTATACCAGGGAGAAACTGATATAATTCTGCTAAAAGAAGCATAACCTACACTGTCACAATAAAAGTTCTAACAAGTTCTAGGGAGTAGCTCTATAGTTCTTGAGGTTGGGACTGCTACCTAATGAATGTGTCTCAATTTTGGAGCAGTTAAGTGAATAGTAGAGAATATCAAGATCAGGAGAGTAAAAACTTGCATTAGGAGGGTAGAAGTGGAAACAGAAGAATTGGATCTAACTTTGTATTTGAAAAGGAAAATAAAAAAAAGGCTCGAAATTGCAAGCGTTAAGAGGTATTACTAGCTAGTATCATTAGATATAGCTAGTGCCATTGACATTAGTTGACTGTGGAAGTTAGGAAGGGATAATGGCATAATGAAGGGAAGAAAATGAGTTTGGTTTTTGATGTGTTGAGTAAGCAGAATACCCAAGGAGGGACTGACAAGAGCCAGGAGAGGCATTATAGGGAACCAGTCGGCCTGTGTGTGAGCTGAAATTTAACAGTTAGAGCTCCTCTAAAATAAAATGTGCTTTCTTAGAAATCAAGTGCCCCATTACTGCAGATGTTAAAGCAGAGGTTAGACGATCATTTCCCAGATAAGATCTCTTCCTAGTCTAGAGTTCTGATTTTTTTTATTTAATTCTTTTTCAAGTAACAAAAATTCATTTTCTTTCATTACCCCACTAGAAAAGAGAAACAAATACAAAACTCTTATAATAAGTATGCCTAGTAAAGCAAAACAAACTACTTCCTGAACTGGCCATGAATAAAAAATAGGCATCTTGATCTGCATCCTTGAGTCCATCACTGCTTTGGCTGGAGATAGATAGAATGCTTCATCCTAAAAAGGATTCTATGATTCTAACAAATAAGTTTTATGCACAAAGAAAATATTAACACTTGAGAAGATGGTGAGAAGTATTATTTTCAAATTAAGCTAGGAATCAATAGCTCAGAATATTTGAAATCATGAGAATGGATGAGTTATGGGCCCTAAGAGAAGTTGTTGCCACATGTTCAAGACCAGTTTAACTACAATGAGGCTTCAAGTAGAAAGAGCAATAGAGGACCTGGGTTTGAAAATTAATTCTGGTCCTTCAACCCATGTTGACCTTGCAACTCAATTCCACATCTAAAAAAATTGAAGGGATTAGACTAGATGGCTCAAAAGTTCCCTTTTCCATTCTAAATCTAAAATCTTATGATTCTGCAAATTTCAGTGATAAATACTGACCCAAGTATTTATATATACCTGAAGTGTATATATATATTAATGGTACTATCATGACTCAAAAACTGTAAGACAATACTAAAAGAGCTTACCCATTCTAAGAATTTTTAGTCCTTCTATTCCATTCAGTATCATCAAGGAGACAAATTAAAAAGTTGCACTGGCTCTCTGCTATGAACTCTGGAGAATACCTACAGTGTCATCCTTCTAGCCCCAAACCATTCCATATTTCCAGGGCAAGGAAATCAGGATCTGAGGAAGATGAAGACCCAGCTCTTTACTTAGGCCTGGGTATCTGCCAATCCTGAACACACACTTCTGCCTCAGGCAAGGACTACTGGGTAGTTTAGGGGGAAGGAGGTAGAAAGATGAGAGGTGTGGCTGACTCCCTGGGGAGAAATCAAGGCAGTTGGGCCACAGTCTGTGATGCCTGTGGGAGCCCTGAACCTTTACGGTTTCCTGTGCTCTGGTTGTCCTGGTAACCTGTGGCCTCCCTATTTGTGTTGGCACTGTAGGGCCAAGAGCGGAAGCAAAACTGAAGCTGGGGGAAGACTTATAGGGAAAAATGTGGGTAATGTAGCAACTATGCCATTGCAGGGTCAAGCCTAGGGCAAAAATATGTGGAGTAGTTCCTAAAGATTTAAGTTATGCCTGAGGGAGACAATGTGGGCTTTGGCTGAGGAAGAAGATAGATAAAGAAGAAACCGCAAAGGATAATGCTAAGTAGGAGCTAAACCATTAGAAGAAGAGAGTGGGGGGGGTGATAAACATCTCACCTTAAATAGCCCAGATTCCTTTACAGAAAAACATTGTCCCAGATAATGATATGTACACAAAGTCTATGTCAAAATATAGAGGTTTATTAAAAAAACTTAAACCCATCCAATCCTAGAAAAATCCAGGATGGTAATTGTTTTGATGTAGTGGCGAAAAAGGATTTTAGAGTTCATCCAAGAAGTCATCAGAAGAGAATTTGATAAGGGCAGCTTTGGTAGTGTTAAAGATAGGACTGGAAAGTTGACAAAGGTTAAGGCAAATGAGAGTGGAGATATCTACTTGATCTCTTAAGATGACTTCAAGGACAAAAAGCAGACCTGTCTGTATATGAGTGTATTTTTATCAATAGACTCTTGGGCCTAACACAGTATAGCAATTCTTATATTTTTGGAACCTTATCCCACTTATCATAGAATTTTAGAGTGACAGAGATCTTAGAATTTATTTTGGCTAATCCCCTACCAAAGCACAATTTCCAATTCCACCAAACCATCTCTCCCAGTCCCTAAAATTTTATCTCCTTCATTAAATTGTCTTACATTGTTCTGAAAAGCTGTTTCCCAGCACTTCTGTTCAATGCTGACAGGGAATTTTCATGGCTACTCTCAGATCTCTAATCCAGATTTGGATTTAGCCTTGTGTTTATATTCCAGTATGTGCGCGCGCACACACACACACACACACACACACACACACACACACACACAAAATGCATATATAGTTTTTTAAATATATAGAATTCAATGTAATCTGTATATACATATTCATGTTTTTTAACATTGCTAACCATGTATCCATTTGAATATTTATATCACTAAGACCTAAATGTTTATAATTATAATGGTAATAACTGATATATATATGTATATATAGCACTTTGAAATCTGCAAAGTGCTTTACAAAAATGATCTCACAGCAACAATGTGAAGCAGATACAAGTGCTCATTTTACAAATGAAACTGATAATCAGACCAAGTTGCCCATGGTCATATAACTAGTGAAATATCAGAGGTAAGATAGGAATTCTTTCTAAATAACACTATATAGCCTCTCTTAATTAGGTGCCTCTCTTAATTAGGACATGGTTAAAGATCTTGGATATCAATCAGCAAACATTTATTAAGTGTCTATGATGTGCCAGACACTATTCAAAGCATATACAAAAAGAGACAATAGGACAATCAGTCCCTGGCCTCAAGGAGCTCCCAATCCAAAGATATTACACATTAAGAGAACAGACTGAGGATAGTATTCATTCAAAAAAATTTCCATCTCAAAAATCTGAAGAAGCTACAGTCTCAAAGTTCATAGTATGTATATAATTAAAAAGATGACATTATGAAAATTCCCTTCTACAATAAACACAGAAACAGGTGGCACAAAAAAATATAAAAATGAGAGCTTGGTACCAAAGAGAGCTACATTACTTCAAGCTGAAGGAATCTAAGAAACTTCATGGAGATGACTGAACTAGATCTGACACTAGAACCAGACATCGAACTAGTCCTTGAATGATGGCTAGGCTCTTGATGGTAGGAGGAAGTAAATAAGGAAATACATTCTTATATAGAAACAAAGACAAGTCTAACTCAGGAAACTGGAACAGGGAAGGAGGTTATTCTAAATACAAGAAAAGATTAAACAAAAGCAGAGGCAGGAAGGACAGAGTGGGAAACTGGAGCCATATTTGGGGAGTGATCAGTGACCTAGATCTCTGGCAACAACAAAAAGTGAGAAAAGAGAAAAACAGAAAACAAGACCAAAAAGATAGGTTTAGGAGACTTAGCATTGCAAGGCTACCTGAATGACCCGTTAAAGAATTTTGATTTTATTATTTAGACTGGGGATCAATGCAGTTTTTAACCAAGGGAATAATTAACACTGTGTTTCACTGTAAGCAGTATATAGGGTAGACTGGAAAGGAGACTAAAGAAATCAAGAGGAAAAGACTAAGAATGATGGGGAGATGTTATGTTAATAGAAAATTATGTTAATAGAAAAGCCTAATATAAAAGAACATTAATTTTTAATGTGATTGTGAACTAAGAAGTAGAACGAAGAAGAATTTAAAAGAGTTAAAAGGCAGAGATGAGCCAGAAAGTTATGAGCTAGAGAATCAACAAAAGAGGTGGAGTGGTGCTTGTTGGCAAGGAAAAGAGTAGAACTGAGGAAAGAAAGAATTTATAGTAGAGGAAGTCGGTGTGAAGTTTTCCTCTAAAAGTGCCCAACAGAGCAGAACAGGAATGAAGGCAAAGGATAAAATGAATGAGATACAGTTACTAATATAGGCTTAGGCTGACAAACAGCAAGACAGAAAAACAATAGTTCCATAATAAAAGAGAGCATTGAAATTAAATGCAAACTAGTCAGAATGTTCTTGCTTTTAGCTAAAGGTTATTGTAAGATTTAGTGATCAAAGAAAAGTAATTATAATTTGAATTTTAAAATATATTATTAACATCAAAACAGAAAAAAATCTAAGTGGAAAATAAGTAAGTTATCAGAGGAATTTAGTATGCTGGTATTTATTGTCTAAAACAGATTTTGCTGATTTTTTTTGAAGCAGAGAAGTAAAAGTCACAGATGTATCAGTGTTAAAAGAGGATAACATCATTCAAGATTAGTCAAGTTACGCAAAATTAATTTTTTTTGTAAGGGAAAGGGTCTTGACTCATGGAATTCATCAGTTTCATTAGCTTTCAAAGAAATTTCCTTGATTCATGAAGATTGGCAATTATTGTTCTACAATTTACAGTCATATATGTTGCCAAGGATACTGAGAAGGAGAGTGCCTTGCCCAAGTCACACAGTAGGTAGGACTTGAAATCATGGCATCCCAACTCCAAGGCTAGACTTCTGATCTGCTATATAACACTCTTTCAGTGGCAATTCTTCATTTTCTCCCCCCCCCCATTATTTTCCTTAAAACTCTAGCCATTTTGTTCCCTAAAGAAATGTTTATGGTTACTCTGTCTGGTTCTGCAAAGTAATCAATTACTTTAGTAGTTTAATTAAGATGGCAATAAAATCACATTAATTTGGGTAGTATTAGCATTTATCCTAGTCAGTATAGACCAACCAAAAATAACATCACTTCAATTATTTAAGTCTTACTTTATGTGGTTTATATTATGTTAAGTCCCATAAGTACTTAGGCATTTCATATTTTTTAATAAAAATTCAAATTTTGCTTACTAACCTTTGTTAGTAATATATATGTTAATTACTATATATCTTGATACTAAATTGTTTCATTGAATTGTGAAACAATGGTATCTAAATTCAATCCATCCTTCAAGGTGCAACTCAGATCTCATCTCACCTATAATGCCATAATCATATACTTTAGTTTACCATTATCTGTGTCTTTGAAATCATTAAATTTTTATCATATCTACTACCTAATATGAATACAGATAGTCCCACATAGATCAATGGCTTAGCTGTCCCAGATCTCAAACTATATTATAAAGTGGCAGTCATCAATTTGGTACCAGCTGAGAAATTGAGTGGTAAATCAGTAGAATAGATTAGGCCATTGTAAATGGCCAAACCTAGTGTTTGATAAACCCATACACCCAAGATTTAGGGACCAACAACTCACTATTTAACAAAAACTGCTAAGAAAACTGGAAAACAATATAGCAGAGACTAGATAAAGATCAACATCTTACATCATATACCAAGATAAAGTCAAAAGGGGTACATATAAAGTATGATACCACAAGGAAATTAGGAAAACATGGAATAGTTTACCTGTCAGATCTATGGAGAAGGGAAGATTTTATAACCAAATTAGAGATGGAAAGTATTATGGGACCTAAAAATGTAAATTTTGATTATATTAAATTAAAAATGTTTTGCACAAACAAATCCAATGCACCCAAGATTAGAAGGAAAACTGAAAGGTGGAGAAAGTCCTTAATAAAGGCCTCATTTCTCCAACAGAGACAACAGACTCAAATTTACAAGAACAGAAATTATTTCCCAAGTGATAAATGGTCAAAGTATGTGAACAAGCAGTTTTCAGACAAAGAAACCAAAGTTAATTATAATCAAATAAAAAAATGCTCTAAATCACTACTGATTAGAGAAATGCATATTAAAACAAGTCTGAAGTACCTCTACACACTTATCAGGAAATATAATGGGAAAGGAAAATGACAAATGTTGGAGGGTTTATGGGAAAATCAGGACACTAATGTACTGTTGGTAGAATTTTGAACTGATTCAAACATTCTGGAGAGCAATCTGAAACTATGCCCAATGGGTTATAAAACTATGCATACCCTTTGATCCAATAATACCCCCAATTGTTCTTTATTCTAAAGAGATGATTAAAAAAGGGGAAAATGACATATTTGTGCAAAAATATTCACTGTAGCTCTTTGTAGTGGCAATGAATTGGAAAACTAGGGGATATCCATCATTTGGGGAATGGCTGAACAAGTTGTAGTATATGATTTGTAATATATGATTGTAATGTCTTAGCTATTCTCAATAACATAGTGATCCAAGACAATTCCAAAGGAGTCATGATGAAAAATGCTATCCACCAAGAGAGAGAACTGAAGAAATCTGAATGCAGACTGAAGCATACTACTTTTCACCATATTTTTATAGGGTGTAGTTTTTAGTCTATATTTTCTCTCACAACATGAACATGGAAATATATTTTGCGTGATTGTACTTGTACTCAAGAGCCTATATCAAATTGCTCACCATCTGGGGAAGGAGGGAAGGCAAGAAAAATAAGGAGAGAATTGGAACTCAATTTTTTTTAAATGTTAAAAATTGTTTTTACATGTAATTGGGGGAAGACATTAAAAAATAGTGTATGGAAATGTTATTATCCATAGTGGCTGTGATCACAAAATTAGCCAACAAATTTAAGCCATTAAGGACAACACTGTGCTTACAATTTTGCAAAATTGAATCACTATACATAACCTTTCTATGAGTAAGAATGCTGAGTTTCACCTTGGGATCCTAGAAAGAAATCTCCCCTTCCCTTGGGACTGGTACTTCTTTCTCTCCCCAGGTTCATGGCCTTCAGTGGTATCTCCCTCAATCTGGGAGAGAAGTTCAAAAGAGAGATGTGGGCAAGGCTGCAGAGTGACCTAGAGCTAGTGTAAACCCTGAGGGATATTTCTTGTTCTATGCGAGGGACTGTTACAAGTTGCTCTCTTTGACTTAAGAGTCCCAAAGAGAAAATATTTGGCCTGCTTCCAAACAGAATTTTCCAACTAAGTCAAAAAGCATTTATTAATCATCTGAATGTTAGTTCAGTCCTGTCCACCTCTTCATGATCCTGAGGACCATACACACCAATATTATCCATGAGGTTTTCTTGACAAGGATACTGGATTGGTTTGCCATTCCCTTCTCCAGTGGATTAAGGCAAACAAGGGTTAAGTGACTTACCCGGGGTGATGAAATTAAGTATCTGATGCCCCATTTGAACTCAGATCTTTCTAAATCTAGGCCCATGTCACTGAGCCAACTAATTACCTAGAGATTAAAAAAAAAGACAATTCCTGTTTCAAGTTCTCAAAAATCTCCTGAAAAAGGGGGGGGGGAAGTCCCCCAGAATACATTATACAACTTTTCCATTACTGATTTCCAGGCATGCATACTTCCTTTATTTTACTAGGTTTTTGCTTTAATGTTTGCAAAAAAAGTAAACCTGAAGAGGAGAGATCCTTGCCTTCAACAAAGAACTAAATGTGGAATGGTATAACCAGGGCTTGCCAGTCACTGAACCTTGGATGGAATGAAACACAGATGAAGATCGAGTGGAGGGAGATGCTCAAGTAGAAATAGCTTTGTGGGCGGGTAGGTGGCCCAGTGGATAAAGCACCGGCCCTGGAGTCAGGAGTATCTGGGTTCAAATTCGGCCTCAGACACTTAATAATTACCTAGCTGTGTGGCCTTGGGCAAGCCACTTAACCCCGTTGCCTTGCCAAAACCTAAAAAAAAAAAAAAAAAAAAAAAAAATAGCTTAGAAGGCTGGGAATCACCATGGTTTTTTAACCAGTCATTCAAAGACATGTAAGGCACGTTCTTAGCCTGAGCATATACAGGTCAGGGACTACTTATTATCTTGCTTAATAAATTCTAGTTGCAGTCACCTCAGTGAGATCATAAGCTCCTTGAGGGCAGTGATGGGAGGGGGTGGAGGAAGGCAATTGTTTTTAAAAATCAAAAGGGCTCGTGCTATTCACACTAGCTCGACCGCATGCCTGCGCTTACTCACCTCTACAATGGAGTAATAATAATAATAGCACCTGTTTACCCCATCCCACTCAGCTAAAGTACAAATTCAAAGCAGCACAAGGCAGCCCTTTGGTCCCCTCAATGTCTGCAGTACCAAGCATAAAGAACGTATCTGAAAAACACCTAATCTCTAAAACGGTATGTTTGGGGCATAAGCTACAGTTGTAGCTGCACTGGGTGGGTCTGCACGGGATTCTCGGGCGCCCCCAATTCCAGCGCTCTCTCCCTCACCCGCCCCGTCTCTACCTGGCCTCCCTCTCCCCCTGTTTATCCGACCGACCAGTCGGTGCAGCGGGCTGGGGGTCCGTGCTGACTCACCCGGAGGGGCGGCCGGCCCGCCTGCAGGCCGGGGGGCCGGAATCTGCTCACTTCCTCAGCAGCCGCGCACCTGCCCCGGATTCCTGGAGCGCGGCCCGGCCCGGCCCGGCCTCCGGCGGATGTTTTCCTTGTCCCCGCGGGGCCAGCGCGCGCCAACCGCCAGCTCACCCCCACCACCCAGCACCGAGGACAAGCACAGCGCGCGCCAACCGCCAGCTCACACCCCCACCCCTCCCTCCCGCACCGCGGATACGGGCGCGTGCCAACCCCCCCACCTTCCCAGGCCCTCTGCACACGCCCACAGTCCCTACCCTCACTAAAAAGCGGGCACACAGCATGGTCTTCCTAAGCCATCCTTCCGGTCCCCCAACCCAACTGTGTACACCACAGATGCCCCATTGTCCCTCCCCTGCTGTACACACAGCCCCAAACTCTATTTCCCCGACCCAAGCCACTACCTGGAACACAATACATGCACGTCCTGTTAGAGGCGCCCCACCCCCTTTAACACCACCCCAATTAGGGTCGCCTGCCAACCCTCTGGCATAACAGCTACCTCGATGCCTGTTGCCGCCTCACATATACCAGCAAAACAATCGATTCCACCCCACCAGGAGCCAAGTTCCAACTAATGTCCATGGGCCACTAAAAAACCAGACCTCCAAAGTTAACCCTAGACAAACATTTCCCCAGACTGCACCCTCTTTCCTGGAGATCACTTGCATTATGGGGAGAGAGCTGGTTGATGGGGGGGGGGGGGGGAAGAAGAGAGATTTTCAGATCAGAAAGTTTGGTTAGAGGTGCAAGGAGTGGGTTTCTTTAAAATTCACTCCCCAAAGTTAGATTTGTTGGGGAGAAGATAGGGATTTATGGATGCTTTGAGGTATCAGAAATGATGGACCCTCCAATTTTTGGTAGTGGCATTTGAAAAGAATAGATACCACATGGGGATAGGGGCATAAGAACTTAGGAGTCAATGTGACACTTGATTCAGGACTGTTGAGAAGAAAAAAGTGAATTACAAGTTCAAACCAAAATTTAGAGATGAGTTGAGAAAAGTACACCTTATTCAGTCGAAGTTTGGAATTCAAAGGGGAAGGGTTGCTTATATAAACAGGTTGCACCAATGTTTCCTTTAAAGAGTCAAGAGGCAAACAGGGACCAGAACCAAAAAGCAACAGAATGTAAATTTAATGGTGATGACACAGGGTCATGTCAATACTGGGACCTTAAAGAACCATCCACACTCCTCCCACCAACTTAAGAGGGATGCTAAGGTCGAGAGAGGTAGAGGTCTTTAGTCCCACAGCTAGTAACAAAGCTGGGAATCAAACAGATCATCTACCTCCAAATTCATAGATCTTCCCCTTACACAATAGAGCCTCTACTATGCACCTTAAGGAATCCTTAGATGACACAGGAATGAAGAATTAGACATATTAGGGATGTGAAATGGAGGGAAACAAGTAACGTGAAGCACAATAAGGCAAAGCTTGCCAAAAGACAGCTGGTACCAAGATCTTCTGTGTAAGCAGTGTCCATTACATATGGTCCACTAAACAAGGCTCTAGCAACAGTAGCCAGTAACTACTCTTGTACCCTGCGCAGGTTTCTGGGAGGTTTAATTTAAGGCACATGCAGTTCTCCAGCTTTGCTTCCCTTCTTCCCAAGGCCTCCCATTCCAAGCTCTACTCCAGGCTTCTGCACAGCCATTGGTGAGGCTCTACCCTGATATTAATCTCACCCCAGTACTTCCCCCAACTATGATGGGGCAGGCAGGACTGACCTTCATTCTAAAAACACTCATTTCTTCTCCTACCTTTAGATCTATGATTTGCTGAATCACCTCAATTCTACCCAAAACTAGCAAAGTTTCTAGCCCAGTCTAGGTCTGAAAAGGGTCTATTCCATCCATGCTCAACCAAGTATATTTGTCAAAACTAATTTCATAACTCCCACTGGGAAGCTTCGGGGGCAGACTTGCCTAAGTGGATAGGGAATGACATCTTTGGAACACCTAGATAAGTCCCTCTCTAGAATATTACGGCCTCAGAGGGAAAATCTCAAACATCTCAAGGCAATTGACAGCCTTCACCTGTGTGAAGGTAAAGTCAATCTGGCTCTAATAGATGTAGGGTGGGAAAGGGAGAGCCTAACTGGAGAAGGGAAGAGGGAGGGATACGTAGAATGATGAAAGTTCCACCTGAGGGTGGTAGCCCCATCTCTGGAGCAGTCTCAGATGCGGAGAGATCTCTCTTCACTTCAGGTGGCAACATTAGTTCCCTTTCCTGGAGCCTCTGGCCGTCGTGCCCCACTGCAGCTCCTTGGTTTGGCTGGGACACAGAACTAACCGTCCCCAGGAAATGCCTCCCTCCGGTCCAGGCAGGAATCCCAATCCCCCCCCCCCTTACCCTCCCATTTTTGGGGAAGGAGGGAACAGAGAAGAGGAAAAAATGCTCCCCCCTCCCTAGGTCAGGAGAAAGATCTGGGGACCACCTAGCAGTCCACCACCCCTCCCACTTCTCTTTACTGGGGAGGTGCCCAGTCCAGTGCCCCTTCCATGTCTACCACCCCCACCCCTCCCAAGCTGTGCTGGGACATAAATCAGCTCTCACAGCTTGTTAAAGCTGGACCTCTTGTTTTCATGCCCTCACCCCAGGAAACACCAAGTTACAGCTTTTCCAGCTCTCCTCAGCAGGGGGCCAGGGTCCTCACTTTATAAACATACCCATGCCTGCAAGAGCAGAGGGCATAGAATGGTGTGAGACAAGAGCCCAGGAGAGACAGAGACAGAGAAAAAGAAGACACAAGACAGGTTCTGAGTGAGAGTAAAGCAAAGACTGGAAAAGTTAGCCCTGCAGAAATGGCAGTGAAGAACTGGGCTGGGAGGAATAGGGAGACCCCAAGAAGCTGGGGGACCATCTACTTAGTGATTCTACTCTTCTTGCAAGTGCAAGGAGTTCACAGCAAATGCTTTTTCCAAGCTCAAGGTAAAGAGGGAAGAGAAGAAAGCAGGGGGACTGAGGAGAGATGAGCCCAATTTTTACCAAAAGTATTCGTCTTTCTTACTTATAGAAGAGTGCTCCCTTTCCCCCTTCTTTCCCACCCTTCTCCCTGCCTAGGATATACTTGATTTATAAATCACCCTGATACAGACCAAAAAAAAAAAAAAAAAGAATTTACAGAATAATGAAACTCTCTTCCCACTGCAGGCCATAACCCTTCTCATAAACCATCCCATCCTAACTTTCCTCATTCTTTCTCAGCTCCCTGTCACTATGAAGAGAAATATTTTACCCTGGGCGAATCCTGGCTCCGAAGTGACTGCTTCTACTGCACCTGCCTACACCCCATTGGTGTAGGTTGCTGTGACATGTAAGTGATTTGATGTTGCTATGATATGCCTGACAGGGAATGGGGAAGGAGGGAAATGACAAGAAATGACAGAGGATTAACTAGACATGACAAAAGGGATTAAGGTATGGGGAAAAGGAAGAAATGTGTTGGGACAGGGAGGGAAATGACTATGAATGACAGGATTAATGAGATGTGAGTGGTGGGGGAAAAGGAAGACCATGTTGCAATGGGATGTGAAGAGGAGAGAAGTACAAAATAGGAGAATATCCACAGTCGGAGTTAAGTCCAACTCTTACTTTAAAACAAGGGCTTCTGGAATAGAATGGTTTGACTGGGGGTAGGGTTGTTGGGGAGAGGTGGCACCTCAGTGTACAATTTCCTTAGCCATGCTGTTCATCTAGATCCCAGCATCCCATCGACTTCCCAGCCGGGTGTGAGATACGACGGGAGGAAGGGACCTGCCACATCTCCCTGGTGCAAAAATCTGACCCTCACCTGCCCTGCAGGGGAGGTCCCCCTGACCCTGAATGGGGCTCAGCCAATACCCCTGACTCCAGGGCCCCAGGACCACGTCCCATTTAGGTTCCACTGACCATCTACTTTGCCTGCCCACTGCGGCTGCTGCCACCTCCAGGGAAACCACTAGCAGCTGTGAATTTATTCTAAATAAATAAGTTAATGGACAGCCAAATGTCTGCCATGGAGTCCCTTCTCAGACTGGCACAGAGCCAAAAAGGAGAGGGCCACACAAGAGTCTGTCTTTCATGATGTGTACAGGCACAACAGTGCCTGAAGCCCAGATCAGATGGTGACGGTGCTGGCACTGGGGCCTGGAGCAACATAGGAGACTAATGTGGGGCTCGTAGGCAGGACCTTGATGGGGAGATCCCAGCTAAAGGTGTCCACCGGCACTTGTTCAGGTCCTGTCCAAACCACAGGTTCAGGCTGCTCCATGGGAGGGAGCAATGCCAAGCCAGGTTCCCGAGATGTCACAAATTCAAAGTGTAGTCGCCACTTCAAGGACACTAGATGAAAGAAGATGGAATGAAGGGTCAGAATGAAGGGAAGGCAGCAGCAAGATGAGGGGGAAGACAAAAGGGCAGGAGTGAGGGAGAGTGATGGGGCATAGTTATCAGGGTTGGAAACTAGAACTGGTGGTGGAGGGTCATGGACTCCTCTACAAATGTTTAGACCAGAGATCCTGAAACAGGTCATGAAGTAGGCAGAAAGCAACTAATAAACTAAAGTTTTGTGTGGAGCCCAGATCAGACAGTTTGGAGTGAGTGTGTTAAGAAACATGAATCAACTTCAGAGGCAGGAAGTCTAAGACTTTGCTGGGGTTTTGGGTAGGATTGAAGTGATTCAGCAAATCATAGATCTAAAGGTAGGGGAAGAAATGAGTTACCGTTTTTGGAGTGAAGGTCAGTCCTGAGCCTGCCCCACCATAGTTGGGGGAAGTACTGGGATGAGACTAATATCAGGGTAGAGCCTCACCAACGGCCGTGCAGAAGCCTGGAGTAGAGCTTAGTGGAATGGGAAGAGAGAAGCTAGTTCTAGTTGTGTGTAGACAGGATTCCTGGTGTCGGGCATGAGTCACATGGGACACAGATGGAGCCCCACTTGCCCCCCGGCGTCTCTGGTACTCAGGCTGGACAGTCTCTTCTGTCTGAAGACTCACTGAGAACTGATGGCAGGGAAAGATGTTCCAAGTAGAAATTAATAGCCACTGCATAGATGGGATACCCCAACTTATAGCCCTTTTTACCCATATACGATCTTTATATATCCCACTCTGGGCCACCGCTACCACCAACCCAAAAGGTTTCCTTCAAATATTCCTACCCAGACTTCTATTCCTAAAAACAGGCCAACACCAAGATGCAAACCCATTCCCCCATTGCCCCCATGTATTCTCTCCCTCTCACCTGCAAACAGGCCACAGTCCCCTCTCCCAGGTTCAGGGTCCCTATTACATCCTCCCCAAGTCTGTACACGGACTTGAAGATTCCAAAGGTCCCAACTTTCCCACGACCGTCACTGATATTGTATAGATCTGGGGGTAGGGGGAATGGGGATCTGTGAGCCAGGACTCCCATGCCAGCAAAGGTCCCTTCCTAAGGATCCAGTAGGAATTGGATTAGAATGGCAAGAGACTGGGAAGAAGAAGACTCAAATTGGACAAGTAGTATGGGCAAGGGAGGGGAGGGAATTACTGGACCCTAGAATAACTAGAGGGCAGACTTCCTCCCAAACTGGTCTATTAGTATACATATTGGGATGTCTCTGAGGTTTCTTCCGAGAAAAGTATCCTTCTACAAGTTGAAGCAGAGGGCAGCCCTCCTCACAAACATGGGATCTATGACTATATACAGGGAACTACCTGAAGGGAGTCTTTTATGGGAGGAAATATTCTTACACAAACTGCGGCGGGATGTGGCAGCCATGAGGAACTCTCCTGCCAATTCTGCTAGTCGTGAGTCCTTTCTACCTACTTCTTCTTCTTCCAGGAATGGGCTGGATGGAGCCACAGCCTCATCCTGGGGAAATAAGGCATCTTGAAAGCCTGGGGAGAAAATATGGAATAAAGTATATAAAGGAATGGGGTATATTGGAAAAGTTAATAAAGATTGTGAGCTAAAAAGCATCAAGGGATTGGAAACAGATTCAGGGAGATGTTGGTCTCCTGAACAAAAAGAGAACAGATGCAGAGCGTCAGAAGGACAGTGAATAATAAGGCTATCAGGGAATAGTATAATGAGCGGATAATACCTAGAAACACATGAAACTCCAATATGGGAACACGAAACTCATCCTATTCCCCAAGGCCCCAATTCTTACCATTCTATAACACCTTCAATGATAATGGGAAATTTCCCTAAAGTCCTCCTCATTCCATACCCCAAAGACTATTGCCGTCTTCCATTCCCCTTCCTTCCAATGACCCAGTCACTCACCAGTCAACACAAGCACCCTCAATGGGACTCTAAGCAAAGTGATGGGGCAGTTGACCCGCTGGCAGCCAATAGTCAGTTTGTAGACATACTTGACAGATTGACCCCGAAAAGATGGTGGCCCTTCCACAGGAAGCACTTCACTGTAGGAATCTAGGTGGAAAGAAGTCAGGAATAAGAGGAAGTATCCCTAATTTTGTCAAGTCGTATGGAGACATGTAGAGGGAATTACAAAAGAAAAACACCCTACTCACAGGATTTGGATTCTCCAGGGTCTAGCCTCAAATCACAGAACAGAATCTTTGGTGGAGTAGATAGGATACATTGACCTCGCTCACCTGGAGAGAGGAGATCAGTAAAACTGGATGAGACTGAAAGATACAAAGTCAGGGACAGAGGAAGCCATGAAACTAATGGGGAGGGGATACCAAGTAGCAATGATAGCATCTGTACTTAGAATGTCATGCGATTCCTAGGCTATTCTTTCCTTTGGCTATGACAAGGGCATGCAATCCAATAATCTTACTCTGGTCCTGTTTAACAAGGATACTTAGTAACCCCTCCCATGTTATAGTCACAGTCACATACACAACGGTATGACAGGGCACGTAATCTCACCTTCATGTGACAGGTACCACCCCAAATGACAAGGGTGAGTCTGATACTGACACTTCCTGCTACTGTTCCCAACCCTGTGACAGGGATGGCAGCAACACCACCACCACTACTCAACCCCTATAGAGCAATACCAATTTCCTCAGATAATAAGAATGTAGTCAAGGTATATTCCACAGCCTGAGTAACAAAGATACGCATCCCTAACCTCGATGTGGCAAGAACACAGTCTGGCTCTCAGGCTGGACATCGGGTTGGCTGGAGTCTGGGGGGGGCAGTGCCACACGGCTCTCACTGGCATGGAACTGGCAATGTATCTGAGCACTGGCCCAAGCCAATGCTTCACTGTTGGTGAAGGGACAAGTATTACACAAAGGCAGGTCCTGATCCCCAAACTCTGGATGTTCATTCCCCTCCCTTCACCATCCCCTACTCCCATTCCAAGAAATCCAGAGCTCTATCCTTTAATCACATAAACAACTGCTTCTTCCTGGTCATTCAATAATCCTCAAAATCACAGGGCTCAGGGAACTTCTAGAGGGCAAAGTTTTAGTCTTAGAAGGTGGCACGGTCATAGAATCACGGAAGAGGGGCATTCTATGTTAGGCCTACATTCTCCCCCAAAAGATTAGGGTTCCCGATCAAGGTCATGCAATCAATCAACAAATTATGTGCGGAGTACCCGTGTACTAAATGCAAAGTACTGGTGCTCAGAGTGCAAAGGTGTCCCCGAGTTCAAGAGTTTATAGTCCATCAAGGGAGGGGAGAAACAACACGGGGGCATATCTGGGGGAGAGGGGGATGGGGGGAAGCTGACAGCCCAGGAACCACGGACGGGGCCAGCTCCGAATACCTGGATGCAGAGGTGGCCGTGGGAGAGAGGGGGTTTGTGACAGTCACCACGCACTCCAGGGCCTCCCCGGCCAGGAACACGGGGCCCCGGCTCAGCTCCGCCACCAGCTCAATCATGCTAGGCCCGGGGCAGCTCTGCATGGGAAGGGCAGAGATGGAGCGTCAGCACTGTCCAGGCAGGGAGGGGGGCGCCGAGGTGAGTCCACGGGCAATTACCGGGCGCGTCTGGAGAGGAGGCCGCGGGGGGGGCACAGCACGGGGGTTCCCCAGGAGCACGGGGGTTCCCCAGGAGCGCGAGGCCGCGGCTCCGAGGCTGAGCCATCGGGAGGGGAAAGGGTGGCTGGGGGAGCGGCCTCCCCACCCCGGGCTGTCCCGGTCCCCACCCCGGCTCCCTCCGGGTCTCCCTGGATTTTAGGCCGCCGGACCAAGGCCCCGCCCCGGGACCCCGCGACGGCCCCTCCGCACCTCTGGCTAGGCGGGCCGGGCGGTCTCTACACTTCCTCGTCCCTTCGGCTCGGCGTGGCGTGACGCGGCGTGCTGGCGTGACGCGAGCGCGTGCGGCGCCGGTCCGGGAGGCGGGACTTCCTGTCTGATGCCTGGGAAGAGGCTCTTCCGGTCGAAAGAACCGGCGGGAATCGGGTTCCGGCGCTGTGGGTTCCCCCGGCACCGGAAGCGGGGCCACTTAGGGGCTGGGACCTGGCGCCTCGGTCCGGTCCGCCCGCAGGGCGGGGCGGGGCCTCTGAGCCCCGATAAAGGGACCCCACCCTCCCCATCCCGCAGTTGTGTTCTCTGACCTCTTCCTCGGGCTCATGCCCGGGAGGCCTGAGTCCGGTCCTTTGCAGCCAGCATCCCCCCCTCTCCCCCTGGCTCGGCTCGCTTCCGCCCAGCTTGCCCCCCCACGAGGCCTGCGTGAGCCCGAGGGCAGCGGAGCAGGAGGCGCGGTCCGCAACGCCCCCCCCCCCCCCGGGCCTGGCAGCCTCCCGGGACGGTGCCCGGGTCAGAACTCTGCTAGCGTTGGACGCCGAGCTCGAGACTGCAGGACCCAAGGCCATGGAAGAGAACGTGGGGACCGAGGGCTCAGAGGGGGACCTGGGCACAGGAAGCCCAGCGGACACGGCGCCTGGAAACAGGCCCGGCCGCGAGAGCCCCGAGGACGCGAAGGAGAGGCGGGATTCAGACAGCGTCCTCCCCGAAGGCCATGGGCAGCTGATGGCTGCCTACGAGGGCACGGCCCGGGGCCACCGGGTCCCCGAGTTTGGCTGGCGCATATGCCTAGCTCATGAATTTCCTGAGAAGAGGAAGCCCTTCGGTGCCAACCATGTCTCCTTGAGCAACAAGATGAAGCACTTGGGCATGGGTTTCCGGTGAGTGTTTCCTGAGGTCCCGCACTATAGAATGTTAGTCAACCTTGAGTGTCCCCCATGTTCCCCTTCCCATCACCTGTTAATTGAATTGGGGGAAATGGAGTCGGCTGGGAGGGCATATCATGCCCCGCAACCTCTAGGAAACTCAAGGCTTTGCATTGCTCAGAACTGAGACAACTTGACCGTGACCTGCTCTTTCACTCGAGGCCACTGTTTATGTTTCCAAATGGTTAGTCATCGAAGTCTAGGGAAGGAGAAATAGGAACCAACTTGATGACTGTTGTGAGGCAGCCTCCAAGGTGGCCTGAGTTAAGATGCCCACCAAACTGTAATCATCTTCCTAATTTCCTCCCATCCCATCATCTAATCCTTCTTTATTTTATTTTATTTTATTTTATTTTATTTTTTGCAAGGCAGTGGGGTTAAGTGGCTTGCCCAAGGCCACACAGCTAATGTAATTATTAAATATCTGAGGCTGGATTTGGAAAAGCCCACCCTTACACCTTCTGGATTTGGGAGGAATCTCAGGGTGGGAGGCTGTCTGCATTGGCTCCAAGAATCAAGGATTTAAAGCTGGTAGGAAACTTAGTTTTAGTCCAGCTGCTTCAGTGGATAATAAGGGGCTTAATAATTGCATTTAATAACCAATAATAATAATTTTGAGATGCCCTCAAAAAGAAAAAAGATGGTAACACTACCAGAGATATTGCTGTAGCTTTCCATTTATTCTAGATTCTATCCAAAGTTCATTTCAGGGTTTTGATTTTCTCCCTTTGACAGGCAGTAGAGAGTCAGGAAACTAGGAGTTCAAATATGACCTCAGACACTTGACACTTACTAGCTGGATGATCTTGGGCAAGTCACTTAAACCTGATTGCCTCGCAACCAGGGCCATCTCCAGTCATCCTGATTCATATCTGGCCACTGGACCCAGATGGTACTGGAGGAGAAAGTGAGGCTGGTAACTTAGCACAGCCTCACTCAAATCAATCCAATTCATGTGCTTTTCATGGCATCACCTTCCTGATGTCCTGGTCTTCAAAAATGAAGGACAAGGGGCAGCTAGGTGACACCATGGATAGAGCACTGGCCCTGGAGTCAGGAGGACCTGAGTTCAAATCCAGCCTCAGACACTTAATAATTACCTAGCTGTGTGGTCTTGGGCAAGCCATTTAACCCCATTGTCTTGCAAAAACCTAAAAAAAAAATGAAGGACAAACATTATTATTATTATTATTAACCCCAGATTGAAAGCCAAAAGCTATTACAGTACAAGGTAAATAAAGTGAGAGGATGTGAACCTCAAAATACAGGATGGGCAGAGAAACATGACCCTGAGTCAGGTTAGGAAGCACACAAGCGGAGAAGAGTAGAAAAAGAAACCCAGAACTAGGGACAGCTAGGTGGCGCATTGGGTAGAGCACTGGCCCAGGAGTCAGTATCTGAGTTCAAATCTGGCCTCAGACCCTTAATAATTACCTAGCTGTGTGGCCTTGGGCAAGCCACTTAACCCTATTTGCCTTGCAAAAACCCTAAAAAAAATTTGGCAAAAGAAAGTGTTATGAAGAAACTGCAAGCAAAGTTTACTACTACCCTGAAGCCACAGTTCAGGTCATCAACCATTCCCCCATCCAGTACTTCATAAGGTTAAGTTATACCACCTTTTGTTGGTCAAGAAAAGGTAGTTCCATTACTTTCTGTGGGCCCCACAAAATTCGGTTTTTCCCTCCTGATTGGATTGAGCCTGAGGGTCCATCTTGGATATCTTAGGGAAGTGTAGGAGTGATAATATGTGGTTGGCTTAGTCTTCCCTGGACCTTTGAATTCAGAGGAACTTAGCACATGCTGAATCATCCTGGATCCAAACCTGGGCCTCAGTTTCCCCATGCCAGAGTGGGGTGGGAACTATGACACAAGGAACTGGAATGAGATTGGGAGTTAGGGTACCTCAGTGAGGAAAATGTAGGGTGGGGCCATGAGGGAAGCCCAAAGTATGACACTGTGGCGTGGTTGAAATTACAAAGAAGGCCAAACAAGCAAGGGAATGATTAGGGAAAGAAAAGAGCCCAAGAAAGGGGGTTATCAGAAAGGAGCAGGGTGAGGAAAAAGAAAGAGTGCTCTGCTTGGGTCAATCTAAGTAGATTGGTTACTGTGGACTAGTTACTGTACTAAGCCCAAGGGATAAAAAAGGCAAAAGATGGTCCTTGTTCTCTAGGAGTTTGCAGTCCAATGGGAGAGACAACATGTAAGTTTTATACCAGAGAAATAGGAAATAATCAAGAGGGAAGGCACTAAATTTAAGAAGGACTGGGGAGCAGAACCAAGAGAACCATGAAACAGCAACATCATACAATGATCAACTATGATAGTTGATTCTAAAGGATTCTTTAAAGGATCTGTGATGGAAAAATGTCATCCACATCCAAAGAAAGAACTATGGAGGCTGAATCAGAGCAGATTCTTTTATTTTTTTATTTTTTGTGACTTTGCTTTTGTTCTGTTTCTTTCACAACATGACTAATATGAGAATGTTTACATGATTGCACATGTATAACCATCAAATTGCTTGTTTCAGGGAGGAAGAAAAAACTTGGAACTCAAAATTTTATTAAAAAATTAATGTTAAAAATTATCTTTATGTGTAACTGGAAAAAAATAAAATATGATTTTCCAAAAAGAAAAAAATGAGACACACACATACACACATGAAAGGCTTCTAGTATAATTTGGGAATTTAGCTGAGACTTGAAAGAAGCCAGGAGACAGACATGAGAAAGGCATTGTAGACAGTCAATGAGAATTCCTAGAGCCAAGAGATAGATAAGGATGCCAATGTCACAGGACCAAAGAGTACTTGGGGAAGGGGGAATATTCTGTTATAAGAAGTTTGCTAAGGCAGAGAGGGCTGGGTTCTGAAAGGCTTTGAATACTAAACATTTGATCTTGGAGGTGATAGCCACTTAAGTAGGAGGATAACAAGGTCCTACACCTACACTTAAGGTAAATCACTTTGACAGCCAAGCAGAGGATGGATTAGAGTAGGACACTTGTAGCAGTCAGACAGCCAGGAGACTGTTACATGTTCATGTGTGGATATGGCAGCTTGCACCAGGATGCTGGAAGTACAAGAGAAGAGACACAAGAAAGGGTGCAATGATAACACCAACAGACCTTAGTCACAGATTGGATAGAGGTGAGGCATAAGAGATACCTACAGGACATCTAGATCAAGATGTCTGGAAAACATTTGGAGGTGAGAAGCTGAAGATCAGCAGAGATATTAGGGCTAAATGAGTAGAGAAAGAGGAGAAGAGCCCAGTGGAGATAACTGACTGGTTAGTGGTCTGACCTGGATGAAAATCATGAGAGGAGTTTGGGAAAGAGCAGTCAGATAGGTGGGAGAAGAAACAGAAAAGAGTTATGCAATGAAAATAGAGAAAGAAGAGGGTGATAGACAATATCAAAGGCTGCAGAGAGATCAGATGCAGACTGAGAAAAGGCCTTTGGATTTGGCAATTCTGGTAACCAGACTAAGTAAACCAGACTAGAATGAGAGGAAAAGAAGTGGAGGCATTTAGGTTTGATGGTTTTCTCAAAGAGTTGGGACACAAACATTAGAAGAAATATAGGATGGTAGCTAATAGCAGGGGTGAATGGTTCAAGGATGGGTCTTTTGACAATGTGCATGTTTGTAGACAGTAGGGAAGCAGGCAGTAGATGGAGAAATTGAAGATGAGTGAGAAAATGGGGACAAAAGAGGGAGCACTCTACTGGAGGAGACAGGATGCAATCACTTGTGCAGGTAGGAGAGTTTGCTTTGGGAAAGCAAAGGGTCACATCTTCATGTGAAATGGATGAAGGTAGGACATAATGACCAAAGACATGAGTGATATGAGATGAGGAGGAGGGGAAAAGAGGGAATTCTCACGAAATGGACTTAATTTTTTCAGTAAAATAGTGTTACAAGGTCTCAATTGAAAGAGTGGGGAGAGTCAGAGCCATGGGAGGTTTAAGGAGGGATGAAAAGGTTTGGAAGAGCTGTTGTAGAAAGTAGAATGGTGAGTTAATAAGGGAAATATTAAAGGATTACTTAGCATTAATGATGTACCAGTTAAGGTTGTGTAACATAAATCTGCCCTCAGCACTGCCACAACTGTGTAGAAATTTGTTTCTTATCTTTCCCTACTCTTCTGTCTCATCTTTCATCATATCTTCCCCCAATATCTTGCCAAACTCCTGTGCCAAATTTGTTTCTTCTCTCTTTCCATCTTTTTTTTTCTTCTTTTTCATCTTCTCTTGAAATATACTATTTGTCCCACTTCTTTCACCTTATATCTGCCCCTGCAGCTCTCTTCTATTTCTCACCCTATTATTCATTAATTTATTCAGCCTATTTTTATTAAATGCTCACTTATGCCATATCCTGTGGAAGATCTTTTAAGGAATACCAAAGTAATCTAGTACTACTTAGTCCTCTCAGATATTTAAATCTAGTTGGCATAAGACCATGCAACCTCTATCATTGTTGTTCAATTGTTTTAATAAAGTAGTTGTTTACTAAAATTAATGGTATGAAAAACTTCAACAGGCAGCTGAAGTAATAATGGACTAAAATGGGAAGACTTAGTGAGCTAGATAATATTTGAGCTAATCCTTCAATCATTAAACATTTATTATGTACCATAATATTTGAGCTAATCTTTCAATCAATAAACATTTATTATGTACCTAATATAACATGATGTTTTTCTTAACTTTAGGGAAATATAAAGATATAAGGCATAGTTCTGTCCCAAGTAGCTTATTTAAGAGACCAGATATCCATTACTCTCTTTCTATTCACTACTAAACTTACTGAAAAAGTTATTTTTGCCCAGATGCCTCCAATTTTTCATTCTCCAGGACATCTCAATCCTTTGCAACCAGGCTTCTACCACCATCACTCTACTAAAATTGCTCTCTCCAACATCATTAAAGATCCCCTAATAAACAAATCCAGTTTCAGTTTTTCAATCTTCATTTTACTTGATTTTTCTTTTATTTTTTGTCACTGACCACCTTTTCCTGCTAAATATATCTTCATCCTCCAACTAGAGAGATCACACTCTCTTGGTTCTCATCAATACCAATTTTTTCCTCTTGTAGTAACAAGGCTGATCACCTACTTCCCAATTTTGATGCTTCCCAAAGAACTTGACCTTAATTCCCTCTGAGTCTGTGAGCCTTTTTAGCCTACTATGGAGCCAGGCAACTAGGGGGCTCAGTGGATAGAGCAGACAACTGCCATATTTATTTATACCTTCCTTTTGAGCTCCAGTCCTGCATCTCTATCTGACCTCTAGACATCTTCACCTAAATGTCTCAGGAGCCTCTCAAGAGTCAATTAGCTTATTGAAAAAAGTCTTGGATTGGTGTCAGGAAGACCTGACTCACTGTTTTCTTGACCAAATCACTCAGTCTCTTGAACAGATCATTCATGTTCTTTATCTGTCCAATGAGGCTGTTGTGTTAGATGTTTTTTAAGGTCTTTTTTTGTGTGTAATTCTTACAAAACCTACATTCAGAAATCAACTTCATTGTCTTTTTAAAAGTTATTCTTCCTTCTTCACTAATTTTATACATGGTTTCACCATTCACCTGTCATCCCCTGTTCATAACCTTGAAGTTATCTTTGATTCTTCCCTTTCCATCAGTTCTAGTGATAGAACTTGCTCAACATCTCTCAAATCTGTCTTTTCTTCTCTGTCCCTATAGTATTACCTATCAGGCCCTTATAAAACCCTGAACTATTAAAGTAGCTTCCTAATAGGTCTTCTCCCTCCAATCCTTTCTTCATAGCATTGTCATAATACCCTTTCATATACATAGGTTTTGTCATATCATTCCTACTCATCCTTTAAAACTCAACTCAAATGCCAGTCTTCAAAGAAGCCTTTCCTGATCTAAAACATAATGCTCTTTCCCTTAGACTTCATAGAACATTTTATTTTATTAATTCCTATCAGAGAAAAAAAGTTTCTTCACATTGCACTTATATCTATTTCTGAGTACTAGACTTTATTTTTTAGTTTATTGTTTAGAAAGACTATTTTCTAAAGTTTTCTTTCCTTGTATTTTCTCCACATTGTAGGCATTTACTCAATAGTTGTTATTTTGTATGCCCACATAATAAGCTTAGTTTGTCAGTCTTGAAATAAAGAATTTTAATTAAGTGGATAAGAATGCTTAAAGTATTTCAGAAAGAACCAACATAAAATATGGATGTGGATACAGACATTCTCTAGGGGCAAAGAGAATCCCAGGCTGGCTTGAGTGAAGGATTTATATAACAATAACTCCCATTGATAAGAGTGTTTTACAATGTACAAAGAGGTAATATAGCTATTGTTATCTCTGTTTTATAGATGAGGAAACTGAAACTCAGGAAATTTACTCAGGCCTCCACAGATAACAAGTGTCAAAGTCTATAGACTAAACCAGATCTTTTGAATGCAAAACAAGTATTTTTGTTTGTTTCTTTTCTTTATGAAAGAAACAAAGTTGGTCTATCAAAATTGGTTTCTTCCTTCCCCACCCCACCCCAGCTTTACCCTCTTCTTTCTCCCCCTTCTCTCTATTTTTTCCTTTCTATCTGTATATCCTCTCCTTCCCTCTTCCTCTAAACTGTCCTAGGGGTAGAGTAGAGATCTTTGAACTTTAAATGACTCTACTTGAGTCAGAGCAAATACTTCTGCCATCTAGGGCACCAAACCATTTCCTCTTTACCTTCTGTCTTTTTAAATTATTCATTTGTTTATTTTTTCAGTCATAACCAGTATTGTTGAATTTGAATTTGTTGAATTTGAATTTGTTGAATTTGTGGGCCACATAGTCATTATTTCTATAATTGCCCTGTTAGACCATCTTATGACCGATCTTTCTGTCACTGTTCTGTCATACTTTGCACTGCTGCCCAACTAGTCTTGCTCTGTTGTGATCTGTTTGTCATAAGTCTCATTCCACTTTCTCATGATAATGCTTCAAATATTTAAAGCTAGCACAGACTGTCAGGTTGGCCCTGCCTTCCCATTCCACCTAATTAATTCAGCCATGTGTTCTACTTAAATTTCAGGCTAACCCTTATTTTAATCTCCTTTTCTTCATGAGCTATGTTCTAGTCATCCTTTATTTCTTTTTTCCTTTTCTCCCTCCCCTCCCTCCTTCCCCTCCTTTTTTCTGTCGACATGTTCTTAACCTGTCATTGCTCTACCCAGAGAAATGTTAATTTTGATTACTTAAACCTCAAAGGTATCTTGGGGTTTACTGGCTAGATTTCTTTTTTTAAGGATCATACCCTAAATCCAAATTTCTCAGGCTCTCACTGATTGACCAACAGTTTGCAGCTTAAACTTCACTTGGGTTTTGTTTGAATTTTGATGGCTCAGAGTGAGTGTAAATAGCAAAATGTTTCTGTTCTGGCCAGAAATCCTAAGGATCTTTCCCTTGTAGATTGATTTCTTTTTTCTGACAAGGTAAAGGAGGTCATTTATTTAACCTCATTTCTTGCCTAGCCTCAAACACTGAAGGGGCATTGCCTTGGAATGACTGAGACCTGGGAAAGATCTTATCTTAACACTATATCAGGGGCGGCTAGGTGGCACAGTGAATAGAGCACTGGCCCTGGAGTCAGGAATACCTGAATTCAAATCCGGCCTCAGACACTTAATAATTACCTAGCTGTGTGGCCTTGGGTAAGCCACTTAACTCCATTGCATTGCAAAAAAACCCCAAAACACTATATCAGAGTCATCTCCAGTTCTCTTGATATATATCTAGGCACTGGACCCAGATGGCTCCAGAGAAGAAAGTGAGACTGGTGATTTAGCACAGCCCTGCCTCACTTAAATTCATTTCATTTGCAAGTCATGATATCACTTTCTAATATCTTGGTCCTCTTTGAGAATGAAGGACAAACAACAAGTTTGCCTGGTAAACCAAGTTTTTTTTAACTTCCTTATTTCTTTTTTCCCCCAACAACATGGTAAGACATTTATGAATTGATTCAAAGTCAAATAAGGAAGACCAGGAGAACACAGTGCACAGTAACAGCAATGTCATGATCATCAACTGTGAAAGACTTGATTACTTTGATCTAAGATGAATCCAAAGGATTCATGATGAAAAATGCTCTCTCCCTCTCTGTCCCTCTCTCTCCTCTCTCCCCAGTGTGATTGATATGGAAATATTTAACTTCCTTATTTCTAAAAATGGCACCTTCATTTATTCTCCTAGTTTCTCAGACTGTCTGAAATAGCAAAATAATAAAGAGATAAGCCTAAAAAGATAGAATGGGACCAGACTTGTAAGAACTTTGAGTACCAAGTTAACGAGTTTGGATTTTGGCCTACTGAAGTCACTGGGTAGTCCTTTATGTTTTGTTGGAGGAGTATGATGAAGAAACTGATGTTCTGTGGTTAATTCTGTAGCATTGTATAGGAAGAGATTGGCAGTAGTATAGTGAGAAGGAAAGAGTAATTGGATTTGAATTCAGATGATCTGAATTCAAATTCTGGTTCTTCACTTACTGGACCTCATTTTCTTCATGTATAAAATGATAAAGGTTAGACTGGATAACTTCTGAGATCTTTTCTAGCTCTAAATCTATGCTCATAAATAATGAGAAATTGAAATGAGTTGGTGGCAGTGAAAAGAAAGGGATGACATGAAGGACATTTCATGGGGAAAATGTAACAGGATAACTAAGAGAGTGAATCTTTTAATGAGTAAAGAAAAAGCTCCGGGGTAGGCTAGGTGGCCGCAGTGGATAAAGCACCACAGTGGATAAAGCACCACAGTGGATAAAGCACTGGCCCTCCGGTCTCAGACACTTTATAATTACCTAGCTGTGTGGCTTTGGGCAAGCTACTTAACCCCATTTGCCTTGCAAGAATCCTAAAAAAAAAGAAGCTCCCTTATTCAAATCCCTTTGATCAAAGATCTCCCTAAAATTAACTTGGTTGACTGAAAGAGTACATTTGTTGTTGATAAAAGTAAGAAAAGTTGGGAAATTGACTTAGGGTCAAAGGGGATGCACTTGTTGTTTGAGGGGTGCTATTGGGATGTGTAGAAAGCATAGGAAAGGGGCCGCTAGGTGGTGTAGTGGATAAAGCACCAGCCTTGGAGTCAGTAGTACCTGGGTTCAAATCCGGTCTCATACACTTAATAATTACCTATCTGTGTGGCCTTGGGCAAGCCACTTAACCCCATTTGCCTTGCAAAAACCTAAAAAAAAAAAAGCATTGGAAATAAAAATTGGAGCTGCTAACACCTCTCTTACCTATCGGTGTCATCTCTGCCCTTAGGTATCTTAAATGGTGGTACCACAAGACACAGGTGGAAAAGAAGACTCCTTTCATAGACATGTTAAACTGCCTTCCTCTAAGACAAATCTATGGTGAGTATTTCTTAAGGGAGAAAAAGCAAAGAACTCATACATTTCACTTTCAAAGAAAAACTTCCAACCTCCTTAGAGGGGAGGGGATTGGAAAGAAGAGAAGAGGTCACTTTCCCATCTTTAAAAATAAACAAAGAAAAAAATTTCTTCCCTAAAGTCGAGGGAGCAAGATGTGACATTTATATCCTCTCATCTGTTGCTTCTCACCTCACTACTACTATTTTCCTTCCCTACCTTCTTCCTTTCTGCCCTTCAAACGTTAGTCTCTGACACCTGGCTCTATCTTCAGGTTGTCCACTGGGTGGTATTGGAGGTGGTACCATCACCCGTGGCTGGAGGGGCCAGTTCTGTCGCTGGCAGCTCAATCCTGGGATATACCAGCACCGAACAGTAATGGCTGACCAGGTAAGGAGAGTGGGGAAGGATGAAGAATGTGGGAAAAAAAATTTAATTCAGCAAGTGTCTTCCTGTGCCTCTGTCTAAGCTCCAGACTAGAAAGAGCAAACAAGGAGCTACCACTTAGTCCCTGAGGAAGAATAGTTCAAGTTGTAAAGGATCACTTACCCTTGTCTTTACCCTTGTATTTTGGTTGAAATCTCTGTTTGTAAAGGGAGTTTGAATCACAGATTCTTGAAGTATTGAATGAAAGAACATACTGGAAGCCTAGAAAAGTGGCCTCTAGGATTAAGACAATGAGTACCTCCTTTAGATCTAAAAAAGGCATTTCCCAGGGTCTTCAAGCTATTGTTCTGCTGTCATGGCCACCTCTCTCTTGGGACCATTCATCTTCCTAACCTGAACAAATCCTTTTTCTGTAGAAACAAGGTTAGACTTCTTAAAAAAGAACCTTAACTGAGAAACTCAAGGAAAATAAAAATAAAGAAAAAAGTATAGAAGCAAACAGGTTCATAAAGTATAGATATTTCTGATTCCAGATTTGATGTCTAGCTCATGATTGGTTTGGCTGGTACAGATTTTACAGAATAAACTCTGCCCCTTTTTTTTATGTCAGCTCTTTGGAGTAGATGCCAGAGAATGGGTGCTGGACAGATACTCGAGCTTTTAGCCTGAGGTAGATTCAGATTTTCACCACTGGCAAATCTTGTGGGATTTCAATCCTTCCCAGAACCTGCTTTCAGTATTATTTTCAGGTATGAACTCCCCCCACTCCCTTGCCCTGGAATTGTCCTGCTGTCGTGGATCTTGGATAACCAAAGTACTTCTTTATTTGGTCCCTTGAATTTCAGGCCATTCTCCACTAATCCTGCCTCCTTAGTTCTTTCTGCTAGTCATTGGTTTCCAGTCTTTATATAAAATGAACTTGAATGAGCTTCAATGCTAATAAACCTTATGATCCTAATATCTATCTTTATCCCCTAACCTCTTTTTCTCTAACCTGTTTGGTTTGCTTTGAAGTTCATATTCCTGGAGTGAAGCTCAAATTCTTAATCTATTAATCAAAATGCTAGCCCCTTTAGCACCATATCACCTCAGTGACAGGGACCATCTTTCCTTGGGAGCCTCTATACATTCCATGAAATCCCTCTCTTTTCAGTAAGTAATTTCCCTGTTGACTTTTTCTTGTTTCTGATCTGAGGGATGTATTAAGAGCAAAGAAGACTGGTAGGCCCTGAACCAATAAACAAGGCTGTCAAGTTCTCATCTCTCTCGTCCACAGGTTCTCTTTAATGGCATCACTTGGGTTCCCCCAGGCTTGTGACCTTGCAGATTCCTGTCACAGTAGTTTTACAACATTAAGATTACTTAACACATATAATAATGATAATAATAATAATGATATAATTTCTACCAAAGAAGATTCATTTCTTCATTTGCTATCAAAGAACTTAAAGTCTTTTGGGAGAGATAGGACTTAAATACGCAAGAAAATACACATGAACTGAGTTCAAATCTAGCATCAACACTAGTTTCATAACTGGTAATGTCACTTAACCTTTGCCTACCTCAGTTTCCTCAATTGTAAAAACATCTACTTCCCATGCTGGTTGTGACAGTCAGTGAAGGTAATATTTGAAAAGTGCTTAACTTCACAGGGCATGCCACTCAGAAGGTGCTTAATAAATAAATGTTTGTTCCCTTTCCTGTCTTCCTTTTGAGACTGTGATGTAAGGGCCAAGATTAAGTGGTAAAGTTAGTGTGGCTTATAATAGAACAGTGGGCAAGGAAAACCAATGTGGGCTAAGAAACAAGGGGGAAGGCTTTGTGGAGAAGATGAGGATAAAAAGTAGTATTTCTGGATGTACAATGTTCTTTATAAAAATTACCTCACTTGATCCTCACAACAATCCTGAGAGGTAGGTTAAGGATATGGAAGCAGAGATTTGATTTAAGAGACTGGCTCATGGTAACACAGTAAATAGCAGAACCTAAACTCAAACTCAGGTAATCTGAATTTAAATCTTATGCTCTTCCTACTGTACTATATGTCCTGGAAATTTCTGATTAAATTACATTCCAGTAATTGGAAAGAGGAAGAAAAGTGAGAATAAAGTCAGATAGACTATTTAAAGTTAAATGAAAATTGCAGGGGACCTATGGGGCAAAAGACTTGTATCCTATTCTGGGAAGAAAGAGGGCAAGTCTTTGTGAATTTGGAAGAGGTGGCCAACTGGTTTCCATTACCCCTCCAGAAAAAGAGACAACATTCCATCAAGTCAGGTCTGCTGCCTCCTTCTGGAAGTGGAGAAACACCACTCCATTGAGCTTCAGATTCCTCTCTTCCAGGAGAAAGGCCATTTCATCAATTTTTCAGCCCTGTCTTCTACTTTGGGGCAAGGAGATTAACATTATTCAGCTTCTTGACTTGTCCCCTCCCCAGCCCTACCCTTGGTCTTATCCTCTCCATCCTAAAGTTTCTGACCCTCAAACTATCATCATTCAAACCTCTTCCCTGATCACCCACTACCAATCCCTATTCCCATTTTTCCCAGCTCCCCTCTCCGTCTCTCACCCTAAAGCTATCCATCTCTACCACTGTATATTCTGGAATACCTGCTTTATAGACAACAAACTTGCTTTTATCTTACACCATTTTCCATTCCTTCCATCTTCTGGTTCTCACTGAGATCTGGCTCCTTCCTGATGACATAACTTCCCTAGCTTCCCTTTTCAGCACTGGCTTCACTCATTATCACCATTTCACTGGTCAGGGTGGGAGAATTAGAATACTCCTGGCTTCTCATTGCCACTTTCAGATTCTCCTTCTACCATCATCACTCAGTAATCTCTCATTCTTTAAGGTTCACTTAATCCATATCTACCAACCAATCAAAATACTGCTAGCTGTTGTTTGCTGTCTTCTGGGACACCCTTCCATCCTTTTTCTAGTTCTTAGGTTAAAGTCTTTATCTCTTTCTCAATTCCTATCTTTATTCTAAGTAACTTCAGTTCCTCAGCTTACTCATTACACATTACTTACTCTTTCCCCCACCTCAGCCACACACAAAGATTAATGTACCCATGATCTTTCTTTTGCCTACAAATGCATCCCTTCCATATTCATGAACTCTGAAATTCCCTCATCTGATCATAGTCTTTTTTTGTCATTCCACCTCTCCCTCTGCCTTGCAATTTCAAATCTGTCATCTTTATTATGACTTCTAATCCCTTGACTTCTCATTTCTTTCGCAGGCCATCACCCCAGCACTAGGCTACACTCTCCTCTTTTCTTCATCCTGGTCCTTGGTGAACTGTTCAGCTTTGTACTTGACTCTTTTTATATATATAAAAACAATCCTGCCCTGCTAAGACTCAGCCTTGGATCACTTGCATCATCTACTGCCTTTATTCCTTTCCTTAAGCAACTGAACGAAACAGAAGAAATATCACGAAACCATGTTGACAGGGTCCACTAAAAATTTTTATTACATAATCACAATTGGGTCCTTATTGATGCAAGGCCTTTCTTTTATGCCTCCCTTATTAACTCACTATCCCACTCAGCACAGCACACTTTTACATTTTTCATCCCTCTTCAGCCCTCCTTTGGCTTTTTCTCCCCCATGCTCTTATATTTTGCCTTGAATTTTACTGAAAGTTTTGAGGCCATTTGCTCCTTATCCCTTCTCTTTATTCCATATCACTTATGTGTTTTCTACTGCTGTGTCCTCCTTCACCTGTCTCATATGAGAGGTGACCCTTTTTCTCTCTCCCGATATTTATATGATCCCATTACATTCTCCCTTCCTCCAGTTTGTCCCCTCTATCATTTCCCACTCTCTTGCTTGTCTTTCATCTATTTCTGTCAACTATCTCTCCTGCCTACAAACATGCCCGTGTCTCTCCCTCATCATCAAAAAACCCCTACTTGGACTATTTATCTCTGCTGCTAGCCATCATCCTATATCTCTTTCGAACTTGTGGCTCAATTCCTTAAGAAGGCCTTCTATAATCATTGTCTCTACTTCCTTACCACTCATGCTCCATAGTCTGGCTTCTGAGAATTCATTCCACTGATACTGTTTTCTCCACAGATACTAACAATCTTTTAATTGCCAAATCTAATAGTCATTTTTCAATCCTTGTCCTTGATCTCTATATCCTTTGACATTGTCAATCATTCTTTTCTATCTAGAAGATATTGGTGTCTTCTGATTCCCCTTTTAGCCATCTGACTTCTCTTTCTCATTCTCTTTTGCTGGGTTTTCATCTAAATGATCCCCACTAACTGTGGTTGTCCCCCAAGGCCCTGTCCTTTTATCCCTCTATATCATTTCACATGGTAATCTCATCAAGTCCAGTTCTCATGGATTTGATTATCTTCTCTGTGCTAATGATTCTCATGTCTACTTATTCAGCCCTCCCCTCTGCCGACACACAATCTCTCATTGCTAACTGCCTATTGGACAGCTTAAACTGGACTTCCATAAGCTCAACATGTCCAAATTTAAATTCCCTATCTTGTTGGCAAGCATGAACTTTCCTAGGAGAGTATGATCCAAGTGGGCAGTGACCTGTAATGTTATATCATGTCTTACTTAATAACTGTAAACATGTAGACTTGTTTTGCATGACCTTAGAGAATGGAGAAAAGAGGGTATGAAGAAAACACAAGCTGCAGAGAGTTATTTCTGCTAATCTAAAGAAAGCCCTTCCTAACAATTAGAACTGACCAAAAAGTAAAGTGGGCCTCCTCTGTAGGTAAAGGTTTACTACCACTGAAGGGAAAATCTCTTAAAATGAGATGATGGTTGAATCAGATGATTTCTAAGGGCCTTCGGAGCTCTTTAAATCTATCGACTTTGGTCTTCCAACTAAAACTAGATGATCACTTCTCATAAAATCATAGAATCTCAGATTTGGAAAGACCTCAGAGGACATTTAAGCCAACCCATATCCAGGAATAGGAGATGATTCTTGTTTAAATATGAATTGGATTAAATCTTTTCCTATGCTGAAACTAAGTTATTCTGAAATTTAGTAGGGTTCAGATAAGTGGAAGGTAGAATATTCCAGTTTAGAGCAAAAGTATTGAGTTAGAAAAGAACATACCTTGTACACTGACTGAAGTAGGTGGTTTGTTTAAGGAAGTAGCTGGATGTCTCCAGGCTGAAAAGGTAGCTTAGGACAGGTTGTGAAGACCAAGGTTAAGGAGTACTGACTGAAAGCAACAGACACTGGGCAGCCACTAAAGGCATTTGAGTTCATAGGATGATAAAAGCAGGGCTTTAAGATTTGTCAGGAGACTGAAGAACTCCAAGAAAGCAATAATGGTAGCTTTGTCCCCCTGTGGTACCATTGGGAATAAAACAAAAAAATACATATATGAAGGAGACTTCCAAGAGACGTACCATTGGGATATGGAGAATAACAGGATGAAAGCTTGATATGGTAGAAAGGAATACTTGGGCTGTTTCAGAGTCAAAAAGTTTGGGTATAAAATCCAACTTGGATACTTAATGGCTGTGTGACCTTAGGCAATCACTTGAGCTCCCTGGTCTTCTATTTCCTCATATCTAACTGGATATCTAAATTAAGTTAGAATGAAAAGATACTGAATTTGAGATGCTGACAAGCTAACCAAACTCCATCTTCCTTAATTAGTTCACCATATGCCTTCGGCGGAAAGGACAGACTGTGTACCAACAAGTCCTGTCCCTAGAGCATCCCAATGTCTTGCGAAACTGGAATTGGGGCCTGTGTGGATTCTTTGCTTTTTATCATGCACTCTACCCCCGAGCCTGGACTGTCTACCAGCTGCCTGGGCAGCAAGTCACGCTAACCTGTCGCCAGGTCACACCCATCCTCCCACATGACTACCAGGTAATTCCTGGCCTCTGGCTACTGGAGTAACATCCACTTCCACAGATGCTTTCTTTGCCTGTCAGCATAGCTCTGAGGCATGAATTGCCCTTTAATCCTCCCAAGATTTTTTGATGAAGGGAAATGGTTTGGAAGTTAAAGGAGTATATAGTGAGGCAAACAATCTGAGTCTACTTTCTCATTGGCCTCTCCTTTTTCACCCCAGGACAGTAGCCTACCTGTGGGGGTATTCGTGTGGGATGTAGAGAACACTGGTGATGAGGATTTGGAAGTATCCATCATGTTTTCCATGAGAAATGGCCTTGGAGGTAGACATGATGGACCAGGAGGGCTGTGGAATGAGCCCTTCTGCTTAGAACACAATGGGGAAACTGTTCAAGGGTTGTTGCTGCACCATCCAAACCCTCCCAACCCATACACAATGGCTGTGGCTGCCCGACTCACAGTGAGTATCTGATGGACAAGGTGGGGGCTTGGAATGATTGGATAAATGTTAAGTAGTTATTAAGCATTTGTTACCTCTGAGCCTAGCACTATGCTGAGTGTTAGAAATACAAAAATAAAATGTGACAGTTCTTGCCTTCAAGGAATTTACATTCTAGTAGGGGGAGATAGCCCAAAAGAGGGAGTGGTGGCCAGAGAAATTTCAGAGATGGTGAGTGGGGCCATAGAGGGGATTGATCAGTATGATCTTTCTAGAAGCAATGATAGTGTTGATAGAAAACTGTTGAGGAGATGGGCTGAGGAGGAAATTTAAATGGGATGTGAAATATAGGCCAGGGTTTGGATCTGGTCAGATAGAGGGGGGGGGCATGCTCATTCCTTATGCTGGCTAACTCATCAGTTGAAATAGCATAGGCTCAGGGCAGTAACCTCCTCATAGTCCCACAAACCTTCACTTTAATTCTCATTCTTTTTGCTGACTTGCTGGGAGTGAATAGCAGGAAGCTGTAGTTTGGTCTGCAAGGGGGCAGTTAGACTTGGAGTTAGCCACCTTTCCTAAGAGCTCCTTCCTGATAGGCAAACACCACAGTGACTCATGTCACAGCCTTTGACCCTGATGGCACCGGACAGAAGGTGTGGCAGGACTTGCTCCTGGATGGACAGTTGGATTCCCCATCTGGTAAGGAGAGAGAAGGAGGGAGGGATAAGAGGGTGAGGGGTTCTAACTGGATCAGAGAATGGTGAAACTTGTCCCTAACTTTGATAGTGCAATAGGAGAAGGTTATGAATGAGGCTAACTAGATAGATTCCTGGGATTGGGAGGCCTAGTGGAAGAGGGCTTAGATATTTCTATGTCTACCTCCTAGAGTCTCCCCAACTCTCTACTAAGAGGTTCCCCCAATAGTCCTGAGCTGAGGAGGAAGACCAGGGCTTTCTTATGCTGACCACTTCTGTATCATTCCTAGGCCCCAGCCCTCCCACTCAAAAGGGAGAGGGCACAGGTGGAGCTGTGTGTGCAGGAGCCCATTTGCCTCGGAGAGGCAGATGCCAGTTGGAATTTGCATTGGCCTGGGACATGCCCAAGATTCTGTTTGGAGCTAAGGGCCAAGCCCACTACAGGTAAAAGATAAAATGTGCAGGTGTGTGCAAGAAGGTGGGGGAGGGCAATGTGTTAGCTTGTTGTGATGGGACTCAGAGCTTTGAGAGACACAAGGAAACTAGACAAAGTGTGGAGAATTTGCTTTATATGACTCAAGGATTCTTTATCATTGTCTTCTATCCTTTTTTCAGGAGATATACTCGATTCTTTGGCCGTGAAGGAAATGCAGCTCCAGCCCTCTGTCATTATGCACTCACCCAGTACAGCTCCTGGGAGGAGAGAATTGCATCATGGCAGAACCCTGTGCTGGAGGACAGGTATGGGGAGATGGCCATCAGGTCATGGTCAGTCTTTCCAGTCCTAGACCCATTCCCCTTCTAAGTGGGCTCAGCCTGCAGGGTTCTTCTGGAGTAGTATGGGCATGCTTCCCCTGCTCACAGATAGAACAGCCTTGGAGATCCCTAAGACTTTCTGGGGTGCTTACTCTAAGGCATAGGCAGGGAAAGTTCAAAATAAAATTCATTATGGTCACAACTGAATAGGAAAGTTGTTTTTGAGTTCCAAATATTGTGGGTTGAACCCTGTCTAGTCTTCATTTACTCTAGCTTAGAGATGATGAGGCTCTCTCCACTCACTTGGCTATTTTTCTGTCTTCCTCCTTTGGAGTGCTTGAGGTCTTTGGGAGCCTCATTGCTGCACTGGATTCTCTTCTTTCTTGTTTCTCCATACCCATCTAGGACATGGGGTCCTAACCTGGGGCCCATAGACTTGTTTTTGCAATATTTTAATTATTGTATGTGTGTGTGTGTGTATGATTTCTTTTGTAACCATGCTTTTCATCTTATGAATTTAAAAACATTAATCTAAGAAGGGTTTCACCAAACTACCAGAGTTGCCTGAAATACTGAAAAGGCTAAAAACTCTGTGCAATTTCTCAGCTGTCCTGAGCCTGTTTTCTTCTTCACCTCTCCAGTTCCAAGGCTATATTGCTATCTAGTTACATTGAGATGGGAGTGGATTGGGGTGGGGGAAGACAGGGTGGTGCACAGGTCCTCCCTGATTGCCTGGCCCCTAGAAAATAAAGGTACTTCTAAATATAAGATGCAAAGATCCTTCCTTCTATTATCTGAGCTATCAACTAATTGTTTTAACCATATATTAAGTTTTAATGTCCATATATTCTTTTGTCCTCATTGATAATATTGTATCATGTTATTTAACCTATTATTATGGTTAATGAAATTTGGCCACCATGATAGGTTTTGTGCTAATCTCTAGGACTCCATCTATTTCCTCAGACAGCTCCATCCATTTCCCATAATGTCTAGAATAGCCATTCCTCTAATCTTTGACAGTAAACTTCACTGTTCTAAACAATTTACATTTTTAGAAAAAATTGTTTAAAATTATATTTAGTGAAAATTATGTAAATAATTCTCCTCCCCTAGGTCCCTGCCTGCATGGTATAAGTCTGCCCTTTTCAATGAATTATACTTCTTGGCTGATGGGGGTACCATTTGGCTGGAGGTTACAGAAGAAACAACAGAGGAGTTTGGTGGGGTGCTGAACCAGCTTCAACCTACCCTGCAGGAATATGGGCGCTTTGCTTACCTTGAGGGTATGAGAGAACACATGGGGAGAGATGGAGAAACCATGGGGCTCTTAGCATAAGGGGTAATATTTGGTAGGAGTTAAGGGTTCAGAGCAATATTGGGAGTGTTTGGAGGTGTGGTCATCCAAGGACATTCAGAGACTCTTCCTCCCAGGACAGGAGTACCACATGTACAACACATATGATGTCCACTTCTATGCCTCCTTTGCCCTCATCATGTTGTGGCCCAAACTTGAGCTCAGCCTTCAGTATGACATGGGTAAGAATTCCCCAACCATAACTCCCCCTTAAGAAAATTTTTATTGACATACCTCATCCCACTCTCCTCTGCCCTATCTCAAGGATCCTGTCCTATCCCTCAGATGTTCAGTCTCCCTTTACATAGCTCTAATGTCCTTCACTACCACTGAAGTCTGTTTCCCCTTAGCTGTAGCAACTCTGAGTGAAGATCTGACACGGCGGAAATATCTGATGAGTGGCATGACAGCTCCTGTGAAGAAGAAAAATGTCATTCCCCATGATGTAGGGGACCCAGGTATTTGAATTCCCAACCTTTATTTGGAAATCCAGTGGAAACCTTTCCTTCCAATTTCTTTTTACTCTCACTAGACCGTATCAGTTCCTTATTAAAAAAAAAAAGTACATTGGCTAATTATCATCCCATAGCAGATGAATGCCTTATCTATTTGTCTAGCCTTCATCTCTCTCCTGAGCTCCAGTTCTACATCATCAATTACCATTGGGCACATCAAACTGATTCCCCAGAGACAGCTCAAAATCAGCATACCCTATTTCCAAATGTCCTGATTTCTGTCAAGGGCATCATGAATCTTCCAGTCTTCCAAAGTGTTCAACCATAGTGGTGTCTCATATCTTGCCATTGCCACATCCACATCTCCCTTTCTTAATACTTTCATAGTTACAATCTTACTTCAGTGCTTTTCACCTAGACTGTTGCCATATCTTCAGGTTGATCTCCCTGCCTCAAGTCTTTCCCCACTTGCCTCTTTTTTTAGCTATCAAAGTGATTTTCCTTAAACACAGCTCTACCCTCATTCCCCTTGACAGCAAATTCCATTGACTCCCAGTTTCCTCCAGGATCAAATATAAACTCCTATTTGATTTTTCAAGCCCTTCCAAACCTGGTCCAAACCTGTCTTTATTATGCTACCATCTATTTACCTTCTAGCCAACCTTTGTTCTAATTCCTCCCACACAACATTCTTTCTCCCCTCTTCAAGCACTTGCTATGCCCCTGCCAGGAATGAAAATGCAATCCTCACTTCTGCCTCATTTTCACTTCAAGATTCAGCCCAGGTACCACCTTCGACATGAAGCTCTTTCCCTGCCTCCTGCCCCACAGCTGCTCGTGTCTTCCCTCCCTAAATAACTCTATATTCCTCTGAATCTTTGTATGTGTACCTGTCTAGTACAACAGAATAAGAGCAGACTCTTAAATTTTTGTCTTTGAATCTCCCATGCTCTGCACATAGGAAGCATTTGATAAGTGTTGGCTGGCTAATTTTAAGTACCCCATTTCCTAACACCAGATGATGAGCCATGGCTTCATATCAATGCTTACCTAATTCATGACACAGCTGATTGGAAGGACCTGAACCTGAAGTTTGTGCTGCAGATTTATCGGGACTTTTACCTGACGGGCAATGAGAACTTCCTGAGGGACATGTGGCCTGTGTGCCTGGTAAGGTCCCCTGTGCCACACCATAGGTTGAGCACAGCTCAGGTACTAGGGAAAGTGTAGGCCTGGAATGCAATTCTACACATGTTGTCATTGGGGGTTGGAGGAGAAAATGTAGGCCCTGTTGTGAACCCTGAAATAAGGATTTATATCCTTCATTACAGGCTGTAATGGAATCTGAGATGAAGTTTGATAAGGACCAAGATGGCCTAATTGAAAATGGGGGCTATGCAGACCAGACTTACGATGGATGGATCACCACAGGACCCAGGTACACCTAGAAATGAAGAGTGCCCCAATGTGGGTGGGGTATCTCATTCTAGCCTCTAACCCCATTCCTGGTCAGGAGTGGTAGAGAGCAGTGTTGTTATTCTGATCTCTGACACTATGTCCTGAGTTCATGATAATGGGGTGGAGATGGCATCACCCTGACCCCATATTCCTGGCCAGTGCCTACTGTGGGGGCTTGTGGCTGGCAGCTGTGGCTGTGATGGTCCAGATGGCTGCTTTGTGTGGAACTCAAGATGTCCAAGAGAAGTACTCCTCCATCCTGAGCCGAGGTCGGGAGGCCTACGAGAGGCTTCTCTGGAATGGTGAGGCCAGCTTCAGGGGAGGGGCAGCATGTGCTGGGGGAGATTGCCTCTAGAATGGATGTAGGTATATTAGGTAAAGAGGGTAGGAAAATGGTGAATCAGAAGCCTTACCATGCCTTCCTTCCCTACCCAAATAGGTCGTTATTATAACTATGATAGCAGCACCCAGCCACAGTCCCGCATTATCATGTCTGATCAGTGTGCTGGTCAGTGGTTCCTGGGAGCATGTGGACTAGGAAAGGGGGATACTGAGGTAAGAGAAAAAGATATGAAAATGATCTGAGATATGGGTCCAGGTGCTAGGAGAAAGGAGGAACTGATCTCTTTCTTTGTTGGTTGGAGAAAGTTATCCCATCTCTCTTTGGCCAGGTATTCCCTACCTCTCATGTGATTCGAGCTCTCCAAACAATCTTTGAAGTGAATGTCCAAGGCTTTGCAGGCGGAGCCATGGGGGCTGTGAATGGTATGCAGCCAGATGGTATCCCTGACACATCCAGTGTCCAGTCTGATGAGGTCTGGGTAGGTGTGGTCTATGGGCTGGCTGCTACCATGATCCAAGAGGTAATTCATTTCCTTCAATTCTTCCATCCCAGGTCATTTTCAAGAAAGCAGGGGCTTCATTCCCTTCCTTACTTTTATTTTTCTCAATAGGGCCTGATTCAAGAGGGTTTCCTTACAGCTGAAGGCTGCTACCGCACGGTGTGGGAACGCCTAGGGATGGCATTCCAGACACCTGAGGCCTATTGCCAGCATCGAGTATTCCGCTCCCTTGCATATATGCGACCACTCAGCATCTGGGCCATGCAGCTGGCATTGCAGCGGCACGGCAGAGCCCATGGGCAGGGCCTGGGACTGACTGAACAGACAAGTGGAGAGAGCATAGGAGTGACTGCTGGACAGCAATTTCCTCTGGCTGTTGGTCTTAACACCAAGTCAAAAACTAGAGCAGACTTGGGACAGAAGGGCCTCCTAGATTCTGTTTAGACAAGGGGGAAGCTGGAGACACTATTGTGGACCTTCCCATCTGCAACCCTGAGCCATCAGGATAATCACCTACCACCCACTTTCTCCAGCAGAGCCATGGGGATGGGGCACATAAACACCACAATCACTTATTTATTTTCCTTCCCTCCACTCCCCAAATTTTTGCTGCATGGAATGCTAACAAAGTTTCAGCTATTCCCTTCCCCACCCACCCTTAAGCCCTGAGCCAGACCCCCTCACCCAGAACTGGATGGAGGAGTGGGTATAACTACACAAATAAAAGACCCAAGAAACTAGTAAGATTTAATATGAATTCTCAGGTTTGGGAGGGCCAGCCCCAGCTACATCAACTTTATTCCTATTTACAGTATGGGGCCCTCAAGATATAAGGAGATTGTATGTGTACATATCAAACCATTCAACCTTTGTTCAGTATTTCCTTGATATTCTGGGCATTTCCTACCCCCAATATCCACATCCATCATCTGACTCCTGCCTCTACATCACATTTCATTGGAGCATCGTCCATGAAGAATGATAGTGGGGGGGGTGGTAGGAGACCAGCCCTGTTTCTCTGTGGCCTCTGAAGGCAGAAGAGTAGTATGTGTGGGGTCTAGTTGCCTCAGAATCTGTTTATCACTTGTTCCAGTAAGAGAATCAGAAGAATTGTCTGGGGCTAGAGAGGTTCCACCTGCCAATGGATTTAAGGTGATCTCTGATTTTTCCTCTGACAACCAGGCAGCAAACTCCAGAAGAGAGTGATTATCATTGGGAAGGGACCGGATCTGACGGGACAGTACTGTGGGAAGATAGCCACAAAGAGGAATGAGTGCAAGGGAGACGCAATGAACCTTAATCCAAACCCTCTGGATCAGCTAGCCAGGGCCCCCTAAGAATTTCCTTGACTCCACTTACTGGGAGGTGCTGACTGATGAGCCCGGATCTCAGAGGGATACATAGCAGGAAACAAGAAGAGGCAGAAGGAAAAGAGCAGGACCTAGGGATTTGGGGAACATTGGAGATTAGGAGGAATCAACCCATAGTGTTGTCCCATCCCATTCCCCCTTAGGGCTGGTATCAAAAGTTGGGGAAATAGGATCAGAGGGCCTTTATTCCTTACCACAATGCAAGTGCTATTGCTGGTGGATTTTGTCATCTCGGCTACCAAAGCCTGGAACTTCTTTAGCTGATCCAAAAGAGACCTGAAGAAGATTCAAGACATGATTCCTACCCATTCCCCAAGAAAAATGAAATTTGGGTGAGGGATATGAGGGTGACACTAGAGGGTGAGGCAACCGAGGCACTGGTTCTGTGATTACTTACAAATTCTGTTTCTCCAAGAGCTGGACTTTCTTCTGTAACTCCAGATTCTGGGCTGTACAAGCCAAGACCCTGGAACAATCATGGGAATAGCATGTTGCCAATCGTATCCCCTTATAATCCCCTCAACTTGTATCCTGTCCCTCTACCCATCCACACTCCTATAGCAGTTTACTCTCTCCTGACCCCCCCGACATACCTACTTTCCAGCCCTCCCACATATACTTTCTTCTTCCTTCTACTTTCTTGAGCTGACTGTTTGTTACGAATCTTCCTCCGAACTCTTTTCAAGACTCGTTCCTCTGCCTGGGTTGGAGAATGGACAAGAGAAGGGAAGCCATCAGTAACATAATTTTAGATTTGAAAAGTTATTTAGATATGATCAAGTTCAACACAACCAGTACAGCAATCCCTTAGTGTCCCTAATAGGCATCTTGTCCTAACACTTGGTCTATGGTTAAAAAAAAAATCTGTTTCAAGATTGTCAACTATCATTGGGCGAAGTATCTTAACAATAAAAAAAACTGCCTCCCTTTAATTTCTACTCATTGGTCACAGTTCTGACTTTGGTACCTTAAAATAAATAATAATAAATAATAAATAATAAAATAAATAACTCATTTCCAGACTAAACATCCTTTCAAAGTTTTCATGTGACATGACTTCCAGAGCACTCTCCATATTGATTATACTTAATTTATTTCATGTCCTTAAAATATGTGTCCAGAACAGAACATTCCATAGAGCCTAGAGTAGGAAGGGGTTACAGCATCTAGTCAAACCCTTACCTGAACCCAGATTTTCTCTATCGCACTCATAAGAAATGGCTCATCCAACCTTTTTTTCTGAAGACTTTCAGTGATAGGGTAATGACTCTCAAGACAGCTCATTCCACTTTTGAACTATACCATTATCAAGTCCTTGCTTATATCAAATAAACATGTTTCCTGATAAATGTCATCTATTAATTCTATTGCCTTGAAGGATCCTTCCAACTAATCATCGCTCAAATGTGTGAAGACAAGTTGTTATCTATCTGTACACATACCAGCTTCTCAATGTCCTTCCTAAACTATGGCTCTTAGATATGAAGATGTCTCCCAAATGTGCAATGACCAGGGAAAGAGGGCGTTGAGACTAATAATGCAACTTTGGATCACTAGCTTTTGTCATATTTTGACTTACATTAAGCTTGTTAAACATGCAGGTCCTTTTCACATAAATTACTATTTTATCTCTTCTAATATTCATGAGGTAGATTTTTTTTAACCTAAATGTAAGACTACATTTATTTCTATTAAAGTTCATCATCTTAGACTAGGTATATTATTCTAACCTATTGAAACTATTTAAATGATTGATCTAGAGATTAGACCCCTGTTAATAATAGCTATCCCTCCATCAACTGAAAATGTTATCTATGCCTTCACAATATTGAACAAAACTGGGCCAAGGAGGGAGTATCTTAGCACTCCACTAGAGATTTCCCTCCATGTTGACATCTTGTTCATTTCAAATTCACCTACTTATACTATCTTGTCTAGTCCTATCTCAAAGACAACTCTGCAGCAACCAGGTGGCGCAGTGAATAGAACACTGGCCATAGAGTCAGAACAAGAGTTGGAATCCAGCCTCAGACACTTGATACTCACTAGCTGTGTGACCTTGGGCAAGTCATTTAACCCTGATTGCCTCACATCCTGGGCCATCTCCAGTCATCCTGATTCATATCTGGCCACTGCACCCAGATGGCTCTGGAGGAGAAAATGAGGCTGGTGACTTAGCACAGCACCCTCTCACTCACATCCAGTTCATATGCTTGTCATGACATCACCTCACTGAAGTCATGGTCTTCTTCAAGCATGAAGGTCAAACATCATCATCAAAAGACTACTTTGCTGAAATTTAGACAGAATGTATCATCATGGCCCTGATGTACCCATCAAAGGAAATGAGTCTAGTCTGGCATGACATTCTCAATAAACCCATAATGACTCATTATGAACCATGGGATTTTTCCACCTGACTAGCAGCTGAAACCTTCCATATGTCTTATCTCCATATGTCTTATCTCCTTGATTAAAAAGGTGAATTCCCTGAGAGCAGGATCTAGCTTATATTTGTATCTCCAACATTTATCATTCATTCATTCATATTGATCATCACTTTCAAATTTGGTTTGACATCAAAGACTACAGTAGGTCTTATCAACAAGCATTTACAGTGTTTGCACTGTGTTCCCTTCAGAGGGAATACTTTACTTCTATTAATGCTGTGCAGTGCTGCTGCATATTGAGTTTGCAATCAGCTAAAATCACCAAGACTTCTTCAAATCAATTGTTAAGTAATATTCATCATTCCCCTATATTTTTGCAGTTCTCTTGAACTTCCCTGCACTTACTATTTCTCAATTTAATTACATTAGCTTAGGCACACTATTTCTACTTGCTGAGGTATTTTAAAATGTGATTCTAACATCCAGAATATTGGCGATCCCTCCCAGGTTTGTTGCCCATTAATTTGAAAAAAATGCCTTTTATGCCCACCTTTATCAAATGCTTTCAAGCATGGTACCATGCCCTCTTGACAATGAAGGAGTCTCACCTTAGTAAGGGGGAGAGTCTCAGGAAGGGTCAACCCTTCTTTCTCTAGCAGACTTTTCTCCTCATCTGTCAGTATTAACTGAGGAAACTCATGCTAGAAAAAAACAGGAAAAGGACATGTTAGAGGGACAGACCAGGAGGAATGTAAAATGGGAAGAGGACAACTATGGGCTTGAGGAGAGAGATCAGTGCACAGGTGATTATTAAGATTATCCCCCTGGCAGCTAGAGCACCAGCCCTGGAGTCAGGAGTACCTGAGTTGAAATCTGGCTTCAGACACTTAATAATTACCTAGCTGTGTGGCCTTGGGCAAGCCTTGCAAAATTCTAAAACCAAAACAAAACAAAAGATTATCCTCCCCCAACCATTAAGGTTTGCTCCTCCTCCAGGTACCTTTAGTGTCATTTCTTCCATCTGCAAGGAGGCCCTTGATTCTTGAGACACATCTCTAAGATTCCTATCACCTGCAGAAGGAAGATAATCTGAATCAAGAAACTGGGCTCCTTTCCTCCCTTGACTCCCCTTGCACTTAATACCCCTTTCCAGTGTACCCTGGTGTCTCCCAACCCCAAACTTACCCAGGTCAGGGCGGCTAGGCCGTAGTGGATAAAGCACAGGCCCTGGAGTCAGGAGTACCTGGGTTCATTCAAATCCGACCTCAGACACTTAATAATTACTTAGCTGTTTGGCTTTGGGCAAGTCACTTAACCCCGTTTGCCTTACAAAAAACTAAAAAACATAAACCAAATTTACCCAGGTCAATGTAGACATCATCTTGGGAGGAAGTCTGTACATCCCAGCTCAGGGAGTAGGTGTGGTCAGAATGAATGAAGCTGTAGTTAGGACTTTGGAGGGATGGTGAGGTGGGGGGTCCCAACAAAGACATCAAGAAATCTTCTGCTTCCCACTCATTGAACACCTACATCAGTCACTTAGTTAAGAAGCAGGCTAGTTCCTCTTCCCCAAGCTACAAGTCCCAATTCTCCCTCAAACTCTCTCCCCTCAATTTACAGCACTATCACCGCACCCCCATGTCTAAGCCTGGGCCAGCCCCTACTCACCTCGGGAAGCAGCATCCCATCTTCCTGCAGGATTTCTTGCCCCTCCCCAGCTATTTCCCACAGATCTCCCCCTTCCTCCCTTAGGAAATCCAGCAGGTCTTTGTCATTTGGGTCCAGGACGGCCTCCATGATGGGCTTCTAGAAGAAGAAGAGGGAATCACCACCCTTCTCTGCTCCCTTTCTTCCCCTACCACAAGTGAGAGGAGCAGCGCTGCTAGTCCAAGGACCCGGACCCCAAAGAAAAGCAAAAGACCTTGATCTGGAAGGAGTTCAATCGTTTATCTCCCCGCCCCCACCCTAGAGCCCCAGGCCCGGGGAGCAGGAGGCCCCCACCCCCGCCCCCAAAGCGAGGGCGGCCAGCCAGGACCCCGCGGGCACGCCCTCCGGCTTCGCCCCGTCAGTGACGCCTCTGCGCGCCCTTGGTCCCCAACCTTCCACCTTCACCAAGGCCGGCCCGCTTTGGGGTTCCGCTCCCACCCGGGCCGTCTCTCTCTCTCTCCGGCCGCGGGAGCCCTTCCAGAACCCGACCCAGACTTCCAACACCGCAGGAATGACGTCATCCGGAGCGCCACGGCATGCTGGGAAACGTAGTTCGCCGTCTCCTGCCCCGAGGAAGCGGGCCACCCAGTCATGCGTGCATCACCCTCGCCAGGCTTGCCACTCCTTAAATCGATCGGTATACCCTCTAGGCACGTACAAATATATCTTTTTGTTCGTTTAGGTTTTATTGTTGCCTTTCATTTCCCGATAGCCTCCCTCCCCGATTTAATAAAAAAAAAGGAAAAAAAACAATCCCAGCCACCTAAATTGGGTATGTGACATTCCACCCCCGTAGTCCCACAACTCTGTAACAAGATGTTCTGTAATCTGTTTTCTGAGGCCAAGGCAGGCCGTTACCTTTATTTGCGTCATAATGGTGCCTGTGGCAACGAATTCCTTTTCTTTATTACCACCCTGACATGCTCTTTGCAGAATACAAGGAGCCACACATCACAGACACACGCGATCCCTCCTGCGCCCCCAGTTTTCGGGGGTCTAAAGTGAAGCATTATAGACCACCATCTCCCCTGTTACTGGGGGCCTTGCCTGAGTCAGGGGAGGCACGACTCACACGTGACCCACGCCATGTAGGCGGCTACATGGGGCCGCGGCGCGGGAAGCCTCGGGGAAGCAGGTGGGCCCGGGCCCGAGGGAGCGCGCCTTCCCGAGGCGGAGGGTTCAGTCTGAGGTTTCCTCTTCCCCTGGGCCGAGGCCCCCCCCCCCGACCCCGCCCCCCCGCTGCGGCAGGCCTGGCTTAAAGGAGAGGACAGACCCGGTGCGCGTCGGGTCGGCGAAGCTGCGCACCGCCCCGCCCCGCGCCTGCGCCCCCGCCCGCGCCCCCGCCTCGCGCCCGCGCCCGCGCCCCCGCCCCGCGCCCGCGCCCCCGCCTCGCGCCCGCGCCCGCGCCCCCGCCTCGCGCCCGCGCCCGCGCCTGCGCCCCAGCCTCGCCCCCCCCCCCCCCACCGCGGCAGGGGAAGCGGCCCGGCTCTCCCGGCCGGCGCCCAGGCATAGAGAGTTGGGGCCAGAGCAGCTTCCTGCGGCGGCCCGGGCAGTAAAGGCGGGCCCAGGGCGCCGCCCACGGGCGGGGGGGGGGACGCGCTCCGAGGACGGAAGTGGCGGAGAGTTCGTCAGTCGGCGGGAGGGCGAGGCCGGACCCCGGACCCGGGAACCCGGAGAGCGAACGAGTGAGTGACCCCGAGGGCGGGCCGGCGAGCGGGAGGGCCCCGCGCGGCCCAGGTAGAGCCGAGGCGGCGCGGAGCGCTGGGCGGGGCCAGGAAGGACGGGGCCGCGGCGGGAAGGGGCAGGGCCGGACGGGGGGGAGGGGACGCGGCTGGATCCGGGGGAGGGGGCCCGGCCCGAGGCGGGGGGGGGGGCGCCGCCGGGGGCGGGGGGCTGCGGCGAGGGGCGTCGGAGCGGGCGCAGGGGCGCCGCCGCTGGCTGCCTCCGCGGCGCGAGAGGTCGGCGTCCGGGCGTGTCCGTCCGCTGGCCCCGACGGCTGGAGCCGCGGTCCCCGGGATGCTGGGGCCGGGGGCCGGCGGGAGTCGCGCCGGACCGTGGGTTAGGGGCCAGGGACAGCCGAGAGCAGGCCGGGAGGGTGGGGGCGGCCCCCGGGAGGGCCGGAGCTCAGGTGCGGCCGAGGACACTTGCCGCGAGCTTGTGTGGCCTCGGGCGAGACACTGAGCCCCGTTGCCTTGCAGAGAAAAGGGAAAAAAGAGAACGGCGGGATGAGGAGGCTGAGACCGGCCTTGGAGGTTAGGGGGCGGGCACGGGGTGGCACTCAGCTAGGACACTGCGGGCCGAGAAGGGGCTCGGACCAGATTATAAAGTCAGCGTGGCATGAGCTAAGACTAGGCAGAGATGGCGGAGAGGACTAAACTTGGGCTTGAGGAGAAGGTTGAATGGAGCTAGGCTTCAGGTTGGGAGAAAAAGGAGGGGTGGGACCAAACTAGGGGTTTCGAGGGGCAGAGACGACGGAATTGGGTGACGCAGCTAGCATAGGGTTAGGTGCACAAGAATGGGTGAGTTTGGGCATAGCTCAGATCAGACCAGTCTGAGAGATCAGGAAGGGATGGGAGGGTCTAGGCAGTGCAGTCAGAATGGTGTGTGGATATGCCATTTGCTGGGTAGAATCAGGTGTGCCGAAGGTTGGGGCAGGGGGGAGTTAGAGTTAATTAGGGTTGGAATTTGAAGTCAGATTATCTTTGTGGAAACTAAATGTTAGTGAGTTGTTATGAGGATAGAATGAGATATTTGTAAACTGCTATATACATGCTAGCTGTTTTTTCCATTTTTGTGATTATTAGTCAACAGTTAAGCACTTATTTGCCAGGTACTGTGATAAACACTAGAGACACAAAGGCAAAACTATGGTCCCTTTCCAAAAGGAGCTCACAGTGTAGTGGGGAAGATAGCAGGCAAATATCTACATATATACAAAATAATAGAGTAGGTGGAAGATGATTGCAGAGGAAAGACTCTTAGCATGAAGAAGGAAAGGCTTCTTGCAGATGGGACATCTGACAGGAAATCAGAGAAGTTTGGTTAGGATTTAGGATTATGACAATTAAGCATAATTTACACTTAAGATTTTTGTTTTTTTAGATCGGTGTTAGAATACCAGGGTAAATTATGGATTAATGCATCAGGATTGAATAAAGAGTCAGCATTAGTCTGTGGTCAGTATTAGGAATTATAGGATCATAGGTTTAGAATTAGATAGGGCCAGTCAGGAATCAAATTAAGAGTCAGGGGTAGTATTTGGTTTTGGGGTCAGCTTTAAAGGTGTCTTCTTAGAGTCATATTAGGAGTTAGGAACAGTAGTGGGGTGTTACAGTTCAGTCAGCCAGCGATCAGTTAGCAAGCATTTATCTATTTACCAGGTACTGTGCTGAGCAAGGCAAAGAAAATCCAGTTCCTGCCCTCAAGGGGCTTACATTCTTTTTTTAATTATCATTTTGTTCCATTACCTAGCTGTGTGGCCTTGGGCAAGCCACTTAACTCCATTTGCCTTGCAAAAAAAAAAATTATTATTTTGTTCCAATTGCATAGAAAGATAGTTTTCAACATTCATTCTTTTGCAAGTTTTTGGCTCCATATTTTTCTACCACCCTCCCTTCCCCACCATAGCATTGATCAGTCTGATAATATCGGTTGTACATGTATAGTCACATGTAACACATTTCCATATTAGTCATGTTGTGAAAAAAGTAATTAGAACTAAAGGGAAAAATCAAAAAAGTTTTAAATAGTATATTTTACTTTGCATTCCAATTCCAAAGATGGCACTTTCCACAACTGGTTTCTCAGGATTTACAGAGCTTACTTTCTAAGGGACTACATGTAAATAAATACATAAAGAAAATATGTAGAGTCAGCAGAAAGACATTTGAGAGGAGAGAACATGAGCAGTCAGGAGAATCTGGAAAAGCCTCCCAAAGAAAGTGGGATTTGAGCTGAGTTTTGAAAAACAAAAACCAAGGGATATTTAAGAATTGGAGGTAAGAAAACAGGGCCAGCATCCCAGTCATGGGGAACAGCCAGTAAAAAGGCTCAGAAACAGGAGATAGGGTGTTGTGTTAAAGGAGCAACACAGAGGCCAAGCTAACTAGGTGGTAGAGTTCACAGAGGAAAGGAGAGTCTAAAAACTGAAAAGGTAAAAAACTTTAAATGTCAACTAGAGAAGATTATATTTGGTCAGGAATCTAAGGATTAAGATCAATGTTGTGATGCAGAGATGAGTCCAAAATTGATTATTCAAGAATCATGGTACGCCATCAGGAATGCTATCTACTAAATAACAGTTTTCCTCTTAATATTTGAAATCATTAATATTCAAGCAATGAGAGTCAAAGGTCAGGGATTTTTTTCAGAGTCCACATTAGTGTTCAGGAATTGAGTTGAATCATTTGATTAATTATAGGTTAGCATTAGAATCAGAAAGAGACTAAGCTTATTGGACTATGATAAGAAATAAGTATCAAAGGTCAATTTTAGGTTTAAGGGTCAGGGTAGAAGTGGGTCAATGATCAGATCAGAATCAGTATTGAAGTTTGTTTTAAATTTGGAACTCAGGCTTAGAATTCATATAAGGTTGGGATCAAGGTCTATATGAGGAGTCATGAGTTGATTGGACTCAAAAGATTTATTCCCTACAGCAGTGCCTTAATCATGAGCAGAGTTTAATCCCCCTAATTTAGACCTTTCCTCCATTTTTCTTTGTAGGTATCAGATTATATCAAGCCCCTTTCTTTTCAATGGAAAACTATTACTTCAGACCAGGATCCTGGCCTTGGGGACCCAGGTTCCATTCTTACTCCTAGTTTCTAGCACAGTGTCCTCACTTAGCAGGGTTTCAGATTCTAGCACAGGCCTTTCTATACCCAAGATCTCTCTATTGCTTTCAGTACTTCCCAAGTGATGTGAGGGGTAGAATGGGAAGGAGATGGTGGTATGGATAGGGCAAGAACTCAATTGCCTTTTTTTTTTTTTAAGATTTTTGCAAGGCAAATGGAGTTAAGTGGCTTGCCCAAGGCCACACAGCTAGGTAATTATTAAGTGTCTGAGACCGGATTTGAACCCAGGTACTCCTGACTCCAAGGCCGGCGCTTTATCCACTAAGCCACCTAGCCGCCCCTCAATTGCCTTTTTATTTGAATGTTGCTGATTTGTCTGTGGGATGGGGAGTAGGTTGATCAGCCCTAATGTAATTTAAAAATGGGGCAGATTTAAGGAGAATGGCTTTGTGCCCAGGAAGTTCAACCCCATTTTCCCCTCATTCCTTAGTCACTTAGTTCCATCACCCTCCCTTGGGCCTGACTAGGCAAGAGGGTGGGAGATTGTGGCTTCCTGCTTTTCACATCCTCCTTGACCCCCATCCCCCCCTTGTGTTTGTGTGTATTTTTTTGTTTATTTTATTTTTAAACAAAAATTCCCACCAACTTAACTTCCCCCCGGTCTCTTACCATCTGCTGAGTCCCTCAACCCTGAATGTGACCTGAACTCCCCTACTCTTTCAGTTTGGCATCTCCCCAATTCTGAACTTCTTCCAGTTCCCTGGTCCAGTCACAGATCTTCCTCCTCCCTCCCCAACAAGAAAAGGGGAAATGAGGCCTGAAAAGGAAACTGGTCTCTGCTGATCACATCCCCAGCCTGACCATGACCACACCCAGGTCTTACCCTCAGCTTGTCCTTGCCACTGACCCCCAGATCTCACCCCTAGTTTGACCATGGAGTTAACTATATATACTCTGATATTATTTCTACCCTTGGCAAGCTACCTATTGACTATATTTTGATCTAACTCCAAGACCAATCCAGCCATTTACTGTACTTTCCAGTATTATCCCAACCTCTGGCTAATGACCATACCTAATTTGGCTCTTTTCTAACCCTTAAGAAAGTGAGTTAGAAAGCCCAAGTTCTCCTAGGTCCTCAAATCTGTGAGAAGGGGGAAGGGAAAGCAAAGCATTTCTGTGTAGGAGGAGGTTAGTGTGTTTACAAGGAGGGAAGCTTTAACCTCTCAGTCAAAATGCAGTTCTGCTTGTCCAATTGTTGGTGTGTATCTACCTATATTCCCCATAGGCACCTCAAATCCCATAAATGAGAACTCATCTTTCCTACCAAATCAGCTTCCCCTACCCACCCAACTTTGCAGATTTCTCTAAAAACGTGGCACTATTTTTTTAGTCACTTGGACTCAAAATTTAGGATTGTCCTTGACTCTTAATTCCAGGTCTCCCTACCTCCAGCATCTCCTTCCTTCTAATTCATCCTGCAAACTCTTATTAGTTCTATTACCTATAATATGAAGTCCAAATTTAGTCTTGTATTCAAGCCCAAAAGAAATCTAGCACCAGTTTTTCCTTACAAGCTCTCTATGTACATTCTCAAACCATCATCATATGTAGTCGCCTCTCTCTACACATTTCCCTGTTATCATTAATAATAAAAATTAATAATGCTTTAAATTCCAGCCTTTGCTCCTGTCAGTATTTACCATATATGCTTCCCAGGAAAGGAATAAGCAAGTTATACATAATAGATTTGCCATTTCTATTTAGTCATTTTTTAATTATGCAATTTTATGGAAATGCTTGCTTTATTCCATAAATTAAAAATAGAATAAAAATAAAAAATCCTACCTACTTTAAATGTTATCTTCTCCATAACACTTTGTCTTGACAGTTCCCAACCAGATATGATCTCTTTCTCCTCCAAACCTTCCCAGAACTTACTATATATTATTCTTGTATCGATTATTATATTCTACCTTAATTAGAATTATTTAGGGACTTATCTCTACTAGAGTTTAAGTTCCTTGAGAGCAAGGACTCTACCTACCTTATTTACCTTTGTATGTCCAACAGTTCTTAGCACAATACCTTATACATAATAAGCATTCAGTAAATACTTAATTGCTTGCTTGGGGGTAGGAGTAGTGTGAAGAAGACTGGGGGAGCAGGATGGGGGGCTTGAGATATAGAAAGGTATATTGGTGATGGACTGTATAGTCAGTAGAAATTAAATATATGGGAAAGGGGCTCTATATAAGAGAGAAGGATATCCTACACCCATGTGGGAAAAGGTCAGGGCATGTATAAAATGAGTGGAAGAAGTATGGAGGGAAGCCCTGCCCTTCTCTAGTTGCCCAGTCCAATGCTAAATGAGCTTCCTACAAGTCTGAGGCCGGATATGTCAGCATCTAACCCACAGGACTCCCCCTCCTCCCCGTGGTTAAGATTCAGAGGCCAAATTTGGTAACAGACTCTAAGTATAATTTCCCCAGTCCTGTCTACACTTTTTGACTTAGTATTCATCTAGCTCTGCCTCTCTCTGTCTTACCCATATACACGTGATCTCCCTTCTCTTTCCCTCAGTCTCTCTCTGTTTTTATCTCCATCTCTGTAGTCCTCTTTTTCTCCTTGTCTTCCTTTTACTGCTCTGCCTGTACGTTTTGTACCCTACTTCTCCCTACCTCTCCTCAAGCACACACACACACACACACACACACACACATATACATACACAGACACACACATTCCATTCCTTGCTGGGTTGTGACACCTCCCCTTCCCTCCCCCCATTGCCCAACTCCTCTGGAATTTGACTCTGGAATGTCTTGAGGGAGGGGGATTCCTTGGGTGGGGGGAGAAAGGGGTGGTTCTAGATGGCGAAGAATGATGGCGGGTAGCTCTCTGGGCATAATAATCTTTGAGGGATCCTCTCCTCAGGGTACATTCCCCTTCCCTCTTCCCATCATAGGATCATAGATGAAGAGCTGAAAGGACCTCAAAGGCTGGCTAGTCCAACCTCAGTTTGCACATGAGAAACTGAGGCTGTCCAAAGAAATTCATTGATTTGATCAAAGTCATCCGTATAATTGTCAAAGGTGGGATTTGAACTCAAATCCTCTGACTCGTCACTACTCTTCCCACTTCATTTTTTTTTTATCATATTCAGTAGGGAGAAAGGGGAGCATGACTCAGTACTCTTATCGGGGTCTCACCAGAGGTTTCAGTGGTTTCCTGCTCAAATGATGGGAGTTGGTGTCCAGAGGAAATTGGGGTGTGAGGGTTAACATTTTCAGGCCAGAATGAGGAATTCCTCCCAGTTCTGCTTTGAATTTTGCCAGCTGCCTGCTTCTCTGAATTGCTCCGGTGTGGTCAGTATCCCCACCACCAGGTTGGTCTAAATATAGGGAATGGTACTCTAGTAATGGAGGGTGGGAAGAGAAAGGGAACTATAAGCAGGATGAACGGTTCTTAGTGGGAAGGTAGGGAGGGCACAGGTCAGGGCTAAGGTTTGCTCCTCAGGGACCTCTGATCTATTTAAACTCCAGAAACCCACAGGTCTGTTTATTTCCTACAATAACCCAAAAAGCTCAGTTCTTCCCCATCATTTGTTTCTCCTCCAGAATCTTCCTCTTTCCCTCCAAGATTATATGTCTCCAAATTGCTTGATTACCTATTCTCTCAGATTATCTTCTCCATGATTCCCTCTCCCACATCATTACCAGCACTCCATTTTTCCCCAACTCCCTATCTCTAAATTCCCTATTTCTTGGCTAGCTACCTACCTACAAACTGGTTTATCTTGGAAGAGGGGTCATGGCAATAGGAAATTGATATTTTTACTTCAGCCTAAAGTCATATACCTCCTTTAGCTGTGAGATACCAATTCACTACACAGAATTTTGATGTCACAGAATTTTCTGCCAGGAAGATTAGAGCCCTGTGCTACCTGTCACTTGCTTCCCCTGACCTGCTTGGGTCCAAACTGTTAGAAAAAAGCAAAAAGTCCAGGAAGAGGGGATACAGAAGAAAAAAAATGTTTTAAAAAAATCAGTCCTCGAGGAAAGTTTGGAGGAATCTAAGTAGAAGACAAGGGTTCAGATTATAACAGCAGGTCACTTCAAAGTGAAGTATGGGTGTGTATAATCTATATCAGATTACTCCATGTCAAGGGGAGAAGGAAGGAAGAGAGAGAAAAAAATGTGGAACTAAAACTCTTACCCCAAAATGTTGAAAACTAAAGAAAAAAAACAAAAAAAGCAAAGTGAAATATAGGAAAGTACTTAAAAATCAGGAAGAGTAAACATCACATTTGGTTCCCCAGGAATCTATAGAACTGTTCACCCTGAGATCTTTAAGAAGAGAAAATAATGAGAAGATTGGATCTGGAATTTGGGAGGGGATAGAAGTGCTGCTAGTGAGCTGAGTGGGGAAACATGAGGGTACCAAAAGCAGGTGACAAGTAGGGTCAAGGCATGTGGTCATCTGTCTTGAGTGATTTAAACAAAACTCTCTGAAGCCAAAGACTAAACTAGACAACTTAAGTTTCACACTCCTCCATTGCTCCATGGAGGCCAAGAGAAAGATAATGGCTTAACCCATGGAAGGGAGGAAAGAAGGAAAAATACTATAGGGGAAAGAGAAATAAAAGAGAGAAATGGAGGGGGGGAGAGAATGGGGGGGATAGCTGAAAAGCTCACAAAAACTCGATCTTGGGGCTAATCCCTCAAAACGCTGAATAGACTCCAGCCTGACTTCTCTTTCTGGGGCACTTAGAGCTAGGGCAGCTTATTTTAGAATAGTCTTCTTTAGAGTTTGTGGGGTTTTTGTCTTTTTAAAGAAAATCCTCCCTTGCCCTGTCTCCTTTCCTACCATCTTTCTATCTTCCAAGGCTCTGATATCCCATTACTAACCAGCAGGTATAGCCAGAAAGAAGAGAAACCACCAACATGGTTGCACTGTCACTGAAAATCAGCATTGGGAATGTCGTGAAGACAATGCAGTTTGAGCCATCTACCATGGTGTACAATGCTTGCAGAATCATCAGAGAGCATATCCCAGAAGCTCTAGCTGGCCCTCGTGAGTCTCTAGGCACTGGGTGGAGGAAAACAAGGACATTGGGCTAAATTCTGGGACAGCTTTACCCACCTAGACCCTTTCTACTTGGCTCCCCTATAAGGTCCCCTAAGCAGGAAGGAATTGGATCCTCCTTTCTTTGACTATGTTATTGCTCTGCTCCTGGATTGGGATGTCTACTAAGGGCAAGGAGCGAACCACAGCCTACCACCATAGGGTCTGTGGTGTATACCATACAGTATAGAAACCTTCTGTGTTGTATGAACAGCTTAGGCATAGGGCTGAAAAGTGGGGAGTTCCAGGTGAGTCTGACTTGGATTGACAATTATTGTCTTCCAGCCAACGACTTTGGGCTGTTTCTGTCCGATGATGACCCCAAAAAGGGTATCTGGCTAGAGGCTGGAAAGGCCTTGGATTACTACATGCTTCGAAATGGAGTAAGTATTTCTGTCCCCCAAACCCTTGTCTTTGAAACCCTATTACTTTGTCTCTAGTTTCCTTTCTACTGCAAACCTGACCAGAGCCAGGCTTTAACTGCCTCTTTATGTGGGGAGCACAAATATGTTGCTCATATTTCAATCTGTGATCACTTATTTATTACCTCTTCAAGCCCCTTTGTACAAACTGATTCTCACACTTTGGACTGAAAGATTCTATTTATTTTGAGTTTTGAGTTTTACAATTTTCCCCCTAATCTTACTTCCCTCCCCCCACCCCCCACACAAGACAATTTGCCAATCTTTACATTGTTTCTATGGTATACAGTGATCCAAATTGAATGTGATGAGAGAAATCATATCTTCAAGGAAGAAATATAAAGTATAAGAGATAGTAAAATCAGACAATAAGATATCAGGTTTTTTCCCTAAATTAAAGTTAATAGTCCTTGGTCTTTGTTCAAACTCCACAGTTCTTTCCTTTGGATACAGATGGTATTCTCCATTGCAGACAGCCCCAAATTGTCCCTGATTGTTGCACTGAAGGAATGAGCAAGTCCACCAAGGTTGATCATTGCCCCCATGTTGCTGTTAGGGTGTACAGTGATTTTTCTGGTTCTGCTCATCTCACTCAGCATCAGTTCATGCAAATCCCTCCAGGCTTCCTTGAATTCCCATCCCTCCTGGTTTCTAATAGAACAATAGTGTTCCATGACATACATACGCCACAGTTTACTAAACCATTCCCCAATTGAAGGACCTTTACTTGATTTCCAATTCTTTGCCACCACAAACAGGGCTGCTATGAATATTATCTCTTCAGGGTTTAGACCCAGTAGTGGTATTGCTGGATCAAAGGGTAGGCGCATTTTTGTTGCCCTTTGGGCATAGTTCCAAATAGCTCTCCAGAAAGGTTGGATGAGTTCACAGCTCCACCAACAATGTAATAGCGTCCGAGATTTCACACAACCCTTTCAACAATGATCATTATCCTTTCTGGTCATATTGGCCAGTGTGGATTCTCAAATTTTGGATACCAAAACATCCAAAGAGTTGTCTCCTCCCTCCTCCCCCAACACCCCATCCACCAGTCTAAGAATGCTGCCTTTCTCTGTGGCCCCACCCTAGGACACTATGGAATATAGAAAGAAGCAGCGACCCCTAAAGATTAGAATGCTGGATGGAGCTGTGAAGACTATCATGGTGGATGATTCTAAGACAGTCACTGACATGCTCATGACTATCTGTGCCCGGATTGGTAAGAGGGTGGGGGGGGGGGACGTGAAAGGCACTGACTAAGGTTCAGCCAACCAACTACCACCCCTGCAGCAGGCCCCCTCACCCCTCTGAACACTCTGCCCAGGTATCACCAACCATGAGGAATACTCCCTGGTTCGGGAGCTGCTGGAAGAGAAAAAAGAGGAGGTAACAGGGACACTGCGAAAGGATAAGACACTGTTGCGGGATGAGAAGAAAATGGAGAAACTGAAGCAAAAGCTACACACAGATGATGAGTGTGAGCAGT